>NC_086446.1:60183959-60488902 GCF_028390025.1 Pseudophryne corroboree | reverse complement strand
TCTCCCCCTCAGCTCCCACTCTCTCTTTCTATCTATCTCCCCCTCAGCTCCCACTCTCTCTTTCTATCTATCTCCCCCTCAGCTCCCACTCTCTCTTTCTATCTATCTCCCCCCTCAGCTCCCACTCTCTCTTTCTATCTATCTCCCCCTCAGCTCCCACTATCTCTTTCTATCTATCTCCCCCTCAGCTCCCACTCTCTCTTTCTATCTATCTCCCCCTCAGCTCCCACTCTCTCTTTCTATCTATCTCCCCCCTCAGCTCCCACTCTCTCTTTCTATCTATCTCCCCCTCAGCTCCCACTCTCTCTTTCTATCTATCTCCCCCTCAGCTCCCACTCTCTCTTTCTATCTATCTCCCCCTCAGCTCCCACTCTCTCTTTCTATCTATCTCCCCCTCAGCTCCCACTCTCTCTTTCTATCTATCTCCCCCCTCAGCTCCCACTCTCTCTTTCTATCTATCTCCCCCTCAGCTCCCACTCTCTCTTTCTATCTATCTCCCCCTCAGCTCCCACTCTCTCTTTCTATCTATCTCCCCTCAGCTCCCACTCTCTCTTTCTATCTATCTCCCCCTCAGCTCCCACTCTCTCTTTCTATCTATCTCCCCCTCAGCTCCCACTCTCTCTTTCTATCTATCTCCCCCTCAGCTCCCACTCTCTCTTTCTATCTATCTCCCCCTCAGCTCCCACTCTCTCTTTCTATCTATCTCCCCCTCAGCTCCCACTCTCTCTTTCTATCTATCTCCCCCTCAGCTCCCACTCTCTCTTTCTATCTATCTCCCCCTCAGCTCCCACTCTCTCTTTCTATCTATCTCCCCCTCAGCTCCCACTCTCTCTTTCTATCTATCTCCCCCTCAGCTCCCACTCTCTCTTTCTATCTATCTCCCCCTCAGCTCCCACTCTCTCTTTCTATCTATCTCCCCCTCAGCTCCCACTCTCTCTTTCTATCTATCTCCCCCTCAGCTCCCACTCTCTCTTTCTATCTATCTCCCCCTCAGCTCCCACTCTCTCTTTCTATCTATATCCCCCTCAGCTCCCACTCTCTCTTTCTATCTATCTCCCCCTCAGCTCCCACTCTCTCTTTCTATCTATATCCCCCTCAGCTCCCACTCTCTCTTTCTATCTATCTCCCCCTCAGCTCCCACTCTCTCTTTCTATCTATCTCCCCCCTCAGCTCCCACTCTCTCTTTCTATCTATATCCCCCTCAGCTCCCACTCTCTCTTTCTATCTATCTCCCCCTCAGCTCCCACTCTCTCTTTCTATCTATATCCCCCTCAGCTCCCACTCTCTCTTTCTATCTATCTCCCCCTCAGCTCCCACTCTCTCTTTCTATCTATCTCCCCCTCAGCTCCCACTCTCTCTTTCTATCTATCTCCCCCTCAGCTCCCACTCTCTCTTTCTATCTATATCCCCCTCAGCTCCCACTCTCTCTTTCTATCTATATCCCCCTCAGCTCCCACTCTCTCTTTCTATCTATCTCCCCCTCAGCTCCCACTCTCTCTTTCTATCTATATCCCCCTCAGCTCCCACTCTCTCTTTCTATCTATCTCCCCTCAGCTCCCACTCTCTCTTTCTATCTATATCCCCCTCAGCTCCCACTCTCTCTTTCTATCTATATCCCCCTCAGCTCCCACTCTCTCTTTCTATCTATCTCCCCCTCAGCTCCCACTCTCTCTTTCTATCTATATCCCCCTCAGCTCCCACTCTCTCTTTCTATCTATATCCCCCTCAGCTCCCACTCTCTCTTTCTATCTATCTCCCCCTCAGCTCCCACTCTCTCTTTCTATCTATCTCCCCCTCAGCTCCCACTCTCTCTTTCTATCTATCTCCCCCTCAGCTCCCACTCTCTCTTTCTATCTATCTCCCCCTCAGCTCCCACTCTCTCTTTCTATCTATCTCCCCCCTCAGCTCCCACTCTCTCTTTCTATCTATCTCCCCCTCAGCTCCCACTCTCTCTTTCTATCTATCTCCCCTCAGCTCCCACTCTCTCTTTCTATCTATCTCCCCCTCAGCTCCCACTCTCTCTTTCTATCTATCTCCCCCTCAGCTCCCACTCTCTCTTTCTATCTATCTCCCCCTCAGCTCCCACTCTCTCTTTCTATCTATCTCCCCCTCAGCTCCCACTCTCTCTTTCTATCTATCTCCCCCTCAGCTCCCACTCTCTCTTTCTATCTATCTCCCCCTCAGCTCCCACTCTCTCTTTCTATCTATCTCCCCCCTCAGCTCCCACTCTCTCTTTCTATCTATCTCCCCCTCAGCTCCCACTATCTCTTTCTATCTATCTCCCCCTCAGCTCCCACTCTCTCTTTCTATCTATCTCCCCCTCAGCTCCCACTCTCTCTTTCTATCTATCTCCCCCTCAGCTCCCACTCTCTCTTTCTATCTATCTCCCCCTCAGCTCCCACTCTCTCTTTCTATCTATCTCCCCCTCAGCTCCCACTCTCTCTTTCTATCTATCTCCCCCTCAGCTCCCACTCTCTCTTTCTATCTATCTCCCCCTCAGCTCCCACTCTCTCTTTCTATCTATCTCCCCCTCAGCTCCCACTCTCTCTTTCTATCTATCTCCCCCTCAGCTCCCACTCTCTCTTTCTATCTATCTCCCCCTCAGCTCCCACTCTCTCTTTCTATCTATATCCCCCTCAGCTCCCACTCTCTCTTTCTATCTATCTCCCCCTCAGCTCCCACTCTCTCTTTCTATCTATCTCCCCCTCAGCTCCCACTCTCTCTTTCTATCTATCTCCCCCTCAGCTCCCACTCTCTCTTTCTATCTATATCCCCCTCAGCTCCCACTCTCTCTTTCTATCTATCTCCCCCTCAGCTCCCACTCTCTCTTTCTATCTATCTCCCCCTCAGCTCCCACTCTCTCTTTCTATCTATATCCCCCTCAGCTCCCACTCTCTCTTTCTATCTATATCCCCCTCAGCTCCCACTCTCTCTTTCTATCTATCTCCCCCTCAGCTCCCACTCTCTCTTTCTATCTATCTCCCCCTCAGCTCCCACTCTCTCTTTCTATCTATCTCCCCCTCAGCTCCCACTCTCTCTTTCTATCTATCTCCCCCTCAGCTCCCACTCTCTCTTTCTATCTATCTCCCCCTCAGCTCCCACTCTCTCTTTCTATCTATCTCCCCCTCAGCTCCCACTCTCTCTTTCTATCTATCTCCCCCTCAGCTCCCACTCTCTCTTTCTATCTATCTCCCCCTCAGCTCCCACTATCTCTTTCTATCTATCTCCCCCTCAGCTCCCACTCTCTCTTTCTATCTATCTCCCCCTCAGCTCCCACTCTCTCTTTCTATCTATCTCCCCCTCAGCTCCCACTCTCTCTTTCTATCTATCTCCCCCTCAGCTCCCACTCTCTCTTTCTATCTATCTCCCCCTCAGCTCCCACTCTCTCTTTCTATCTATCTCCCCCTCAGCTCCCACTCTCTCTTTCTATCTATCTCCCCTCAGCTCCCACTCTCTCTTTCTATCTATCTCCCCCCTCAGCTCCCACTCTCTCTTTCTATCTATCTCCCCCTCAGCTCCCACTATCTCTTTCTATCTATCTCCCCCTCAGCTCCCACTCTCTCTTTCTATCTATCTCCCCCTCAGCTCCCACTCTCTCTTTCTATCTATCTCCCCCCTCAGCTCCCACTCTCTCTTTCTATCTATCTCCCCCTCAGCTCCCACTCTCTCTTTCTATCTATCTCCCCCTCAGCTCCCACTCTCTCTTTCTATCTATCTCCCCCTCAGCTCCCACTCTCTCTTTCTATCTATCTCCCCCTCAGCTCCCACTCTCTCTTTCTATCTATCTCCCCCTCAGCTCCCACTCTCTCTTTCTATCTATCTCCCCCTCAGCTCCCACTCTCTCTTTCTATCTATCTCCCCCTCAGCTCCCACTCTCTCTTTCTATCTATATCCCCCTCAGCTCCCACTCTCTCTTTCTATCTATCTCCCCCTCAGCTCCCACTCTCTCTTTCTATCTATATCCCCCTCAGCTCCCACTCTCTCTTTCTATCTATCTCCCCCTCAGCTCCCACTCTCTCTTTCTATCTATATCCCCCTCAGCTCCCACTCTCTCTTTCTATCTATATCCCCCTCAGCTCCCACTCTCTCTTTCTATCTATCTCCCCCTCAGCTCCCACTCTCTCTTTCTATCTATCTCCCCCTCAGCTCCCACTCTCTCTTTCTATCTATATCCCCCTCAGCTCCCACTCTCTCTTTCTATCTATATCCCCCTCAGCTCCCACTCTCTCTTTATATCTATCTCCCCCTCAGCTCCCACTCTCTCTTTCTATCTATCTCCCCCTCAGCTCCCACTCTCTCTTTCTATCTATCTCCCCCTCAGCTCCCACTCTCTCTTTCTATCTATCTCCCCCTCAGCTCCACTCTCTCTTTCTATCTATCTCCCCCTCAGCTCCCACTCTCTCTTTCTATCTATCTCCCCCTCAGCTCCCACTCTCTCTTTCTATCTATATCCCCCTCAGCTCCCACTCTCTCTTTCTATCTATCTCCCCCTCAGCTCCCACTCTCTCTTTCTATCTATATCCCCCTCAGCTCCCACTCTCTCTTTCTATCTATCTCCCCCTCAGCTCCCACTCTCTCTTTCTATCTATCTCCCCCTCAGCTCCCACTCTCTCTTTCTATCTATCTCCCCCTCAGCTCCCACTCTCTCTTTCTATCTATATCCCCCTCAGCTCCCACTCTCTCTTTCTATCTATATCCCCCTCAGCTCCCACTCTCTCTTTCTATCTATCTCCCCCTCAGCTCCCACTCTCTCTTTCTATCTATATCCCCTCAGCTCCCACTCTCTCTTTCTATCTATCTCCCCCTCAGCTCCCACTCTCTCTTTCTATCTATATCCCCCTCAGCTCCCACTCTCTCTTTCTATCTATATCCCCCTCAGCTCCCACTCTCTCTTTCTATCTATCTCCCCCTCAGCTCCCACTCTCTCTTTCTATCTATATCCCCCTCAGCTCCCACTCTCTCTTTCTATCTATATCCCCCTCAGCTCCCACTCTCTCTTTATATCTATCTCCCCCTCAGCTCCCACTCTCTCTTTCTATCTATCTCCCCCTCAGCTCCCACTCTCTCTTTCTATCTATCTCCCCTCAGCTCCCACTCTCTCTTTCTATCTATCTCCCCCTCAGCTCCCACTATCTCTTCTATCTATCTCCCCCTCAGCTCCACTCTATCTCCCCCTCAGCTCCCACTCTCTCTTTCTATCTATATCCCCCTCAGCTCCCACTCTCTCTTTCTATCTATATCCCCCTCAGCTCCCACTCTCTCTTTCTATCTATATCCCCCTCAGCTCCCACTCTCTCTTTCTATCTATATCCCCCTCAGCTCCCACTCTCTCTTTCTAGCTATCTCCCCCTCAGCTCCCACTCTCTCTTTCTATCTCCCCCTCGGCTCCCACTCTCTCTCTCTATCTCCCCCTCAGCTCCCACTCTCTCTATCTATCTCCCCTCAGCTCCCACTCTCTCTTTCTATCTATCTCCCCCTCAGCTCCCACTCTCTCTTTCTATCTATCTCCCCCTCAGCTCCCACTCTCTCTTTCTATCTATATCCCCCCTCAGCTCCCACTCTCTCTTTCTATCTATCTCCCCCTCAGCTCCCACTCTATCTCCCCCTCAGCTCCCACTCTCTCTTTCTATCTATATCCCCCTCAGCTCCCACTCTCTCTTTCTATCTATCTCCCACTCAGCTCCCACTCTATCTCCCCCTCAGCTCCCACTCTCTTTCTATCTATATCCCCCTCAGCTCCCACTCTCTCTCTTTTTATCTATATCCCCCTCAGCTCCCACTCTCTCTTTCTATCTATATCCCCCTCAGCTCCCACTCTCTCTTTCTAGCTATCTCCCCTCAGCTCCCACTCTCTCTTTCTATCTATATCCCCCTCAGCTCCCACTCTCTCTATCTATCTCCCCCTCAGCTCCAACTCTCTCTATCTATCTCCCCCTCAGCTCCCACTCTCTCTTTCTATCTATCTCCCCCTCAGCTCCCACTCTCTCTTTCTATCTATCTCCCCCTCAGCTCCCACTCTCTCTTTCTATCTCTCTCCCTCTTGGCTCCCACTCTCTCTTTCTTTCTATCTCCCTCTCAGCTCCCACTCTATCTATCTTCCCCTCAGCTCCCACTCTCTCTTTCTATCTATCTCCCCTCAGCTCCCACTCTCTCTTTCTATCTCCCCCTCAGCTCCCACTCTCTCTTTCTATTTCCCCCTCAGCTCCCACTCTCTCTTTCTATTTCCCCCTCAGCTCCCTCTCTCTCTTTCTATTTCCTCCTCAGCTCCCACTCTCTCTTTCTATTTCCCCCTCAGCTCCCACTCTCTCTTTCAATCTCCCCCTCAGCTCCAACTCTCTCTTTCTATCTCCCCCTCAGCTCCCACTCTCTCTTTCTATTTCCCCCTCAGCTCCCACTCTCTCTTTCTATCTCCCCCTCAGCTCCAACTCTCTCTTTCTATCTCCCCCTCAGCTCCCACTCTCTCTTTCTCTCTATCTCCCCCTCAGCTCCCACTCTCTCTTTCTATCTCCCCCTCAGCTCCCACTCTCTCTTTCTATCTCCCCCTCAGCTCCCACTCTCTCTTGCCTGCTCTCCCCCTCCCCCCGCCCTCTCTCTCTCTTCCTCGGCCCCCCTCTCTCTCTCTTTCTCTCTATTTGCCCCCCTCCATCTCCCACATCCCTGTCTCTCCCTCTTGCCTTGTTCCCCCATTTGTAACTGCTTGTAGTACCTTTTCCTTGCATTAACTAGTTCTGATTTGGGTGTTTATATGAGTTGCCGGCAGCTGGGTCCCTGGCGGGCAGCATACCGGTGCCGGGATCCCGACCGGCGGCTTACCGACAGTGGGACAAGCCCCTCTTTTCTCCCAAGAGGGAGGAAAGGTGTCGGTATGCCGGTTGTCGGGATTCCGGCGCCGGTTTACTGTGCGCCGGGATCCCAACAACCGGTATACTGAATATCACCCTTCTTATTTTTACTTACTGGCTTATTGCTATTCCTCCTCCCTCTCTTTTTCATCTCTCCAGTCACCCCCTACTCCTCCTCTCTGCCACCTCCCTCTGTTCCTCTCTCACTCCCATCTCCCCCTCCATTTCTCCTCTCTCCTGTTTCCCAGCTACTTTTCCTCTTTACCGTATATACCCCTATTCCTCCTCTTTCTCTCTGCAATCTCCTCTATTCCTTCTCTCTCTCTCTCTCTCGCTCCCATCTCCCTCTATTCCTTCTCTCTCTCCCATCTCCCCCTATTCCTTCTCTCTATTCCTTCTTCCACTATTTCTCTCTCGCTGCCTGCCGTCTCTCCCATTCCTCCCCTCTCCCTCTATGTTGTCCCCCCTCTATTCCTCTTCTCTCTCTCCAGTCTCCCCCTATTCCTTCTCTCTCCCATCTCCCTTTATTCCTTCTCTTCTTTCTCCCCTATTCTTTCTCCCCCTATTCCATTTCTCTCTTCCTTCTCCCCCTATTCCTTATCTCTCTTCCTTCTCCCCCTATTCCTCTCTCGCTTCCTTCTCCCCCTATTCCTCCTCTCTCTCCTGTCTCCCCCTGTTCCTCACATCTCCTTACTTCTCCTCTCTCTTCCTTCTCCCCCTATTCCTCCTCTCTCTCCTGTCTCCCCCTGTTCCTCACATCTCCATACTTCTCCTCTCTCTTCCTTCTCCCCCTATTCCTCCTCTCTCTCCTGTCTCTCCCTGTTCCTCACATCTCCATACTACTCCTCTCTCTTCCTTCTCCCCCTATTCCTCCTCACTCTCCTGTCTCCCCCTGTTCCTCACATCTCCATACTACTCCTCTCTCTTCCTTCTCCCTCTATTCCTCCTCTCTCTCCTGTCTCCCCCTGTTCCTCACATCTCCATACTTCTCCTCTCTCTTCCTTCTCCCCCTATTCCTCCTCTCTCTCCTGTCTCCCCCTGTTCCTCACATCTCCATACTACTCCTCTCTCTTCCTTCTCCCCCTATTCCTCCTCTCTCTCCTGTCTCCCCCTGTTCCTCACATCTCCATACTACTCCTCTCTCTTCCTTCTCCCCCTATTCCTCCTCTCTCTCCTGTCTCCCCCTGTTCCTCACATCTCCATACATCTCCTCTCTCTTCCATCTCCCCATATTCCTACTCTCTTTCCCATAAATGTATAAAAATTGACAATATATTAGCCTCCTGCTTATCACAAGTTTGATGAGCAGGCAGGCTGCGGGCATTGGCGGGGGCATTGCCAGTAGTGGGCATTAAATCAGCGGCTGTAGGAGTCATCAGCGGTACTCAAAGGACATTATGGCTGCAGTGCCTCACCAGCCAGTGACCTCACCGCACGCCACTGCCCAGTATACAGTAAGTAATAATGGTGCAGATGTATTAACCTGGAGAAGGCATAAGGAAGTGATAAACCAGTGATATGTGCAAGGTGATAAAGGCACCAACCAATCAGATCCTAACTGTTAATTTACATATTGGAGCTCATTGGCTGGTGCATTTATCACCTTGCACCTGTCACTGGTTTATCACTTCCTTATGCCTTCTCCAGGTTAATACATCTGCCCCAATAAAACTAGGAGTCCCAGAGGAGTTCATGGGCATGATAAAATGAATGAATCAGCAGGTGATCAGTTATATACAGCACAGAGGTGATTCATAATATCCTTATCAACCTATAAATGTTCCTAAAGCCCGATAAACACTAGCCGAGCCCCCGCCGATGCTGATATTTGTGGCGGTGGGGACTCGGCAGGGTGCCAGCATTGGCAAGTGCATACACACTTGCCTATGCCAAAGGTGAAGGGAGCAACGGCGTTGGTGGTGATGGGGGAAAACGACACCTATGCTGCATCTGCAGCATGGCTGTCATTAACAAGGATCTCCCTCGTCTGTGCATGTTCAGACAAGGGAGGGGGTCAATAACGACGTGCGGGAGTGCACATCGTTAATGATAATGAGTGTACACACTAGGCAATATTGTGAACAGCACAGCTCATAAAGCCTTTTCTGAGTAATATTGTTCACAATATCACCAAGAGTGTATGGGGCTTTAGAAATGTGTAATGGTGACAGCACTAATTATCAATTATGTAAATGTTCACTGACTGTAAATGCATATACTAATAGCATTTATATATGGTATAATGTACTCGCTAAGCTAACTTATAGGCATACTTCAAGTCATTGAAGAGTTCTGTGACATTTACAGGTCTATCTAAAGAACACATAAAGTGATGACATAACACACAGTATAAAGATAATGTTTTTACAACAGTGATTGCTTATGAAGTTTACTCATGTGGTTAGTATAAGAGGAAGTGCACAGTGACTGTCCTGTGTGTGATGTGTCCTCCTGCAGTCAGTATAAGAGGAAGTGCACAGTGACTGTCCTGTGTGTGATGTGTCCTCCTGCAGTCAGTATAAGAGGAAGTGCACAGTGACTGTCCTGTGTGTGATGTGTCCTCCTGCAGTCAGTATAAGAGGAAGTGCACAGTGACTGTCCTGTGTGTGATGTGTCCTCCTGCAGTCAGTATAAGAGGAAGTGCACAGTGACTGTCCTGTGTGTGATGTGACCTCCTGCAGTCTGTATAAGAGGAAGTGCACAGTGACTGTCCTGTGTGTGATGTGTCCTCCTGCAGTCAGTATAAGAGGAAGTGCACAGTGACTGTCCTGTGTGTGATGTGTCCTCCTGCAGTCAGTATAAGAGGAAGTGCACAGTGACTGTCCTGTGTGTGATGTGTCCTCCTGCAGTCAGTATAAGAGGAAGCACGCAGTGACTGTCCTGTGTGTGATGTGTCCTCCTGCAGTCAGTATAAGAGGAAGTGCACAGTGACTGTCCTGTGTGTGATGTGTCCTCCTGTAGTCAGTATAAGAGGAAGTGCACAGTGACTGTCCTGTGTGTGATGTGTTCTCCTGCAGTCAGTATAAGAGGAAGTGCACAGTGACTGTCCTGTGTGTGATGTGTCCTCCTGCAGTCACTATAAGAGGAAGTGCACAGTGACTGTCCTGTGTGTGATGTGTCCTCCTGCAGTCACTATAAGAGGAAGTGCACAGTGACTGTCCTGTGTGTGATGTGTCCTCCTGCAGTCAGTATAAGAGGAAGTGCACAGTGACTGTCCTGTGTGATGTGTCCTCCTGCAGTCAGTATAAGAGGAAGTGCACAGTGACTGTCCTGTGTGTGATGTGTCTTCCTGCAGTCAGTATAAGAGGAAGTGCACAGTGACTGTCCTGTGTGTGATGTGTCTTCCTGCAGTCAGTATAAGAGGAAGTGCACAGTGAATGTCCTGTCTGTGATGTGTCCTCCTGCAGTCAGTATAAGAGGAAGTGCACAGTGACTGTCCTGTGTGTGATGTGTCCTCCTGCAGTCAGTATAAGAGGAAGTGCACAGTGACTGTCCTGTGTGTGATGTGTCCTCCTGCAGTCAGTATAAGAGGAAGTGCACAGTGACTGTCCTGTGTGTGATGTGTCCTCCTGCAGTCAGTATAAGAGGAAGCGCACAGTGACTGTCCTGTGTGTGATGTGTCCTCCTGCAGTCAGTATAAGAGAAAGCGTACAGTGACTGTCCTGTGTGTGATGTGTCCTCCTGCAGTCACTATAAGAGGAAGTGCACAGTGACTGTCCTGTGTGTGATGTGTCCTTCTGCAGTCAGTATAAGAGAAAGTGCACAGTGACTGTCATGTGTGTGATATGTCCTCCTGCAGTCAGTATAAGAGAAAGCGTACAGTGACTGTCCTGTGTGTGATGTGTCCTCCTGCAGTCACTATAAGAGGAAGTGCACAGTGACTGTCCTGTGTGTGATGTATCCTCCTGCAGTCAGTATAAGAGGAAGTGCACAGTGACTGTCCTGTGTGGGACGTGTCCTTCTGCAGTCAGTATAAGAGGGAGTGCACAGTGACTGTCCTGTGTGTGATGTGTGTTCCTGCTGTCAGTATAAGAGGAAGTGCACAGTGACTGTCCTGTGTGTGATGTGTCCTCCTGCTGTCAGTATAAGAGGAAGTGCACAGTGACTGTCCTGTGTGTGATGTGTCCTCCTGCAGTCAGTATAAGAGAAAGCGTACAGTGACTGTCCTGTGTGTGATGTGTCCTCCTGCAGTCACTATAAGAGGAAGTGCACAGTGACTGTCCTGTGTGTGATGTATCCTCCTGCAGTCAGTATAAGAGGAAGTGCACAGTGACTGTCCTGTGTGGGATGTGTCCTTCTGCAGTCAGTATAAGAGGAAGTGCACAGTGACTGTCCTGTGTGTGATGTGTCCTCCTGCTGTCAGTATAAGAGGAAGTGCACAGTGACTGTCCTGTGTGTGATGTGTCCTCCTGCAGTCAGTATAAGAGAAAGCGTACAGTGACTGTCCTGTGTGTGATGTGTCCTCCTGCAGACAGTATAAGAGGAAGCGCACAGTGACTGTCCTGTGTATGATGTGCCCTCCTGCAGTCAGTATAAGAGGAAGTGCACAGTGACTGTCCTGTGTGTGATGTGTCCTCCTGCAGTCAGTATAAGAGGAAGTGCACAGTGACTGTGCTGTGTGTGATGTGTCCTCCTGCAGTCAGTATAAGAGGAAGTGCACAGTGACTGTCCTGTGTGTGATGTGTCCTCCTGCAGTCAGTATTAGAGGAAGTGCACAATGACTGTCCTGTGTGTGATGTGTCCTCCTGCAGTCAATATAAGAGGAAGTGCACGGTGACTGTCCTGTGTGTGATGTGTCCTCCTGCAGTCAGTATTAGAGGAAGTGCACAATGACTGTCCTGTGTGTGATGTGTCCTCCTGCAGTCAATATAAGAGGAAGTGCACGGTGACTGTCCTGTGTGTGATGTGTCCTCCTGCAGTCAGTATAAGAGGAAGGGCACAGTGACTGTCCTGTGTGTGATGTGTCCTCCTGCAGTCAGTATAAGAGAAAGCGTACAGTGACTGTCCTGTGTGTGATGTGTCCTCCTGCAGTCAGTATAAGAGGAAGTGCACAGTGACTGTCCTGTGTGTGATGTGTCCTTCTGCAGTCAGTATAAGAGAAAGTGCACAGTGACTGTCCTGTGTGTGATGTGTCCTTCTGCAGTCAGTATAAGAGAAAGTGCACAGTGACTGTCCTGTGTGTGATATGTCCTCCTGCTGTCAGTATAAGAGGAATTGCACAGTGACTGTCCTGTGTGTGATGTGTCCTCCTGCAGTCAGTATAAGAGGAAGTGCACAGTGACTGTCCTGTGTGTGATGTGTCCTTCTGCAGTCAGTATAAGAGAAAGTGCACAGTGACTGTCCTGTGTGATGTGTCCTCCTGCAGTCAGTATAAGAGGAAGTGCACAGTGACTGTCCTGTGTGTGATGTATTCTCCTGTAGTCAGTATAAGAGGAAGTGCACAGTGACTGTCCTGTGTGTGATATGTCCTCCTGCAGTCAGTATAAGAGGAAGTGCACAGTGACTGTCCTGTGTGTGATGTATCCTCCTGCAGTCAGTATAAGAGGAAGTGCACAGTGACTGTCCTGTGTGGGATGTGTCCTTCTGCAGTCAGTATAAGAGGGAGTGCACAGTGACTGTCCTGTGTGTGATATGTCCTCCTGCTGTCAGTATAAGAGGAAGTGCACAGTGACTGTCCTGTGTGTGATGTATCCTCCTGCAGTCAGTATAAGAGGAAGTGCACAGTGACTGTCCTGTGTGGGATGTGTCCTTCTGCAGTCAGTATAAGAGGGAGTGCACAGTGACTGTCCTGTGTGTGATGTGTGTTCCTGCTGTCAGTATAAGAGGAAGTGCACAGTGACTGTCCTGTGTGTGATGTGTCCTCCTGCTGTCAGTATAAGAGGAAGTGCACAGTGACTGTCCTGTGTGTGATGTGTCCTCCTGCTGTCAGTATAAGAGGAAGTGCACAGTGACTGTCCTGTGTGTGATGTATCCTCCTGCAGTCAGTATAAGAGGAAGTGCACAGTGACTGTCCTGTGTGGGATGTGTGTTCCTGCTGTCAGTATAAGAGAAAGTGCACAGTGACTGTCCTGTGTGATGTGTCCTCCTGCAGTCAGTATAAGAGGAAGTGCACAGTGACTGTCCTGTGTGTGATGTATCCTCCTGCAGTCAGTATAAGAGGAAGTGCACAGTGACTGTCCTGTGTGGGATGTGTCCTTCTGCAGTCAGTATAAGAGGGAGTGCACAGTGACTGTCCTGTGTGTGATGTGTGTTCCTGCTGTCAGTATAAGAGGAAGTGCACAGTGACTGTCCTGTGTGTGATGTGTCCTCATGCTGTCAGTATAAGAGGAAGTGCACAGTGACTGTCCTGTGTGATGTCTCCTCCTGCAGTCAGTATAAGAGGCAGTGCACATTATAATATTGTGAGAAAAAGGAGTGAGAATTTGGCTGTGTTTGTCTCTGTGCTTTCACTTGTGCTTTCTTAGAGTGTGAAGAGAAACTAGGAGGAGGAGTGGCTGAATCTAAGTGTGAAGTGATTAGGAGGAGGGGCTGAATAGAACAGCTACCTGAGAAACTATATAAACAGTGACCAGACTCAGAGAGCGTGCTCTTTGTGAGAGCCGTGCATTATAAAGTGAGGCTTGGCTTATTAAGTGAGTTTGAAACAGCAGCAGGTGAGTTAGAATACAGCAACAGGTGAGTTTTAAAATACACCAAGTAACACACAAATTTGCAATACCATTCACATCTGATACAATGTTTGGCCTTGTGCAGTGCAATGGATGTAAAGCATTTGTTTGGAAAGAGGCAGCGTGGAGACTCAGCTGCTGTCCAATCTGTGAGCAATTTAAACTGCTGAAGGAGGAGATAGCAAAACTGCATGCTGAGATTTGTAGGATGTCTGTGTCTTTGAAGCCTCCACTGCCTCAGAGAGCCACCAGAAGACATTCTGCCTGGACTACTGTGGGCTCTCAAGGGCAGAGATTTCCAGAGGGACACAGACACCTCCCGCAAGCGGTGACACTGCAAAACTCGTATGCTACTCTTGCAGGGCTGGAAGATACAACTAATAGAGGCACTACAGAACAGGAGGATATGGGGACATCTACCAACTATAGGAACAGGAAATGGAACAGGAAAATTGATTCTCCAAAAAGGACTGCACTTCTCTTGGGAGATACCATTATTAGAGGAATACATCTGGGAAATGCAAATGAAGTAGAGAAACAAGTAAGGTGCTTACCTGGAGCCACAGCTCCAAGGGATAAAGAGCGCATGCTAAGAATTGTGAAGGCAGCAAGAAAAGATGGGGAGGTGGATGTCATTGTCCACCTAGGGACAAATGACCTGGCAAATGCTGAACTCATGGCTGTAAAAGATGAATTTAGGAAGTTAGGGACTGCTCTGAAGCAGGTGGCAACCACTGTATCTTTTTCAGAAGTATTGCCAGTACACAGAGGGGAAGACAGAACTCATTGCATCAGAAACTTCAATGTTTGGCTAAGGACATGGTGCAATGAGGAGAGATTTGGATTTATAGGCCATAGTCACACCATCTGGCAAGATAGGAACTTATACAAAAGTGACGGCCTACACCCATCTTCAAGGGGAACGAGAATACTAACTGAACAGTTTGGATGCTTCATCAAGAACTATTTAAACTAACAAAGGGGGGCAGTGAACCAAATAGGAATAAAAAAATCTGCTCCCCCAACACAGAGGTATTGTTTCTGCAGGCAAAGGGAATAGGAAGCATATCCACAGCAACAGAAGATAATTCAGATCAAAACCAAATAAAAATAGGCAGAGAGAAGAACATAGCTAGGAACAGAAAAAGCACAATCAAAACTCTAAAAGCTATGTGTGCAAATGCTAGGAGATTAGGAAATAAAATCCCATAACTAACTGCAATAATGATAAGGGATGATCTAGACATTGTGGCAATTACAGAGTCATGGTACAATGAAAATCATGACTGGGACATAGCTATACCGGGATATACTTTATTTAGGAAGGACAGAATTGGAAAAATTGGAGGAGGGGTAGCAATGTATGTAAAAAATGCCATAAATACTACATTAATACAAAGTATTGAAGAAAAAACTGAGGCCCTTTGGGTGACCATAGAAACAGGGGAAAAGTTGATTATTCATATTGGCGTGATATACAGGCCACCAGGTCAGGAAGAGGAACTTGACAGGAACCTATTGCAGGACATAACTAAAATGGCATTAAAAGGAGAGGTAATAATCATGGGAGACTTTAATCTTCCTGATGTAAACTGGGAGGTGTCTGTTGCTAGTTCCACTAGAAGTAGGAACATTTTAAATTCCCTTCAGGGAGCATCCCTCCACCAATTGGTGAGGGAGCCCACTCGGAAAGACGCAATATTAGACTTAATACTTACAAATGGAGGCAGATTATCGGACGTAAAAGTGGGTGAAAACCTGGGATCCAGTGATCATCAAGCAGTATGGTTCAGCATTAAGACAGAGACTGACTCGTCCCATACAAAAACAAAGGTGTTGGATTTTAGGAAGGCTGATTTTGTAGGGATGGGAAAATGTGTAAGCGATTCTTTGGCAGAGTGGAGGAACTTGGAAACAGTACAGGAGAGGTGGGAAACATTCAAATGTGCAATATTGAAGGCAACAGACCTTTGTATCAAAACTGTTAGGAAAAACACAAGGAAAAGGAAGCCAGTGTGGTTTGCAAAAGAAGTAGCAAATATTGTGAGAGCAAAAAAGATGGCTGCAGACACAAAATAATGAAGACAAAGAGTTATATCTTGTTAGACAGAAGGAGACAAAGAAGGTGATCAGATGTGCAAAGGCACAAGCTGAGGAGAAAATGGCCCAGTCAGTGGGTAAAGGAGGCAAACTTTTTTTAGGTATATAAGCGAAAAGAGAAAAACAAAAGGCGGAATTATAAAACTAAAGACGGACACTGGGAGTCTTGTTGAAGGAGACAATTTAATAGCAGATCATCTTAATGATTATTTTTGCTCAGTATTTACTACTGAAAGAGAGGGGAAGGGGCCACAGTTAAGTTGCAGGGATATTCAGGAAAATGAAACAAGTACATTTACAGAGGAGAAGGTCCTAACAGAACTCTCAAAGCTGAAAGTGGACAAATCTATGGGGCCAGATGGGATACATCCAAGGATACTAAAAGAACTTAAAGAGGTGCTGGTAGCACCATTGACAGAATTATTCAACCAGTCATTAGCTACAGGAGAAATTCCAGGGGACTGGAAAAGAGCAAACATAGTCCCACTGCACAAAAGTGGAAGCAAGTAAGAGGCAAACAACTACAGACCAGTGAGTCTTACATCAGTGGTAGGGAAATTGATGGAAACACTCTTAAAAGAAAGAGTTGTAGATTATCTCAAATCCGGCAATTTACTGGATCCCAAACAGCATGGATTCACTGGGGGGAGATCATGTCAAACAAATCTTATTGACTTTTTTGATTGTGTGACTAAAGTGATGGATAAAGGTGGAGCCATGGATATAGCTTATCTAGACTTTAGTAAGGCTTTTGACACAGTTCCACATCGCAGACTGCTAAATAAACTTGAAAGTTTGGGATTGGATATTAGGATTATTGAATGGATAAGATCTTGGTTGAAGGATAGAAAACAGAGAGTTGTGGTAAATGGAGTGCATTCACAGGAGGGAAATGTTACCAGTGGAGTACCCCAGGGATCTGTACTTGGACCAGTGCTTTTTAATATCTTTATTGGTGACATTGCAAATGGCATTAAAGGGAAAGTATGCCTTTTTGCAGATGACACAAAGGTATGCAACAGGGTAGACACACCAGGTGGGGTAAAACAAATGATTGAGGATCTAGGTAGACTAGAGGAATGGTCAAGAGTCTGGCAATTACAGTTTAATGCCAAAAAATGCAAAATCATACACTTGGGTCTCAAAAATCCTAAAGCTAAATACAGTATTAATGGCACTATACTGGAAACTACTGAGGAGGAAAGGGATCTAGGAGTCACTATTTCAGATGACTTAAAAGCAGGTAAGCAATGTAACAAGGCAATGAGGAAGGCTAGTCAGATGCTTGGCTGCACTGGGAGAGGAATCAGCAGCAGAAAGAAAGAAGTAATAATGCCACTGTATAGGTCATTGGTACGGCCTCATCTAGAATACTGTATTCAGTTCTGGAGGCCATATCTTCAAAAGGATATTAATACATTAGAAACTGTACAAAGGAGGGCAACTAAAATGGTGCATGGCCTACATCACAAAACATACCCAGAAAGACTAAGAAATCTCAATATGTATAGTTTGGAGCAGAGAAGAGGAAGGGGGGACATGATAGAAACTTTCAAATATATGAAGGGTTTTAACAAAGTCCAGGAGGGAAACATTCTCCAAATGAAGAGAAGCAATAGGACACGAGGACATGCACTGAGACTGGATGGGGGGAGGTTCAGGGGAAATTTGCGGAAAAATTATTTCACAGAAAGGGTAGTGGACAAGTTGAATAGCCTCCCATCAGAGGTGGTACAGGCTAAGACAGTAGAGCAATTTAAACATGCATGGGATAGACAAAGAAATAAGGATCAAATAAGGTTAGTGATAAAAAATAATATAAAAAAAAAAATAAGGGGCAGACTAGATGGGCCAAGTGGTTCTTATCTAAAAATACTATATTTCTAAAAAAAGACAAATTCTATGACTGTCCTGTGTGTGATGTATCCTCCTGCAGTCAGTATAAGAGGAAGTGCACAGTGACTGTCCTGTGTGGGATGTGTCCTTCTGCAGTCAGTATAAGAGGGAGTGCACAGTGACTGTCCTGTGTGTGATGTGTGTTCCTGCTGTCAGTATAAGAGGAAGTGCACAGTGACTGTCCTGTGTGGGATGTGTCCTTCTGCAGTCAGTATAAGAAGAAGTGCACAGTGACTGTCCTGTGTGTGATGTGTCCTCCTGCAGTCAGTATAAGATGATGTGCACAGTGACTGTCCTGTGTGTGATGTGACCTCCTGCAGTAAGTATAAGAGGAAGTGCACAGTGACTGTTCTGTGTGTGATGTGTTCTCCTGCAGACAGTATAAGAGGAAGTGCACAGTGACTGTTCTGTGTGTGATGTGTCCTCCTGCAGTCAGTATAAGAGGAAGTGCACAGTGACTGTCCTGTGTGTGATGTGTCCTCCTGCAGTCAGTATAAGAGGAAGTGCACAGTGACTGTCCTGTGTGTGATGTGTTCTCCTGCAGACAGTATAAGAGGAAGTGCACAGTGACTGTCCTGTGTGTGATGTGTCCTCTTGCAGACAGTATAAGAGGTAGTGCACAGTGACTGTCCTGTGTGTGATGTGTCCTCCTGCAGTCAGTATAAGAGGAAGTGCACAGTGACTGTCCTGTGTGTGATGTGTCCTCCTGCAGTCAGTATAAGAGGAAGGGCACAGTGACTGTCCTGTGTGTGATGTGTCCTACTGCAGTCAGTATAAGAGGAAGTGCACAGTGACTGTCCTGTGTGTGATGTGTCCTCCTGCAGTCAGTATAAGAGGAAGTGCACAGTGACTGTCCTGTGTGTGACGTGTCCTCCTGCAGTCAGTATAAGAGGAAGTGCACAGTGACTGTCCTGTGTGTGATGTGTCCTCCTGCAGTCAGTATAAGAGGAAGTGCACAGTGACTGTCCTGTGTGTGATGTGTCCTCCTGCAGTCAGTATAAGAGAAAGTGCACAGTGACTGTCCTGTGTGTGATGTGTCCTCCTGCAGTCAGTATAAGAGGAAGTGCACAGAGACTGTCCTGTGTGTGATGTGTCCTCCTGCAGTCAGTGTATGAGGAAGTGCACAGTGACTGTCCTGTGTGTGATGTGTCCTCCTGCAGACAGTATAAGAGGTAGTGCACAGTGACTGTCCTGTGTGTGATGTGTCCTCCTGAAGTCAGTATAAGAGGAAGTGCACAGTGACTGTCCTGTGTGTGATGTGTCCTCCTGCAGTCAGTATTAGAGGAAGTGCACAGTGACTGTCCTGTGTGTGATGTGTCCTCCTGCAGTCAGTATAAGAGGAAGTGCACAGTGACTGTCCTGTGTGTGATGTGTCCTCCTGCAGACAGTATAAGAGGTAGTGCACAGTGACTGTCCTGTGTGTGATGTGTCCTCCTGCAGTCAGTATAAGAGGTAGTGCACAGTGACTGTCCTGTGTGTGATGTGTTCTCCTGCAGACAGTATAAGAGGAAGTGCACAGTGACTGTCCTGTGTGTGATGTGTCCTCCTGCAGACAGTATAAGAGGTAGTGCACAGTGACTGTCCTGTGTGTGATGTGTCCTCCTTCAGTCAGTATAAGAGGAAGTGCACAGTGACTGTCCTGTGTGTGATGTGTCCTCCTGCAGTCAGTATTAGAGGAAGTGCACAGTGACTGTCCTGTGTGTGATGTGTCCTCCTGCAGTCAGTATAAGAGGAAGTGCACAGTGACTGTCCTGTGTGTGATGTGTCCTCCTGCAGACAGTATAAGAGGTAGTGCACAGTGACTGTCCTGTGTGTGATGTGTCCTCCTGCAGTCAGTATAAGAGGTAGTGCACAGTGACTGTCCTGTGTGTGATGTGTTCTCCTGCAGACAGTATAAGAGGAAGTGCACAGTGACTGTCCTGTGTGTGATGTGTCCTCCTGCAGACAGTATAAGAGGTAGTGCACAGTGACTGTCCTGTGTGTGATGTCTCCTCCTGCAGTCAGTATAAGAGGTAGTGCACAGTGACTGTCCTGTGTGTGATGTGTTCTCCTGCAGACAGTATAAGAGGAAGTGCACAGTGACTGTCCTGTGTGTGATGTGTCCTCCTGCAGACAGTATAAGAGGTAGTGCACAGTGACTGTCCTGTGTGTGATGTGTCCTCCTTCAGTCAGTATAAGAGGAAGTGCACAGTGACTGTCCTGTGTGTGATGTGTCCTCCTGCAGTCAGTATAAGAGGAAGTGCACAGTGACTGTCCTGTGTGTGATGTGTCCTCCTGCAGTCAGTATAAGAGGAAGTGCACAGTGACAGTCCTGTGTGTGATGTGTCCTCCTGCAGTCAGTATAAGAGGAAGTGCACAGTGACTGTCCTGTGTGTGATGTGTCCTCCTGCAGTCAGTATAAGAGGAAGTGCACAGTGACTGTCCTGTGTGTGATGTGTCCTCCTGCAGTCAGTATAAGAGGAAGCGCACAGTGACTGTCCTGTGTGTGATGTTTCCTCCTGCAGTCAGTATAAGAGGAAGTGCACAGTGACTGTCCTGTGTGTGATGTGTCTTCCTGCAGTCAGTATAAGAGGAAGTGCACAGTGACTGTCCTGTGTGTGATGTGTTCTCCTGCAGTCAGTATAAGAGGAAGTGCACAGTGATTGTCCTGTGTATGATGTGTCCTCCTGCAGTCACTATAAGAGGAAGTGCACAGTGACTGTCCTGTGTGTGATGTGTCCTCCTGCAGTCACTATAAGAGGAAGTGCACAGTGACTGTCCTGTGTGTGATGTGTTCTCCTGCACACAGTATAAGAGGAAGTACACAGTGACTGTCCTGTGTGATGTGTCCTCCTGCAGTCAGTATAAGAGGAAGTGCACAGTGACTGTCCTGTGTGTGATGTGTCCTCCTGCAGTCAGTATAAGAGGAAGTGCACAGTGACTGTCCTGTGTGATGTGTCCTCCTGCAGTCAGTATAAGAGGAAGTGCACAGTGACTGTCCTGTGTGTGATGTGTCTTCCTGCAGTCAGTATAAGAGGAAGCGCACAGTGACTGTCCTGTGTGTGATGTGTTCTCCTGCACACAGTATAAGAGGAAGTGCACAGTGACTGTCCTGTGTGTGATGTGTTCTCCTGCACACAGTATAAGAGGAAGTGCACAGTGACTGTCCTGTGTGATGTGTCCTCCTGCAGTCAGTATAAGAGGAAGTGCACAGTGACTGTCCTGTGTGTGATGTGTCCTCCTGCAGTCAGTATAAGAGGAAGTGCACAGTGACTGTCCTGTGTGTGATGTGTCCTCCTGCAGTCAGTATAAGAGGAAGCGCACAGTAACTGTCCTGTGTGTGATGTGTTCTCCTGCACACAGTATAAGAGGTAGTGCACAGTGACTGTCCTGTGTGTGATGTGTCCTCCTGCAGTCAGTATAAGAGGAAGCGCACAGTGACTGTCCTGTGTGTGATGTGTCCTCCTGCAGTCAGTATAAGAGGAAGCGCACAGTGACTGTCCTGTGTGTGATGTGTCCTCCTGCAGTCAGTATAAGAGGAAGTGCACAGTGACTGTCCTGTGTGTGATGTGTCCTCCTGCAGTCAGTATAAGAGGAAGTGCACAGTGACTGTCCTGTGTGTGATGTGTCCTCCTGCAGTCAGTATAAGTAGAAGTGCACAGTGACTGTCCTGTGTGTGATGTGTCCTCCTGCAGTCAGTATAAGAGGAAGTGCACAGTGACAGTCCTGTGTGTGATGTGTCCTCCTGCAGTCAGTATAAGAGGAAGTGCACAGTGACTGTCCTGTGTGTGATGTGTCCTCCTGCAGTCAGTATAAGAGGAAGTGCACAGTGACTGTCCTGTGTGTGATGTGTCCTCCTGCAGTCAGTATAAGAGGAAGCGCACAGTGACTGTCCTGTGTGTGATGTTTCCTCCTGCAGTCAGTATAAGAGGAAGTGCACAGTGACTGTCCTGTGTGTGATGTGTCTTCCTGCAGTCAGTATAAGAGGAAGCGCACAGTGACTGTCCTGTGTGTGATGTGTCCTCCTGCAGTCAGTATAAGAGGAAGTGCACAGTGACTGTCCTGTGTGTGATGTGTCCTCCTGCAGTCACTATAAGAGGAAGTGCACAGTGACTGTCCTGTGTGTGATGTGTCTTCCTGCAGTCAGTATAAGAGGAAGTGCACAGTGACTGTCCTGTGTGTGATGTGTTCTCCTGCAGTCAGTATAAGAGGAAGTGCACAGTGATTGTCCTGTGTATGATGTGTCCTCCTGCAGTCACTATAAGAGGAAGTGCACAGTGACTGTCCTGTGTGTGATGTGTCCTCCTGCAGTCACTATAAGAGGAAGTGCACAGTGACTGTCCTGTGTGTGATGTGTCTTCCTGCAGTCAGTATAAGAGGAAGTGCACAGTGACTGTCCTGTGTGTGATGTGTTCTCCTGCAGTCAGTATAAGAGGAAGTGCACAGTGATTGTCCTGTGTATGATGTGTCCTCCTGCAGACACTATAAGAGGAAGTGCACAGTGACTGTCCTGTGTGTGATGTGTCCTCCTGCAGTCAGTATAAGAGGAAGTGCACAGTGACTGTCCTGTGTGTGATGTGTCCTCCTGCAGTCAGTATAAGAGGAAGTGCACAGTGACTGTCCTGTGTGTGATGTGTTCTCCTGCAGACAGTATAAGAGGTAGTGCACAGTGACTGTCCTGTGTGTGATGTGTCCTCCTGCAGTCAGTATAAGAGGTAGTGCACAGTGACTGTCCTGTGTGTGATGTGTTCTCCTGCAGACAGTATAAGAGGAAGTGCACAGTGACTGTCCTGTGTGTGATGTGTCCTCCTGCAGACAGTATAAGAGGTAGTGCACAGTGACTGTCCTGTGTGTGATGTGTCCTCCTGCAGTCAGTATAAGAGGTAGTGCACAGTGACTGTCCTGTGTGTGATGTGTTCTCCTGCAGACAGTATAAGAGGTAGTGCACAGTGACTGTCCTGTGTGTGATGTGTCCTCCTGCAGACAGTATAAGAGGAAGCGCACAGTAACTGTCCTGTGTGTGATGTGTCCTCCTGCACTCTGTATAAGAGGAAGTGCACAGTGACTGTCCTGTGTGTGATGTGTCCTCCTGCAGTCAGTATAAGAGGAAGTGCACAGTGACTGTCCTGTGTGTGATGTGTCCTCCTGCAGTCAGTATAAGAGGAAGCGCACAGTGACCGTCCTGTGTGTGATGTGTCTTCCTGCAGTCAGTATAAGAGGAAGCGCACAGTGACTGTCCTGTGTGTGATGTGTCCTCCTGCTGTCAGTATAAGAGGAAGTGCACAGTGACTGTCCTGTGTGTGATGTGTCCTCCTGCAGTCAGTATAAGAGGAAGTGCACAGTGACTGTCCTGTGGGTGATGTGTCCTCCTGCTGTCAGTATAAGAGGAAGTGCACAGTGACTGTCCTGTGTGTGATGTGTCTTCCTGCAGTCAGTATAAGAGGAAGCGCACAGTGACTGTCCTGTGTGTGATGTGTCCTCCTGCTGTCAGTATAAGAGGAAGTGCACAGTGACTGTCCTGTGTGTGATGTGTCCTCCTGCAGTCACTATAAGAGGAAGTGCACTGTGACTGTCCTGTGTGTGATGTGTCTTCCTGCAGTCAGTATAAGAGGAAGTGCACAGTGACTGTCCTGTGTGTGATGTGTTCTCCTGCAGTCAGTATAAGAGGAAGTGCACAGTGATTGTCCTGTGTATGATGTGTCCTCCTGCAGTCACTATAAGAGGAAGTGCACAGTGACTGTCCTGTGTGTGATGTGTCCTCCTGCAGTCACTATAAGAGGAAGTGCACAGTGACTGTCCTGTGTGTGATGTGTCTTCCTGCAGTCAGTATAAGAGGAAGTGCACAGTGACTGTCCTGTGTGTGATGTGTTCTCCTGCAGTCAGTATAAGAGGAAGTGCACAGTGATTGTCCTGTGTATGATGTGTCCTCCTGCAGTCAGTATAAGAGGAAGTGCACAGTGACTGTCCTGTGTGTGATGTGTCCTCCTGCAGTCAGTATAAGAGGAAGTGCACTGTTACTGTCCTGTGTGATGTGTCCTCCTGCTGTCAGTATAAGAGGAAGTGCACAGTGACTGTCCTGTGTGTAATGTGACCTCCTGCAGTCAGTATAAGAGGAAGTGCACAGTGACTGTCCTGTGTGTGATGTGTCCTCCTGCAGTCAGTATAAGAGGAGGTGCACAGTGACTGTCCTGTGTGTGATGTGTCCTCCTGCAGTCAGTATAAGAGGAAGTGCACTGTTACTGTCCTGTGTGTGATGTGTCCTCCTGCTGTCAGTATAAGAGGAAGTGCACAGTGACTGTCCTGTGTGTAATGTGACCTCCTGCAGTCAGTATAAGAGGAAGTGCACAGTGACTGTCCTGTGTGTGATGTGTCCTCCTGCAGTCAGTATAAGAGGAAGTGCACAGTGACTGTCCTGTGTGTGATGTGTCCTCCTGCAGTCAGTATAAGAGGAAGTGCACTGTTACTGTCCTGTGTGTGATGTGTCCTCCTGCTGTCAGTATAAGAGGAAGTGCACAGTGACTGTCCTGTGTGTAATGTGACCTCCTGCAGTCAGTATAAGAGGAAGTGCACAGTGACTGTCCTGTGTGTAATGTGACCTCCTGCAGTCAGTATAAGAGGAAGTGCACAGTGACTGTCCTGTGTGTGATGTGTCCTCCTGCAGTCAGTATAAGAGGAAGTGCACAGTGACTGTCCTGTGTGTGATGTGTCCTCCTGCAGTCACTATAAGAGGAAGTGCACAGTGACTGTCCTGTGTGTGATGTGTCTTCCTGCAGTCAGTATAAGAGGAAGTGCACAGTGACTGTCCTGTGTATGATGTGTCCTCCTGCAGTAAGTATAAGAGGAAGTGCACAGTGACTGTCCTGTGTGTGATGTGTTCTCCTGCAGTCAGTATAAGAGGAAGTGCACAGTGATTGTTCTGTGTGTGATGTGTCTTCCTGCAGTCAGTATAAGAGGAAGTGCACAGTGACTGTCCTGTGTGTGATGTCACCTCCTGCAGTCAGTATAAGAGGAAGTGCACAGTGACTGTCCTGTGTGTGATGTTACCTCCTGCAGTCAGTATAAGAGGAAGTGCACAGTGACTGTCCTGTGTGTGATGTGTCCTCCTGCAGTCAGTATAAGGGGAAGTGCACAGTGACTGTCCTGTGTGTGATGTGTCCTCCTGCAGTCAGTATAAGAGGAAGTGCACAGTGACTGTCCTGTGTGTGATGTTACCTCCTGCAGTCAGTATAAGAGGAAGTGCACAGTGACTGTCCTGTGTGTGATGTTACCTCCTGCTGTCAGTATAAGAGGAAGTGAACAGTGATTGTCCTGTGTGTGATGTGTCCTCCTGCAGTCAGTATAAGAGGATGTGCACAGTGACTGTCCTGTGTGTGATGTGTTCTCCTGCAGTCAGTATAAGAGGAAGTGCACAGTGATTGTCCTGTGTGTGATGTGTCTTCCTGCAGTCAGTATAAGAGGAAGTGCACAGTGACTGTCCTGTGTGTGATGTGTCCTCCTGCTGTCAGTATAAGAGGAAGTGCACAGTGACTGTCCTGTGTGTGATGTGTCCTCCTGCAGTCAGTATAAGAGGAAGTGCACAGTGACTGTCCTGTGGGTGATGTGTCCTCCTGCTGTCAGTATAAGAGGAAGTGCACAGTGACTGTCCTGTGTGTGATGTGTCTTCCTGCAGTCAGTATAAGAGGAAGCGCACAGTGACTGTCCTGTGTGTGATGTGTCCTCCTGCAGTCAGTATAAGAGGAAGTGCACAGTGACTGTCCTGTGTGTGATGTGTCCTCCTGCAGTCACTATAAGAGGAAGTGCACAGTGACTGTCCTGTGTGTGATGTGTCTTCCTGCAGTCAGTATAAGAGGAAGTGCACAGTGACTGTCCTGTGTGTGATGTGTTCTCCTGCAGTCAGTATAAGAGGAAGTGCACAGTGATTGTCCTGTGTATGATGTGTCCTCCTGCAGTCACTATAAGAGGAAGTGCACAGTGACTGTCCTGTGTGTGATGTGTCCTCCTGCAGTCACTATAAGAGGAAGTGCACAGTGACTGTCCTGTGTGTGATGTGTCTTCCTGCAGTCAGTATAAGAGGAAGTGCACAGTGACTGTCCTGTGTGTGATGTGTTCTCCTGCAGTCAGTATAAGAGGAAGTGCACAGTGATTGTCCTGTGTATGATGTGTCCTCCTGCAGTCACTATAAGAGGAAGTGCACAGTGACTGTCCTGTGTGTGATGTGTCCTCCTGCAGTCAGTATAAGAGGAAGTGCACAGTGACTGTCCTGTGTGTGATGTGTCCTCCTGCAGTCAGTATAAGAGGAAGTGCACTGTTACTGTCCTGTGTGTGATGTGTCCTCCTGCTGTCAGTATAAGAGGAAGTGCACAGTGACTGTCCTGTGTGTAATGTGACCTCCTGCAGTCAGTATAAGAGGAAGTGCACAGTGACTGTCCTGTGTGTGATGTGTCCTCCTGCAGTCAGTATAAGAGGAGGTGCACAGTGACTGTCCTGTGTGTGATGTGTCCTCCTGCAGTAAGTATAAGAGGAAGTGCACAGTGACTGTCCTGTGTGTGATGTGTTCTCCTGCAGTCAGTATAAGAGGAAGTGCACAGTGACTGTCCTGTGTGTGATGTGTCTTCCTGCAGTCAGTATAAGAGGAAGTGCACAGTGACTGTCCTGTGTGTGATGTCACCTCCTGCAGTCAGTATAAGAGGAAGTGCACAGTGACTGTCCTGTGTGTGATGTTACCTCCTGCAGTCAGTATAAGAGGAAGTGCACAGTGACTGTCCTGTGTGTGATGTGTCCTCCTGCAGTCAGTATAAGGGGAAGTGCACAGTGACTGTCCTGTGTGTGATGTGTCCTCCTGCAGTCAGTATAAGAGGAAGTGCACAGTGACTGTCCTGTGTGTGATGTTACCTCCTGCAGTCAGTATAAGAGGAAGTGCACAGTGACTGTCCTGTGTGTGATGTGTCCTCCTGCAGTCAGTATAAGAGGAAGTGCCCAGTGACTGTCCTGTGTGTGATGTGTCCTCCTGCAGTCAGTATAAGAGGAAGTGCACAGTGACTGTCCTGTGTGTGATGTGTCCTCCTGCTGTCAGTATAAGAGGAAGTGCACAGTGACTGTCCTGTGTGTGATGTTTCCTCCTGCAGTCAGTATAAGAGGAAGTGCACAGTGACTGTCCTGTGTGTGATGTTTCCTCCTGCAGTCAGTATAAGAGGAAGTGAACAGTGATTGTCCTGTGTGTGATGTGTCCTCCTGCAGTCAGTATAAGAGGAAGTGCACAGTAACTGTCCTGTGTGTGATGTGTCCTCCTGCAGTCGGTATAAGAGGAAGTGCACAGTGACTGTCCTGTGTGTGATGTTACCTCCTGCAGTCAGTATAAGAGGAAGTGCACAGTGACTGTCCTGTGTGTGATGTTACCTCCTGCTGTCAGTATAAGAGGAAGTGCACAGTGACTGTCCTGTGTGTGATGTTTCCTCCTGCAGTCAGTATAAGAGGAAGTGCACAGTGACTGTCCTGTGTGTGATGTTTCCTCCTGCAGTCAGTATAAGAGGAAGTGCACAGTGATTGTCCTGTGTGTGATGTGTCCTCCTGCAGTCAGTATAAGAGGAAGTGCACAGTGACTGTCCTGTGTGTGATGTTTCCTCCTGCAGTCAGTATAAGAAGAAGTGCACAGTGACTGTCTTGTGTGTGATGTGTCCTCCTGCAGTCAGTATAAGAGGAAGTGCACAGTGACTGTCCTGTGTGTGATGTTTCCTCCGGCAGTCAGTATAAGAGGAAGTGCACAGTGACTGTCCTGTGTGTGATGTTTCCTCCTGCAGTCAGTATAAGAGGAAGTGCACAGTGATTGTCCTGTGTGTGATGTGTCCTCCTGCAGTCAGTATAAGAGGAAGTGCACAGTGACTGTCCTGTGTGTGATGTTACCTCCTGCTGTCAGTATAAGAGGAAGTGCACAGTGACTGTCCTGTGTGTGATGTTTCCTCCTGCAGTCAGTATAAGAGGAAGTGCACAGTGACTGTCCTGTGTGTGATGTTTCCTCCTGCAGTCAGTATAAGAGGAAGTGCACAGTGATTGTCCTGTGTGTGATGTGTCCTCCTGCAGTCAGTATAAGAGGAAGTGCACAGTGACTGTCCTGTGTGTGATGTTTCCTCCTGCAGTCAGTATAAGAAGAAGTGCACAGTGACTGTCTTGTGTGTGATGTTTCCTCCTGCAGTCAGTATAAGAAGAAGTGCACAGTGACTGTCCTGTGTGTGATGTTACCTCCTGCTGTCAGTATAAGAGGAAGTGCACAGTGACTGTCCTGTGTGTGATGTTTCCTCCTGCAGTCAGTATAAGAGGAAGTGCACAGTGACTGTCCTGTGTGTGATGTTTCCTCCTGCAGTCAGTATAAGAGGAAGTGCACAGTGATTGTCCTGTGTGTGATGTGTCCTCCTGCAGTCAGTATAAGAGGAAGTGCACAGTGACTGTCCTGTGTGTGATGTTTCCTCCTGCAGTCAGTATAAGAGGAAGTGCACAGTGACTGTCCTGTGTGTGATGTTTCCTCCTGCAGTCAGTATAAGAGGAAGTGCACAGTGATTGTCCTGTGTGTGATGTGTCCTCCTGCAGTCAGTATAAGAGGAAGTGCACAGTGACTGTCCTGTGTGTGATGTTTCCTCCTGCAGTCAGTATAAGAAGAAGTGCACAGTGACTGTCCTGTGTGTGATGTGTCCTCCTGTAGTCAGTATAAGAGGAAGTGCACAGTGACTGTCCTGTGTGTGATGTTTCCTCCTGCAGTCAGTATAAGAGGAAGTGCACAGTGACTGTCCTGTGTGTGATGTTTCCTCCTGCAGTCAGTATAAGAGGAAGTGCACAGTGATTGTCCTGTGTGTGATGTGTCCTCCTGCAGTCAGTATAAGAGGAAGTGCACAGTGACTGTCCTGTGAGTGATGTTTCCTCCTGCAGTCAGTATAAGAGGAAGTGCACAGTGACTGTCCTGTGTGTGATGTGTCCTCCTGCAGTCAGTATAAGAGGAAGTGCACAGTGACTGTCCTGTGTGTGATGTGTCCTCCTGCAGTCAGTATAAGAGGAAGTGCACAGTGACTGTCCTGTGTGTGATGTTTCCTCCTGCAGTCAGTATAAGAGGAAGTGCACAGTGATTGTCCTGTGTGTGATGTGTCCTCCTGCAGTCAGTATAAGAGGAAGTGCACAGTGACTGTCCTGTGTGTGATGTATCTTCCTGCAGTCAGTATAAGAAGAAGTGCACAGTGACTGTCCTGTGTGTGATGTGTCCTCCTGCAGTCAGTATAAGAGGAAGAGCACAGTGACTGTCCTGTGTGTGATGTTTCCTCCTGCAGTCAGTATAAGAGGAAGATCACAGTAATTGCATGGTATCCGGTCTCTAGGTCGACAGTTACTAGGTCGACAATGTTTAGGTCGACAGTAACTAGGTCAACAGGGTTTCAAGGTTGACAGGATCTCTAGGTCAACATGTTCTAGCTAGACAGGTCAAAAGGTCGACATGAGGGTTTAAAAAAAAAATATTTTTTTATTCTTAACGATCCATGCGGATTACGATTGTGAATAGTGTGCCAAGCACAGTGGTAGTGGAGCAAGGCACCTTGCCCGAAGCATGGTGAGTGAAGCAAGCCATGCGAGGGAACGGGGACACGGTGCACTAATTGGGGTTCCCAGTCACTGTACAGAGAAAACAACACCAAAAAAAATGAAAAACTCATGTCGACCTTTTGACCTCCCGACCTAGACCGTGTCGACCTAGGGACCCTGTCGATAAAGCATCCCTGTCAGCCTTGTTACTGTCGACCAATAGTTGTCGACCTAGACACTGTCGACCCTATGAACCACACCCAATTGCATACCCTCCAATTGTACCTTTTTGGCAGGTACTGTACCTTTTTTTCATGGTCTGTACCTGCAAAAAGGTCTTTGTACCGATTTTTTACTTTCCAAATTAACATTGAAAGTATAGGAAAGGGAGCATGGCCACACACCCTTTATCCATGACCACGCCCCCTTTTATAATTTGTACCGGTTTTCATGTGTAAAATGTAGGGTATCTAATTGTTCTTTGTGTGATGCTCATTCCTGCAGTCACAAGACTGAAGTTACATTGGGAGTAGAGCAATGAGAGGCTCACAGGTCATGCCTAAACATTACAAAGACTATTAGGCTATAAACATCCTCCCCATTCTTCTTAACAATTATAAACACTTAGTGTGCTCACCATTGTGAAGGGAATTCCATGGGATGCTTTACTCCTATGTATAATAGCAGAAATAAGTTGTATGACAGAACTTCCAATTATGAATGCACCTTACTGGAACTCACCATGATGTGTCACTTGGTGTTGGAGAGTCTCTGCAGGACCCATAAGATTTATCAGCCTGAGTACCTGTATAGTCACATCCAGAGCTTTCTCCTCTCCATAAACATCTGTGAGAACATTTTTTGTGGTAACGTAATCAGCCATGTCCAGGCGCCCACATGGGATGGGCCCTCGACCTTCATAGGAGAAATCAGACAACTTGTCCTTAAATCGCTTGAAGTTATTTTGTGTCAGATCTTCCAGAGCCTCATACAGGATGTCTCCAGATGTCCTGCTCCCCTCACACTGAGCCCCTAGGGAGAACAGAGTAACATCCTATAACTTTTATACAGAGAGATTCCTTCACCACTGAGACTATGGACCCGCGTTAGAGGTGGATAATAGGCCAATGTTTCTACATGTGAGTGATCTGTTGCAGGAGCACATGTGTGACCCTAACTGTATGACGGTGGTCAGATTTTTTTTAAAATAAATTTCTTTATTAGACAGCCATAGAGTCACAACATAAGTTATCAGGGTCGAGTTACAAGAATATTCAACAGTGACACGAACAATCAAATTCAATAAGAATAAAAATAGAGTAAATTGGGGGCTGTACAGGTTTTTTGTTTTTTTTTTGTAGTAAAAGAGAAAGAAAAGCGAAAACATTTCACTTAGAGTAATTTCTACTCCGCTGTCTGACACAATATTAGGGGGTATGATTCACCGGGGTGTATCCTTACCCCCAACATCAGGTAAGATACATAATATGTACACTAAACATCACAGCTGTTAGGAAGAAAGGGAGACAGGAAAGGAAAGGATAGAAATGGAAAGTAAAGAAAAAGAAATATTGCAGAGATACTATAAACAAATAGTGTATATATTGTCAGGGGGGGTGTGGATGGAGTGGGGGGTTAGTCAGAAGCACAGTCTGGATTAGGAGGTGAAGTCCTGGTTTTGGGGTGAGCATTGTCGTGTGTAGTATAACCTTTCTGGGGGTTCACTATGGCCGGCCGGCGGTCGGGCTCCCGGCGACCAGCATACCGGCGCCGGGAGCCCGACCGCCGGCTGACCGACAGTGTGGTGAGCGCAAATGAGCCCCTTGCGGGCTCGCTGCGCACGCCACGCTACGGGCACGGTGGCGCGCTACGCGCGCCACACTATTTTATTCTCCCTCTATGGGGGTCGTGGACCCCCACGAGGGAAAATAAGTGTCGGTATGCCGGCGGTCGGGCTCCCGGCGCCGGTATACTGAGCACCGGGAGCCCGACCGCCGGCATACAGAAGACCACCCCTTTCTGGAGGGTCTATGTTATAAGTGGGGTCCACTCAGTAATTCTATCTTTAAGGAACTTGAGATCAGCTTATAGTTCCCGTTATCCTGTTAGTCCAATACCACGTTGTGTCTCGGAATACCCTCCAAATGCATTCACGTCTGTCCAAGGGCAGACTCTCAATATACATTCTCCATTTTTTATGAAAAAGTATAACTCCATTTTCAATTTGGAAGGTAGCTATTTTTCTCTCACAAAATAGTACATCCAATAAAGCGGACTCCCATTCACCTACTGATGGGGCAGTTTTATATATCCAGTGCCTCAGTATCACTTGTTTTGCTACCGTGACCATCACAGTCAGTAGAGGGATCATCGGGGTGAGATCTAACTGTGACAACCAGGGCGAAAAGTCAGCATACAGCAGCGGGGCCACCAGAGCAGGGAGAGTTACTTTGAGTAGTCGGGATAAATATTGGAGAATCTTACACCAGAAACGTTTAATTTTCCCACATGACCAAAGATTGTGTGTCAGGGAAGCTCCACTTATTCCGCATTTAGGGCAATTGCCCGACTCACCCGGGCGGAAGTGTTGTCTTTGGGAGGGGGATATATACATCCTGTTTACTACCCTTAGGTGTATTTCTTGTAACTTAGCGGACTTTAAGGCCTTGAGGACTCGGTCAATGTTCGTGGAGGTCTCACCCATGTCAGGTGCCCCTGGGAGTTCCCGCCGCCAGGAATCAGAGAGAGGGGACCAAGAGGGGGCTGACACTTCAACCAGGTCATTGTAAAGATATCGGATTTTGAAGGGGTTTTGTCTGCAGAACGTGAGAGTGTCGAGGACTGTTCGGGTAGAGGCCATTTTACCTAAGGGGTCATTAAGAGAGTTGATATAATGGCGAGCTTGGAGACACATGAAAAAGTTGGAGTGGGGTAAAGAGAATTTGTCTCGCAATGCGAAAAGGAGAGCATCTTTCCACCAGGGTCAAAAACATCTCTAATAGTGTGTATCCCCTTACATTTCCATGTGTAGAAATGGCGGTTGTCTAAAGAGGAGGGAAAGTTGGGGTTTCCCTATAAGGGTATGTATGGTGACTCATATGGTTCAGTACCAAATAGTTTATGGATGGAGGCCCAGGCCCTATAAGTGTCCCAAAACAAGATATTAGTCTTAACTTCCTGAGGTAGTTTGGCCTTTGGTGTGTGAAGCAATGCTGCAGGTGAGTAATGAGAGAATAATGCCTCTTCCAGTTCCAGATTCGTGAATGTGTCTGACTGTAAAAGCCAATCTGAGGCAAACTTAAATAGTGCTGACCTAGCAAACATCATTATGTTGGGCATACTCAACCCGCCTTTTCGTTTATTAACATAAGTTCGGGCTTTGGGCATGCGTGGTTTTGAGTTTTTCCAAATAAATTTTGAGAATATTTGCGAACAGAGTATGGTGTCTTGCTTATTGATCGTGACGGGGAGCATCTGAAGTAGGTAGGCCCATTTTGGGAAGATAATAGCCTTTATCACTACTACCCTCCCCAACAGAGAAAGTTTGAGGTCTTTCCAAGATTCTAACCGTGTTTTGATTTGTTGGATAATGGGTGTATAATTGAATAGATATAATCGGGAGAGTACCGAGGGGATATAGATACCTAAGTATTTTAGTTTAGTAGGGGTCAGAGTGAATTGGGAAGAGAAGTCAGAATAAAGAAGAGGGTCTGTTATGTTAGTCAAAGGGAGTAGTTCGGATTTATGAGTATTTATGCGGTAGCCAGCAAAGGTACTAAAGCGGTGTATGGTGTCAAAAATGTCGGGTATCGAAGTGCGTGGGTTGGAAACAAATAAGATCATATCATCCGCAAATAGTCCAAGTTTAACTTCCCTTTTCCCCACTGATATTCCCGAGAAGGTTGGTAATTGTCTCAGTGCTACCGCCAGGGGTTCTAATGCTGCTGCAAATAGTAAAGGGGACAAAGGACATCCCTGTCTGGTCCCCCTATGAATCGTTAGGGGCTGAGATAAATATTGATTTGTGAAAACTTGTGTAGATGCATTATGGTAAATGGTTTGTATAATGGCCACAAATTGGTCTGAGAATCCGAAGCGTCGGAGTGTCTCAAATAGGTGATCCCACATCACCAAGTCGAATGCCTTTTCCGCATCTAATGATAATAGGAAGGCAGGGTCACCCGTTTCAACCTCCTTCAGGGATTGTAAAACTGTTAGAACTTTACGAATATTGGTCACCGAGTGTCTGCCTGAGATAAAACCGGTTTGATCACTGTGGATTATGTCAGGCAGGATAAATTTTAGTCGGTCTGCTAATAGCTTAGTAAATAATTTGTAATCTACATTAAGTAAGGAAATAGGGCGATAGGAAGACGGGAGGAGTGGGTCTTTGCCAGGTTTGGGTATCACTCGGATCAGAGCTGAGTTAAAATAATGTGGGATAGTAAGGCTGGAAAATATGGAATTGAAAAATGCTGTTAAAGAATCTACTAATTTAGGTGAGAGAATTTTAAAGAATTCCCCGGACAAACCGTCGGGGCCTGGTGTCTTCAGTGTCTTAAGGGCTTTAATAGCCTCCGTCACTTCAGTGACACTAACAGGGGCCGTAAGGGATTCTGATTGTTCTGGGGAGATCTGGGGCAACTGTAGTGTGTCCCAAAAAGAGGTTTTGGTAGGTTGGTCGATACTACTATGAGAGTATAAATTGCTAAAGAAGGTGTAGAAGATGTCAGTGACCGCCTTCCCTTCGGTCCGTATTGCTGAGGTCGAATCTCTCAATGCTGTCACATATTGGGGTCCTTTGTCAGTTGTAAGTAAGTTGGAAAGCATTCTGCTCGGTTTATCTCCATATTGAAAGAGTTTGTGTTTACCTGCTATAAGGAATCTATTATCCATATGTGTCAGAGTATGGTCAAATTGGGTCTTAGCGTCTCTATATTTCTGTTTGTTAGCTATCGTAGGTGAGGATTTAAAGGTCTGGAATGAGGAAGTGAGTGCAGATTGTGCCGCTCTATATGTGGCATCTTGGTCCCATTTATACTTTGTAATGTATGCAATTATATCCCCTCTTAGAACCGCTTTAGCAGTCTGCCAAAATAAGGCAGGGTCAGATAGATGGTCAGAGTTATTGAGAACATAAGAGTCCCAGGAATGCACCAACATAGTTTTAAAGTCTGGAGAGGCGGCCATCTTAGCAGGGAATCTCCATTGTGAGTTAGAACCCAAAGTGAGTCTACCTTGAAGCACTAGTGAGATAGGGGCATGGTCTGAGACGGTTATAGGGTTAATAGCTGTCTCAGTGATCCTGGGTGACAGATCAGTGGAGACAAGGAAATAATCTATACGTGAGAAGGAATTATGGGTTGAAGAGTAGTAAGTATATTCCAGTTCTACAGGGTTATGAAGGCGCCATATATCAACCAGTCCCAACTGTGTGGATATGTAATCAAGGTTGATCTTGGGTAATCGGGTTCTCTGAGACGAGGCACCCTTCCTGTCCAAAACCAAAGAGGATACCATATTCATATCTCCTCCAACGATGAGAGAGGTATGTGAATATGGGCGGAGAATATTCGTTATCTCCAGATAAAATGATTTGTCATAGACAGCCGGGGCATAAATATTGCATAATGTTAGTCTGGTACCCTCCAAGGTGACATCTAATACTATATATCTTCCCTGAGGGTCAATAATCTGATGATGTATGTCAAATGACACCCCTTTACGGATAAGAATAACGGCCCCCCTTGCTTTAGATGAAAATGAAGAGGACGCCACAACTTCTTGTCTAAGCATAGTAAGTTTAGCATGTTCAGGAGGGGTCAAATGTGTCTCCTGGAGCATGGATACGTCAGCTTTTATCTTATTTAAATAGGTAATGATGCGTCTCCGTTTAATAGGAGAGTTAATACCCCTAACATTCCACGATATTATATTAAGTTGTGACATCTACTACATCATCAGAGGAATATAGAAGTATAGTAAGAGGCCTTATGATAGGAAATATCGTTATACGAGTAATCCAGAATATCATAAAGATACACACCCTCCACCCCCGCCAGTTAAGTATCTGCAAACAAGTGGTATCATAGAGGAAAGTAAAGTAAGTCAGGGAGAAGAGAGAAAGGTAGAGACAAGAATAAAGAGAAAAATAACATATACGAACGTCTACACCAGCAGACATCAGTAACAGCTTTCAACGTGAAGCCACCGCAATGTAGAACAATAGAATAACATAATAACCAACAGGCATTCTGAAGATAATAAACTCAAGGGATCGTCCCTATGACCCGTATAGAAAAGTAAGTGCCTTTCTAATTAGTCATGATAGGAGTGGAACCCAAATTACCTCTCAATAGAGCAGAACAATTAACCATATCAACTAGTATAAGAACATGAATCGAGTCCCGGTATCAGGTTTCAGACATTATCGACTGTCTTGCTTGGAGAAGATGGTATTGAGGTCGGGGGCGACCGTGTGGATCTGCTCAGTTCGTCATAAATCCTCTAGCCGAATCCACCGATGTGAAATCTTTCGGGCCCTGCGGGGTGAAAATGCGCAGCCGCGCAGGGTAAAGAAGAGCAAATCGGATACCATTTTTCACAAGATGAGAGCATATTGGAGACATTTCTCTTCTAGCTCTAGAGACTTCAGCGGAGTAGTCCTGGAAAAGGAACAGCCGTTGACCATCCCACTGGAGTGGACCTTTGCTTCGGGCCGCAGACCATATCAGTTCTTTGTGTCTGAAATTTAAGCATTTGAAGATTACTGGGCGGGGTCTAAATTGGTTAGAGTCACGTGGGGGGCCCAGTCTATGGGCTCGTTCAATTTCCAACGACGAAAGTTCCTCGGGAATACCTAAGAGGTCTGTTAAATCGGAGAGGAGGAATTTCAGAAGGTCCGGTCCCTTCAATGATTCCTTGAGACCCACAATTCTCAGGTTGTTACGTATCGAACGATTTTCTAGGCCGTCCATCTTCATCATCATATGTTGACGTGTAGTTGTTAAAGATACGACTTGTTCTTTAAGGTCTTCAATTTCTTTGAAGTTAACTCCAATCCTGTTCTCGTTCACCGAAATTCTTCGGGACATAGAGCCGATCTCTGATTTCAGGTCTGATACTGCGGACATAAATTTATCTGCCTGAGTTTGTAACAAAGGTTCCACAGTCTCTTTAATTGCCTTGACTATATCCGAGTAGGAGGGAGGAGCGGGGGGAGCCTTTGGTGCCATGGCAGGCAATGAATCAACTGTGTTATCTAGGCCGATAGGATGGTGGGACAGTAGCAGGGAGGTTGTGTCTGATTCTCCACGTTTCTCGTCACTCCTGCCTCTTTGGGGTTTCGGTGTAGAAGATCTTAAGTATTTGTCCATACTAGTAGTTATGAGCTCATGAGGGTCGGACGAGTGATATGGTTTGCCGTTGGTTATAAAAATGAGAGGAGATCTACATTACAGTTACGGCCGGTGTAAATTCACATTACACTGTGAAATGTTTCCATCAGTGGAGAACTGAGAGCGGTTGTATTACGCCAAATTGACAGGAAGATGTAATTGTGTCTACCAGGTAGAAAGTTATTATCGCCAATATATGTGGTAGTAGTGAGACTCAGAGGGCGTGGTAGATAATGTTGGTAATGTAGTATTTCAATCACAACAGCAATCCGGCCCGCGGCATCACCGAGTGAGCACGCCAATTGGAGACAAATTAGTAGGTACTGAGTAGGTCCCACTCACCTCCCACACACACGGCGATGGGGAGGGGGGGTGAAGATGTAATTCACTTTGTGGCAGCGGACTGGAGAAATAGTGTTATATCTTGGGATCAGCTGTAGTAGTAATTAGAGTGATCCGTTTCAGTATGATGTTATCCAGGGTATATCAATCTGTAGAGGGTGGGGGAAGGGAGGATATGGCAGACCTGTTGTGGTTCTGTGTTTGTTTATATATAAGCGAGTGTTCATATAGTTATCATATAAATATATCCATTCCTCTCCGGGTCCCTCCTGTGTCCCACCGTTGGTGTATATAATAGTGCCAGGGGTAATGGGGAGTGAGGTGCAGGGAGGTTATCACCTGGTGAGAGAGGCTTCACTGCACGTCGAGGGAGACCCGTGCCAGCGCAGCACCGGAAGTGCGGTCCCGCGGCTCTCTCCGTCTCCGAGCGCCGGGTCCCGACTCCCGCCTCGCAGGGCCTCAGGTATGATGTAGGTGGGGGGTACCTTCCAGGCTCCCCAGCAGGTCGTAGGGTCCCCCGGGGTGTTTTCACGGCCGCGGGTAGTCCCGGCGTCCGCGTCCGTCTCCCGGAGATTCCCGGCGGGCAGCTGATGAAATTTAGGCCGCGGCTCCGGCGTCCAGTGCAGGCCACAACCTGCAGAGACCGCAAAAACGGTCTCCCGGCTCCGCGACCAGGCACACCGACACCCTGAGCCTCAGTGTAGATAATGAGGGTAGGTTGGGGGTAATTATTGATGTTGGTTATGGTGCTTTTTCTGAGAGGAAAGCAGGAGGTTTAATTCCCTGCTTCCAGTCGTCTCTCCATTCAGGCCACGCCCCCGACAGTGGTCAGATTTACAGGCATTATAGACAGTGAGTGTGTACCATGGGTGTTTCTTGGCAGTGACCTGGAATGATTACAAAAAGGGTCCATTTCATCAGTGTGTTATGGGAGTGACATGGACATGGTACAGTGTGGAAGTGATATGAGCGTGTTATAGGAGTGACACAGTCGTGTTATGGTAGTTACATGGACATGGTATGGAAGTGATAGGGGCATGTTATTAATATTACATGGAGTGACATGGGCATGTTGTGGGAGTGACAGTAGCATGGCATAGGCTTGATATGGGCATGTTATGGGAGTAATATGGGAGTGACATGGGAGTGTTATGGGAGTGACATGGGAGTGACATGGGAGTGTTATGTTAGTAACATGGACACGGTATGGAAGAAATAGGGGCATGTTATTATAACTACATGGGGTGACATGGGCATGTTGTGGGAGTGACAGTAGCATGGTATGGGAGTGACATGGGCATGTATTGGGAGTAATATGGGCATGTTATGGGAGTGACATGGGAGTGTTATGGAAGTAACAGTGGTGTGACACTTGGGCATGTTATGTTAGTTACATGGGTGTGCTATAGGTGTGACAGGGACGTGGCATAGGTGTGATGGGCATTTTATGGTGGTTACATGGCAGTTACATGGGTATATTATTTTTATATATATGGATGTGGTATGGAAGTGACTGGGACATATTATTATGGTTACATGGGGTGACACTGGCGTGTTGTGGGAGTGTAACTAAACAATGGATAGAGAAGTAAACTATCTTTGTTGGGGGCACTCTTTTGTAATTTTAAATATATTCTTATATTAGATTTCACATTCAAATAAAAAACATGCCATTTCTTGGTTAACATAAGTCATGATATTTACTGCATGAGAAAGATACACTAATAATATATAAGGGAACAATGATGATAAATTGTATTTCTTGACATACATTCATTTATAACAATACATTGTCTCCACTGTGTATTCCTTTTGTCAAAAGGACTTGATGGCACAGTCCTAAGCTGGTTCAAATAATTTCTCACAGCCAGGTCACAGAGAATATTGTCTGGAGTATACTCATCACCATCAGTGCCATTGCCATGTGGTATCCCACAAGGTTCTATGCTATCCCCCATGCTTTTTGCAGTATACATGCTCCCACTGGGTGAAATAATCAGGCACATGGCCTGGTTATTTCACTGCTATTCAGATGATACACAGCTGTACTTGTCCATTGCTCCGGGTTACTGAGAACCCAATAACAACCCTAAATGGCTGTCTAGCTGTGCTCCAGGAGTGGATGAGTCTGGATAAAACAGAGGTCCTTATGATAGGACTGCAACATCAAAGGACAAGACTGCAGCATAGCCAAGCAACTGGATTTACACTTGGGGATTCAGGATTACAAACCACTGATCGTGTGCGGAATCTTGGCGTTGTCCTGGATGGTGGCTTGACACTTAAAAATCAGATATCATCCACAATCAAATCCTCATTCTTTCACCTGAGGAACATAGCCAGAATCAAGCACTTAATTCCCTCAGATGATCTGCCAAAAGTCATACATGCATTTGTATCATCTCAATTAGACCACTGTAATGTTCTCTTCCAGCAAAAGAATTGCTCCGCTTACAGCTGTTGAAAAACACAGCTGCCAGGCTGTTAACAAACCAGCCACGTTCTAGCCACATAACACCCATCCTCTACACCCTTCACTGGCTGCCTGAAAGATGGCGAATCATCTTCAAGATTGGCTTACTGAGATTCAAAGCCCTACATGACCAGGGCCCAAGGTACCTGAAGCAGCTTCTGATTCCATACTGCCCCACTCGATTGCTGCGATTTGAAGATAAAAGACCATTGTCAGTATCTAGGGTCGAGCTTTTAGTCATGTGGCTTCAACTCTATGGAACTCACTTCCTCCCACAGTGCGAGAGGCCCAAACTATAGAATCCTTCAAAAATAGACTCAAGACTTTCCTGTTTACTCAAGCATTTCCATAATGTCCCTTTAGTGTCTGCATGCTTCGGTATTTTATGAAAAACTGTTCAGTACTTCATTGTTTCTGTACTATGTTATACTATTTATCTGTTAAGCGCCTGGATACCCATTGGAAAAGAGCGCTATATAAATAAAATTATTATTATTATTATTAAAAGTTGAATAATCTTGATATTTTCTCTTGTTGATTGTGTGTGGAATATTAATTCAATCAGTATACAATGTAAAAGAATGTTCCAGCCAGTGATCTTTATGATTTAAATTTTTTAACAATAAATTATCCTTCAATCATATATTTGACAAGGCTGTGTTTATTCGACAATAAAAATTATATTACTGTAGATCAGCAAGGCTTTAAATTCACAATTACAGGTGAAAAATATACATATATATGTAGAATGTCATCTGGTTAATCTGGATGGTCAAATGTATGATCCACAGGTGTTCCTGATCAGGGGCGGATCCAGAACAAAATGACAGGGGGGCACCATTACAGGTAAAGAGGGGGTTGGGGGTATTCTTTTGTGTGCACCGAAGGCGTGCAAGCTCTTGGAAAAGTGGGTGTGGACCGGCAACAAGGGTCATGACCTCAAAAGCAATGCCCTATCCACAAGCCATGCCCTCATTTTCATCACACTTCCTAATCCTTCCTCATCCACTCCCCAGCTCATGCCTACCTTTTTTGTCCTCAGTCCTCGCCCAGTCCCCTCACCAGCCACAGCCAGGCTCCACTTCCCAGCCTCTAGACTCAGAGTAACCATCCTCTTTTCCACCTTCTGACCCCTCTTCCCACACCCAGCACTGCTCAGCTCCTCACCTCAATCTCAGACTGCTTTTCTGAATATGCAAAGAGGCAATGGGTGACTTAGAATATGATGTAGAGAGGCAGTGGATGACAGAAGAGAGGTGACAGGGAGAAATAGTGAGAGATAGAGAGGCAGTGGATGACAGGAAAGGGTGATGGCGAGAGACAGTGGGTGACAGGGAGGTGACTGGAAGAGGCAGTAAGTGAAAGGGAGAGGGTGACAGGGAAAGGCAGTGTTTAACAAGGTGAAGAAGAGGGTGATGGGGAGAGGGTAATGCCTGGCAGAGGATGACAGGAGAAGGTGATAGGGATATAGTGACTCAGGGGAGAAGCAGAGGGTGAGGGTATGGGGAGAGATAGTGAGAGACATAGAGGCAGTGGGTGACGGGGAGAGGCAGCAGGTGATGGGGAGAGGCAGCGGGTGATGGGGAAAGGCAGTGGATAGATAAGTACCCCTTGGCCCATGTATTCTGTCAATGTACATGCACTATTATACACTAGAGTTAACTTTTGTCAGGAGCCAATTTATTAACCAGTATATTTTTGGATTGTGGGAGAAAACCGGAGTACCCGGAGGAAACCCATGAAAGTATAGGCAGAATATACAAACTCCACACAGGGCAATGCTGGGAATGGAACCCAAGTGCTCTGAGGCAGTAATGCTAACCACTACTCCATCTGTACTGCCCAATGCAGCAAGCACATTACCATTCCCAGTTCGTTGCCCCCCCTTCAAAGAGTGCAGCAAGTCCATACCCCTCACTAGTGGACCAGTAAGTATGTCCACACCTAGAGCAGCACAAACCCCCAACCCAGTAAAGGAGTGAATATGCCCCCTTTTCAAGCGGTGCAGCAAACACATATGAGTATTATCCCCTCAGGAAGTGTCGTTAGCACGACTTACCATGAAGCAATGTAGTTATCCAATACCTCTTCCGCAGATGGCACAGTGAATGCAACCCCCCTCCGGTGGTGCAGTCAGTGTGTGTGAGTGTGTGTGTGTATAAACATGTTTTGATATATATATATATATATATATATATATATATATATCTCAATCAATACCTGCTGTCACACAGAGGGGGAGCGAGCAGCAGTTAGATTGGATACACATGGCCTCCCCTGATGTCCCATGGTCCAGAGCCCTGCACACCCCCAGCGCAGCAGCACCCGCACCACGGGTCACCTCATCTTGAGTATGATTACAGGTTCTACTCTCTCCACAGAGGAATGCTGTAGCTCTGACAGAGTGATCATTGGGTTCTTGGTCACCTCCATGACTTGGGCCCTTCTCCCCCGATCGCTCAGTTTAGACGGCGAGCCATTCTAGGAAGAGTCCTGGTGGTTCCGAACTTCTTCCAATTATGGATGATGGATGGGGGCCACTGTGCTCATTGTGAATTTCAAAGCAGCAGATATTTTTCTGTACCCTTCGCCCAGATTTCTGCTTCGAGACAATCCTGTCTCAGAGGTCTACAGACTATTGCTTTGACTTCATGCTTGGTTTGTGTTCAGACATGCACTGTCAAGTGTGAGACCTTATATAGACAGGTGTGTGCCTTTCCAGTTCATGTCCAATCAACTGAATTTACCATAGGTGGACTCCAATTAAGCTGTAGGAACATCTCAAGGATGATCAGTGGAAACAGGATTCACCCGAGCTCAATTTTGAGTTTCATGGCAAAGGCTGTGAATACTTATGTACATGTGATTTCTTAGGGGTTTTTTTTAAATAAACTTGCAAAAAATGCAAAAAACTTTTCACGTCATTATGGGGGTAATTTAGTGCCTACAGTATTTGCTGGCATTGAAGGAGATTACTGGAGGCATTAAAACACCTCCGTGTCTGCATGCATTTTACCTTCTACGATGTGCGTTCCACTGACACACTTCTGGTTCCGCGGAGCTGCATCCTCTTAACGGTGCATGGTCACTTATAAGACCATAAGAAAAATCTCATCTTTAATAGTGTCCTTAATTTGCTATTATAAGTATAAAATTAACTATAGGGATAAGTGCCTTATTAGATTAACTGCACATTGATGATCCGATTGTAAAATCGTGAATAAATAGCCAATTATTATTAAATGTGTAATTAGATGTATATAGGGAATACTAGTACATTAGTCATGTGTTTAAGTGCATATAAAAATGTCTTTAATATAAGTATATAAATTCCTAGAGGATCAATTCCAAACTGGTGGTCAATTATAAGACCGTTATGATAGATCGATTAGTTTAAATGTATAAATAAATACCGTTATATTGGTCACGTGTTTAAGTGCATATATTACTATGGCAATTAAGTATCATAATATGAATAGTACAGCATGCACACATTAATGATCCTCCATTTACAAAAGTTACAGCCAGTGTATACAGTTCAATCACAGGAATGAGACAATGTCAATACTCTCATTAAGGCTACTTGGAGTCATAGTATCTAACGTTTAAATCCAGTAAGTCTCCCGTTTGGATAAGGAATGTTCCCTATTGCTTCCTCAGGGGTCAGCTGGTAAAAAAAATAAAAAATGCTTTTATCAATTTATGTGCTATGCTTCTCGATGAAGTGTCTGGATAGGTTATAGTAGGTTAACTTAGTTTTTATATTTCTCATATGTTCATGAAGTCTAATTTTTATTTGTCTTTTGGTCTTCCCAATGTAGGATAGGCCACAACCACAAGTGATCCTATACAGTACAAAAGGTATCACTTGCAATACACTACAAATCCAGTGTTGGAATTGACCAAATGATTCAATTTATATGGTCTACCTGTAGGGGTTTTCTTTTCCATAAATTTGCAACATATGCATTTCGAACAAGGAAAACAGCCTTTAGTATCAATCCAGAGGCTCTTCTGCTTAGACTTAGTGGTGTTCGCTTATTTCATCTTGCTAGGTGCCACTAAGCTTTTTAGATTTGTGGCTTTGCGAAAAACCAAATTGGGTTTTGGTGGTAAATTAGGGCCTAAAATTGGGCCCATCAGCAAAATACCCCAGTGCCGTTCAATTATTTTCTTTATAGAATAGCTCTCCCGATTGTACTGGGTAATGAATGGTCTGAATGACTGTATGTTTTTCTTCGGTTGTCTGGAATTAGATTGGAGCATCTCATTTCTTTCTCGGACCACGGCCTTCATTCTGGCCTTTTTTATTTGATCGCTGTCATATTCTCGTTCAATTAATCTGTCACGTAGGATCAATGATTGTTCCCAGTAGCCCTATTCACCACTATTAAGTAAGTACACCACATTAATGGTCCTTTATAAGTTTGAATTTATGTTACATCTACTATGTTGTTGTAATTTTGTATCAATTCTACTGCTAGGTATCTATGTTAATATACAGTAGGTATATATGCCTATGTCTGTAATCACACCTCAATAATCAACGATTCTCCTGAGGAGATTAAAGCTTTCTTTTTGTGGAGTCACTAGTAATAGATTAAGGAATCATGATGTGACCATTTTAATATTTTTGAATTTACTCTAATTTTAATATTATTGTGAATTTGCTGTAATATTAATAATAGAGCCCAATGTATTACGTATGGGATCAATTTGCCATCATACTCTTTCCTATTATAGGTCTATGATTATAGCCACCTGTTGTGAACAACACTTTTACTTTGTCTGTCAGGTTTTAATAATGGTATGTGTGTATCAATTTGTTTTTGGTTAACATCCCTCCTCTATTTATTTTATCAATTATTTTAGATTTTGTAAACTATTTTATGTACTGATTAAATGTTTATGTCAAGTCAACACTGACATTTTCTGGTTTTTTTGTCTGTTTTCCCTTATTGGTTCCAATAACCTCACTAAGGTTATATAATTTTTTCAGCTATTCATCTGTGGGACATTTATACTGTTATCATTGTTTAGATCTATCCCTCTTTTATTCACCCAAAGCGATATCAAATGCTCTTTAAAATGGTATGTATATTACGATATTAACTTGTTGAACACTCACTTAATTAGATAAACATAGACTGATTTTTCATTCACTATCTAGATATTAGACCCCTGATGAAGTCCTATGGCTGAAACGCATTGGGTTATTATCTACAGATCTACAGATCTAATTGATTTCTGAAACTGATGAAACCAAATCTACAGATCTAATTGACTTCTGAAAAAGTCTGAATCCAAAATTGTGTCAAATACATTAAAATATGTAATAGTCTTTTGAATGTTAATGATCATATTGTGGTCTATCTTTATGATATTGACAACATAAAAACTGTGAGTAATTTTTGAAGTCTATATGATAAAGAATAAAGTGTCAAGTGTCTCAGCAGCAGGTCTTTGAACATCTGCAGACTTGTGTCTGCCAGAAAGAGAAATACAACGTAGGCTTTAAACCTAGGATCGAGTACGGTGGCCAAAATGTAGTGCTCTGATTTCAACAGATTGACCACCCGTAAATCCTGGTTAAGCGAATTAAGGGCTCCATCCACATGTTCCACATGCCTAGCGGAATCGCTTCATTTTAGCTCCTCCTTCAATCTCTCCAGCTGCTTCTGCAAAAGCCTGTTGAGGGGAATGACCATACTTAGGCTGGCAGTGTATGAACTGAATTCACGTGTGGCAGGTTCAAAGGGTTGGAGAACCTTGCACAACATTGACATCATTCTCCACTGCGCTTGAGTCAGGTGCAATCCCCCTCCTTTGCCTATATCGTAGGCAGATGTATAGGCTTGAATGGTCTTTTGCTGCTCCTCCATCCTCTGAAGCATATAGAGGGTTGAATTCCACCTCGTTACCACCTCTTGCTTCAGCTGATGGCAGGGCATGTTCAGGAGTGTTTGCTGGTGCTCCAGTCTTCGGCACGCGGTGGCTGAATGCAGAAAGTGGCCAGCTATTCTTCGGGCCACTGACAGCATCTCCTGCACGCGCCTGTCGTTTAAAAAAAAATTCTGCACAACCAAATTCATTGTATGTGTAAAACATGGGACGTGCTGGAATTTGCCCACATGTAATGTACACACAATATTAGTGATGTTGTCCGATGTCACAAATCCCCAGGAGAGTCCAATTGTGGTAAGCCAATCTGCGATGATGTTGCTCAATTTCCGTAATAGGTTGTCAGCTGTGTGCCTCTTATGGAAAGCGGTGATACAAAGCATAGCTTGCCTAGGAATGAGTTGGCGTTTGCGAGATGTTGCTACTGGTGCAGCTGCTGCTTTTGTTGCTGCGAGAGGCAATACATCTACCCAGTGGGCTGTCACAGTCATATAGTCCTGAGTCTGCCCTACTCCACTTGTCCACATGTCCGTGGTTAAGTGGACAGTGGGTACAACTGCATTTTTTAGGACACTGGTTACTCTTTTTCTGACGTCTGTGTACATTCTCGGTATCTCCAGCTTAGAGAAGTGGAACCTAGATGGGATTTGGTACTGGGGACACACTACCTCAAGGAATTCTCTAAGTCCCTGTGAACTAACGGCGGATACCGGACGCACATCTAACACAAACATAGTTGTCAAGGCCTGAGTTATCCACTTTGCAACAGGATGACTGCTGTGATATTTCATCTTCCTCGCAAAGGACTGCTGGACAGTCAATTGCTTACTGGATGTAGTACAAGTGGTCATCCGACTTCCCCTCTGGGATGATGATCGACTCCCAGCAGCAACAACAGCAGCTCCAGCAGCAGTAGGCATTACACTCAAGGATCCTTTGGAGGAATCCCAGTTAGGAGAGGACTCGTCAGACTTGCCAGTGACATGGCCTGCAGGACTATTGGTGTTCCTGTCTAAGGAGGAAATTGAGATTGAGGGAGTTGGTGATGTGGTTTGCAGGAGCTTGGGTACAAGAGGAAGAAGGAATTTAGTTGTCAGTGGACTGCTTCTGCTGTCACCCAAAGTTTTTGAACTTGTCAATGACTTTTGATGAATGCGCTCCAGGTGACATATAAGGGAGGATGTTCCTAGGTGGTTAACGTCCTTACCCCTACTTATTACAGCTTAACAAAGACAACACACTGCTTGACACCAGTTGTCCACATTTCTGTTGAAATAATTCCACACCGAAGAGGTGATTTTTTTTGTATTTTGACCAGGCATGTCAATGGACTTATTCATCTCATGGACATCAGGTGTCTCCCCGGGTGCCTGACTTAAACAAACCACCTCACCATCAGAATCCTCCTTGTCAATTTCCTCCTCAGCACCAGCAACACCCATATCCTCATCCTGGTGTACTTCAACAGAGACATCTTCAATTTGACAATCAGGAACTGGACTGTGGGTGCTCCTTCCAGCACTTACAGGGGTGTGTGCAAATGGTGGAAGGAGCCACCTCTTCGAGCCCAGTGTTGGGAAGTTCAGGCATCGTAACCGACACAATTGGACTCTCCTTGGGGATTTGTGATTTAGAAGAACGCACAGTTCTTTGCTGTGCTTTTGCCAACTTAACTATTTTCATTTTTGTAGTAGGAGGATGAGTGCTTCCATCCTTATGAGTGCTTCCATCACTAGCCATGAACATAGGCCAGGGCCTCAGCCGTTCCTTGCCACTCCGTGTTGTAAATGGCACATTGGCAAGTTTATGCTTCTCCTCAGATGCTTTTACTTCAGATTTTTGGATCATTTTACTGAACTTTTGTTTTTTGGATTTTACATGCTCTCTACTATGACATTGGGCATCGGCCTTGGCAGACGACGTTGATGGCATTGAATCATCTCTGCCATGACTAGTGGCAGCAGCTTCAGCACTAGGTGGAAGTGGATCTTGATCTTTCCCTATTTTACCCTCCAAATTTTTGTTCTCCATTTTTTAATATGTGGAATTATATGCCAGTAATATATCTGGAATTAGACGGCATTACTGTCTGGAATTAGATACCACTAGATAGATACCAGATACCACTGTGACTGGAATGATGATGACCTATGCACAGTGACAGGACACTATCACAGCACCCTACAGCAGCAAGATGCAGCACAAGACACTGGACTTTTAGTAATGTACTGTAGTATACTGAGCACCACAATGCAGCACAAGACAATGGGGGTAATTCCAAGTTGATCACAGCAGGAATTTTTTTAGCAGTTGGGCAAAACCATGTGCACTGCAGGGGAGGCATATTTAACATGTGCAGAGAGAGTTAGATTTGGGTGTGGTGTGTTCAATCTGTAATCTAATTTGTAGTGTAAAAATAAAGCAGCCAGTATTTATCCTGCACAAAAACAAAATAACCAACCCAAATCTAACTCTTTCTGCACATGTTATATCTGCCTCCCCTGCAGTGCACATGGTTTTGCCCAACTGCTAACAAAATTCCTGCTGCGATCAACTTGGAATTACCCCCAATGAGTAGTGATACTGAGCACTGATGAGGATACTAGAACTGACACTGGGCAGCGCGAACAGCACTGGACTATTGTACTGTAGTATGATGGTCACCACAATGCAGCAGCAAGACAATGAGCACTGATCCTGAGCACTGATGAGGATACTAGAACTAACACTGGTATACTGGTCACCACAATGCAGCAGTAAGACAATGAGCACTGATGAGGATACTAGACCAGACACTGGGCAACGAGAACAGCACTGGACTATTGTACTGTAATATACTGGTCACCACAATGCAGCAGTAAGACAATGAGCACTGATGAGGATACTAGACCAGACACTGGGCAGCGAGAACAGCACTGGACTATTGTACTGTAGTATACTGGTCACCACAATGCAGCACAAGACAATGAGTAGTGATACTGAGCACTGATGAGGATATTAGAACTGACACTGGGCAGCGAGAACAGCACTGGACTATTGTACTGTAGTATACTGGTCACCACAATGCAGCAGCAAGACAATGAGCACTGATCCTGAGCACTGATGAGGATACTAGAACTGACACTGAGCAGCGAGATGCAGCACTGGACTATTGTACTGTAATATACTGGTCACCACAATGCAGCACAAATACTGAGCACTGATATTGAGCTTTCCACTCAGAGAACGTAGCCACGTCCTCTCACTCTCTCGACAATGCACGAGTGAAAATGGCAGTGATGTGTGGCTCTTTATATGGAATCCGAATCTCACGAGATTCCGACAGCGGGATGATGACGTTTTCCCCCTTTCGGGTTTTCCGAGTAAGGCGGGAAGAACCAAGGCTGCCTCGGACCCGTGTAAACCACGTGAAGTTCGAGGGGGTTTGGTTCTCGGAGAACCGAACTCGCTCATCTCTAATATATATATATATATATATATATATATAGGAAGGGGCATCATAGTATAAGCTTCCTCTGGGATCTATTTTGTCCCCATGAGGCTTGTCATGTCTATATTAGAAAAATAGGGGTGAGCGCCAATTCTCTTTGTGGCACCAAAAAGTCTAATTAAAGCTCTGGTGGTAATGCCCTCTTTATATAGTTATATTCAGGTATACTGTATCTGTTTTTCAGAGTAAGCAGAGTTGTTAACATAAAAAAGTGTAACAAAATAAGTACATAAGAGATAAAGTTTAGTAACAAACTGAAAATAGGTATTAAACAAAAAATATGAAAAAAGGGTAATACTTATCAGGTAGTGAGTGATGGGGCTAATCCTGTGCACAAGGAGCAGTTATGCCCAAGTAAGCTTGGACACACATTTTGCCCTGAAAGGCTTATTCACTAAGGTCAGTCTGCAAACTTAGAAGTGCATTTGGGCGAAATCTTGATATCTCTGTTCTAACTTTTTAAGGTCAGTACCCACTTCCTCTATTACAGGGGTCTTCAACCCGTGGCCCGCGGGCCACAGGTGGCCCACTGCTATGGTTTCCATGGCCCGCCGACGCGCCCGCCCGCAGCGCACATATGAACACAAAAAAAAAATAATTTTTTTTTTTCCCTTTCCCGGAGTCATGTGACTCCCCCGCACTGTCACTGGTTGCCTGTGAAGAAGGGGAGTAGCTCCTCTTAGGCTGGTCAGTGGTCTGGTCACCCTTACTGTGTCTCCCTCCCTGTGTCTCCCTCCGCCTGCAGTGTTGAATAGGTGGGTGAGAGCGGCGGGGACCTGGCTGGGGGGGGTGCGGCAAGTTACCATTGAGAGCAGGGGGCAGTGCGGGAACCCGGCGGGCGGGAGCGGAGGGGGTGCGGCAGCATGTATGCAGCCTGAGCATGGCTGTGTGCGGCGGGGACCCGGCGCGGGGAAGGGGGGCTGCGGCAGGAGAATAAAAGTGTATAAGTGTTGAGGGCAGGGGGCAGTGCAGGAACCCGGCATGCGGGAGCGGCGGGGACGGGGGTGCGGCAGCCTGAGCATGGCAGTGAATAAATTAGTATTGAGGGCAGGGGGCGTGGCGGGGGACCCAGCAGGGGGTGCATTAAGTATTAAGAGCAGAGATGGCATGGAGCATGCTTTGACAATGCTGCTGTCTGTCTGTGATGGGGAGGAGGGAGGGTATGATAGCACCTATGTCTTGACATAGGCGCTATCATACCCTCCCTCCCCCCATCACAGACAGACAGCAGCAATATTGTGAAAGCATGCCCACATTATACCCTCCAGTCCAGTGATACTGCCGTATGAGTCCAGTTCAGTGCTTACAGACCAACATCTTGAGAATACTCTGCGCATAGCGACTTCTAACATTGATGCCAACATCGACAAGCTGGCCAAGCAAAAACAATGCCAAGTTTCCCACTGATATGAACTTATTATAATAACAAAGGTAAAGTAGACCATGTTTCATTCATTAAATTACAATAATTATCTTTTGAAGTCTTTTTTATGGTCTTATGAGTCTAGAAAAGGTCTCATTACAATCATAAATTAAAATTTAGATTCTAAATACCGCAGTATAGCTTAGTGGCCCTCGGCTTCGTTTCATTTTTTTATGTGGCCCACACTGTCTTAAAGGTTGAAGACCCCTGCTCTATTACATGCAATAGTAAATCAAAAGAACATTTGTTCAACACTGAGTACCATCTTTTGCAGAACACAGGGTTATTTCTCCCTGTATTTTTCAAGTGAAATCCCTTTTGGGATCTGTTTTTTTTCGATAGTCCATGTAACAATGGGTTCACTACGGATTGCCGGCGGTCGGGCTCCGACAGTGTGGCGAGCGCAAATGAGCCCCTTGCGGGCTCGCTGCGCTCGCCACACTACGGGCACGGTGGCGCGCTACCACACTATTTTATTCTCCCTCCAGGGGGGGTCGTGGACCCCCATGAGGGAGAATAAGTGTCGGTATGCCGGCTGTCGGGATCCCGGCCCCGGTATACTGTGCGCCCCGGGATCCCGATAGCCGGCATACTGAAGACCACCCGTAACAATAAATCTACCTCTCTCTTTTCCAAATTCAATAATTTATTTAATCTACAGTATTTTCTGCAGGCAAATGGTCAAAATCACCCACTCCGCATAGAATACGATCTGCTTCCTCATCAATAAAGGTTAATTGTTCATGCTCCGCAGTGCCAAGGTGCTTAGCTGTTGCCCAATTTTCCATCTCCTTTACTCTGTACACCACTGGCTTGGACTATGGTTGCAGGCTATGTAGGAAACGGGTCGGGTATGGGTAACTGGCACTTGTGATCCCGTTGGTCACCATACTGACCCCAGGATCCCGGGGATTAGAATGTCTTGCGGGCTTGGTGGCTAGGTTCTATTCCCACTCTATGGGTGTCATGGACACCCACGAGTGGGAATAGACCCTGCTAGCCAGCATGCTGACTGTTGAGATTTTGAGGGTGCGGGATGTAGATGTCAGTATTGTGACTGGCGGTCTCCTGACCGCCGGTCACAAAACTACATCCCATGGGAAACTTACAGATCGCAACACTCTTTTATTGTTTGAAAGCCATCACCCTGTGGCTCTTAAGCAAAATCTACCTGTGTCACAAATTTTAAGGGTATTAAGGAACAATTCAGACAATAAGATGGTTGAACTACAACTTGAAGAAATGTATGATAGATTTATTGATTGTGGAGTGGATATGACAATCATACAGTAACAAGATGTTTATTAAAAGCACAGAAAATATTTGGACAGGGCAATACGAGGAAACACCTGGAGGCTAGAGATAATCCAATTGTTGTCACTACCACCAGAGCCGGTCATAGCTATAGGCAAACTAGGCAATTGCCTAGGGCATTTGATATGCCTAGGGGCATCAGCAGCTTCTGCTGATTAAAATGATATGTGGCATGCCTATATTCTGTGTGTAGGATTTCATATGCAGATACAGCCAGTCTCACACAGTATACAGGCATGCTGTATATCGGCCCTCATTCCGAGTTGTTCGCTCGGTGTTTTTCATCGCATCGCAGTGAAATTCCGCTTAGTGCGCATGCGCAAAGTTCGCACTGCGACTGCGCCAAGTAACTTTACTATGAAGAAAGTAATTTTACTCACGGCTTTTTCATCGCTCCGGCGATCGCATTGTGATTGACAGGAAATGGGTGTTACTGGGCGGAAACACTGCGTTTTAGGGGCGTGTGGCTGAAAACGCTACCGTTTCCGGAAAAAACGCAGGAGTGGCCGGAGAAACGGTGGGAGTGCCTGGGCGAACGCTGGGTGTGTTTGTGACGTCAACCAGGAACGAAAAGCACTGAACTGATCGCACAGGCAGAGTAAGTCTGAAGCTACTCAGAAACTGCTAACTCGTTTGTAATCGCAATATTGCGCATACTTCGGTCGCAATTTTAAGAAGCTAAGATTCACTCCCAGTAGGCGTAGGCTTAGCGTGTGTAACTCTGCTACATTCGCCTTGCGAGCGATCAACTCGGAATGAGGGCCATCATTTTAATCAGCAGAAGCTGCTTGTGCATCCGAGCCACATAGCAATGCAAGTAAGATGCATTTTCATTAAAAAATGTGCCCGACGTTAGCACTGAGGCAATATTTATGAGGACACATCTGTATCCAAGCAGAGGCAGAGGTCACAGTGTTAGTGGCAGTGTGAGTGCTGTGTATATGTGAGTGGGTTGGTTGTGCAGTAGTGTTCGGAATTTGTGTAAGGATCATTATGTGTGTCATGTAAAAATGCATTAATAATGTGCAACATATGTATAAGGGGCACTATGTGTGTCATACTGTCATTATGTGTTTAAGGGCATTAATAATGTGTGGCATACTGTATGTGTAACAGGGTACTACTGTATGTGTCATTATGTGTATAGGGACACTAACAATGTGCAGCAAATGTGTAGGGGGCACTATGTGTGTCATTATGTGTATTAGGGCATTAATAATGGCCCTCATTCCGAGTTGTTCGCTCGGTATTTTTCATCGCATCGCAGTGAAAATCCGCTTAGTACGCATGCGCAATGTTCGCACTGCGACTGCGCCAAGTAACTTTACTATGATGAAAGTATTTTTACTCATGGCTTTTTCATCGCTCCGGCGATCGTAATGTGATTGACAGGAAATGGGTGTTACTGGGCGGAAACACGGCGTTTCAGGGGCGTGTGGCTGAAAACGCTACCGTTTCCGGAAAAAACGCAGGAGTGGCCGGGGAAACGGTGGGAGTGCCTGGGCGAACGCTGGGTGTGTTTGTGACGTCAACCAGGAACGACAAGCACTGAAATGATCGCACAGGCAGAGTAAGTCTGGAGCTACTCTGAAACTGCTAAGTAGTTAGTCATCGCAATATTGCGAATACATCGGTCACAATTTTAAGAAGCTAAGATTCACTCCCAGTAGGCGGCGGCTTAGCGTGTGTAACTCTGCTAAAATCGCCTTGCGACCGATCAACTCGGAATGAGGGCCAATGTGCGGCATATGTGTAAGGGACATGAAGGGGTCATTCCAAGTTGATTGCCCGTTACTTTTTTCTCGCAACGGAGCGATTAGTCGCTAATGCGCATGCGCAATGTCCGCAGTGCGACTGCGCCAAGTAAATTTGCTATGCAGTTAGGTATTTTACTCACGGCATTACGAGGTTTTTTCTTCGTTCTGGTGATCGTATTGTGATTGACAGGAAGTGGGTGTTTCTGGGCGGAAACTGCCCGTTTTATGGGTGTGTATGAAAAAACGCTACCGTTTCTGGGAAAAACGAGGAAGTGGCTGGAGAAACGGAGGAGTGTCTGGGCGAACGCTGGGTGTGTTTGTGACGTCAAACCAGGAACGACATGCACTGAACTGATCGCAGATGCCGAGTAAGTCTGGAGCTACTCAGAAACTGCTAAGAAGTGTCTATTCGCAATTTTGAGAATTTTTCGTTCGCAATTTTAAAAAGCTAAGATACACTCCCAGTAGGCGGCGGCTTAGCGTGTGCAATGCTGCTAAAAGCAGCTTGCGAGCGAACAACTCGGAATGAGGGCCATTATGTGTAAAAGGGCATTAATAAAGGTTGTCATAATGTGTAAGCATATTATGTTTAGAAGGACATTAATAATGTGTCTCATATGTGTTAGGGGCATTACTGTGTGGAATTATGTGTTTAAGGTGCTCTTCTTTGTGGTGTTGTGTATAGAAAGGGCACTACTGTGTCGTCTAATGTGAATAAAGAACAATATGGTGTGGTGTAATGTGAATAAGGAGCAATTCAGTGTGATGTAATGTGAATAAGGGGCTTTACTGTGAGGAGTAACATTTATAAGGTAAAGTGATACTACTGGGGATGTAATATGAATTATGGAAACTATCGCATGATCAAATGTGAATAAAATGCAGTACTGTGTGGCATATTTGGAATTGGGGTTACTAATTGCCCCTTGCCAGCAAAAACACACCCCTTTTTGGGCTGTGCGCCAAATGTGCGAACTGTTCCTATGTAAAATATAGGGGATACAAACACCAAAATAAGGACTGCTATGGCTGAGGGGTAATGGTTCTGGGAAAGAAGTGCAAGGTCAGAGGCAGAACCAACAGTGGTGCTAGGGGGCACTAGCCAAAATCTTGCCTAGGGCATCATATTGGTTAGGGCCGGCTCTGACTACCACCTATGATACAGCTGGACTGACATTACAAAAAGCTGTTAATAAAAACTGGCATGTCGTAGCCAGCAACACATCCCTAGAGGGACGACTACCCAAAAGGCCACTTATTAGCTACTGGTGAGGTCAGAATTTAAAGGACAACTTGATGAGACCTGATCAGAGTGTGGAACAGGGGAAAACCACATGGCTACAGATGCAGATTCCAGGCTGCTTCCGATGCATTCATTGCACAACATGAAGAAGCATGTCTATAGGTGCATTCTTCCATCACCCACATAGTGGGAAAGAGATTCAAATGCGCCATCGGACAACCTGCACTTCAGGTCATGTAATATATTTCCTCATATGTCCGTGCTCCTTAATGTATGTTGGTAAAACTATACGTTGCTTCAGAGATAGGATGGCCAACCATAGACTGTCCATTCACCAGGCGCTTGCAAATGGTAATTTGGAGAAACCAGTCGCAAGACGTTTCTTGCAATCTCGCTATTAATTAGCATCACTTAAATGTATGGTGATAGATTGGGTAGCTCCTCCAACCAGGGTAGGAGATTAAGGAAAAATGCTGCTGTGCAGACAAGCAGTGTGGATATATAAATTGGATACGAATTAACCTTGTGGATTAAACAATCGCATTATTTACAGTGCTTTTCTGGATGAATAGATTCAACAGTTACATCACCATTTGTGGTGCACCCAAAGCCACAAGGGGGTAAATTTACTAAGATGGGAGTTTTATTTAAGATGTGATGTTGCCCATAGCAACCAATCAGATTCCAGGTATTATGTTCTAGAAAGTACTAGATAAATGAGAACTAGATTCTGATTGTTTACTATGGTCAACATCCCATCTGAAATAGAACTCCCATCTTAGTAAATTTACCCCATGATGTTCCTAGTGAAAAAAAAAATTTTTTTTGCTAGTTTTGGCGATCGTGGATTTCCTGTGAGGCCTATGACTTTAATAAATTATTGTAGTATTACTGTGATATTATCTAATTAAGACTAGTTAAAGTGTTCTCTAATTTACATATACACATATGATATAGGGCCTAATTCAGAGCTGAGCAACATTTTTATCTAATGGGCAAAACCATGTGCACCGCAGGTGGGGCAGATATAACATGTGCAGAGAGAGTTAGATTTGGGTGGGGTGTGTTCAAACTGAAATCTAAATTGTAGTGTAAAAATAAAGTAGCCAGTATTTACCCTGCACAGAAACAAAATAACCCACCCAAATCTAACTCTCTCTGCACATGTTATATCTGCCCCACCTGCAGAGCACATGGTTTTACCCATTAGATAAAGATTTTGCTGCTGCGTTCAGGTCTGAATTAGGCCCATAATCCTTAATGGGGTTGGATAATAATAAAATGCATATGTCTCACTAGTAATAATAGCTATATTTACATATTATGTGTATGTGCAGCGCTTATGAATTACAATATAGATGGAGATAAACCGCTATAAATAAAGTATAAGAGCATGCTATATGATTATCTGATGTGGTGGAATGCATTTTGTGTTCCATAGATCTGATAAACTGTGGGGCATGATTGCATGATTGGGACGACTGTGCGCTCCATATGGAGGAAGTGAAGGGGAATGGAATGCACGCCATTCTCCAGCGTGGGCTGTGGCGGGGAATGAGCGCTACAGTGCGCAACTCCACAATATGAACCTAATTTGAGGGAATATATATATTCTAATGTATTATTTATGTGATGCAATGCGCTGCACATTTAAAGTTGTTTTCTCTGTATGTTGATGCACTTTGGAACATGTTGTTGACTGTGATATACAGTATGTTATGTACAAATGCTTTTTATAGTGATTGGCTATAGTTGCTTAATTGGTGGTGGGCATTTTCTCATGATTGCTGGTCATGTGTGTATGTATAAAGGTTTATGTGTCACACAATGTACTAATCCTGACAAAGGACCGGAATTAGGAAACGTCAATGTGATTTTTACACTATGAAGTCAATAAAATATTTGAGAAGACTGGCGAGTGCACCCCTAACTTTACATATCTATCTATCTATCTATCTATCTATCTATCTATCTATATATATAGTTAGGGGTACCCTAACCCGTCAGCGTATGTGACACCTTGAAAAAGGCTCTTATGAGCTGAAACGCGTTGGAGGTATCTGGGACAGACTGCGACACACCAAATAAGGACAAAGGGGCGCCTGAACAGCGGTAAATGGGTACAAACATCCCGGGAGCCACCTCAGTAACTATACACATATGCTGACGGTTGGTCATCAGATGACACCCCATGCCATTTGGTACGCATACTCTACCTAGAAATCTGTGGTGGATTTTCATTTTTTGACACTTATTGATGTTGCTTATTTTATGTTCACTCTTTTATATATAATAAACCGTACTTCACTATTATCACCAATTTTTGCTTTATTGGAGGAAAAATGACTAATGATAATGATAAACAATAATCTAAAGAAGAGTTGACTATCCTTAAATGCTGACGGGTGGACATTGACATTGACTGTTGAAGATTTTGTGTGTCCACAAACTACAGGTTGTTCCAGAAGGAGCGCGCATCTGCATTTTTGTATTTGTATTAAGAAGTGGTACCAGGGGGACTATATTTTGTGAAATCTAGTATTCACGGTATTATTTGCAAGCTCATAATGTTCTCCATGTAGGCCACAAAATGAACACGAGCATGGAGGGCAGTCAAAGAAGGAGCCACCAATCTCTTCCAATTTTTAGCAATCAATGATTTGGCGACATTACATTAATGGACTACAAGTTTATCTTGATGCTTACTAACAGATCAAACAGGGACAATCAGTAATGCAACAGAAACATCACTTGACATGGGTACACCCAATATTCTCGATAGCATTGCTCACACTTGATTCCAGAAGGTTTGTATAATTGGGCATAACCAGAGGCGTCTGAATGGGGAGAGGCAAAGGGGCAGCATGCCCCACCATACATGTAAAGGCGCCGGGGAGGGGGAGCGATTACCTCCGGATCCCCGCTGAGACTCCTACTTTAAAAGTCTGCTGCCGTCACCACAGCGTGCTACCCCCTGTCCTGTCTTAACTGGTTCTTCACTGATTCATTACTATGCGGAGGCGGGGATGTCCCAGCAGGCCCAGCATGGCCATGCCTCCTCCCAGTAATACATTCTTGAGTGAAGAGCTGGCTAGGACAGGACATGGGGCATCAGTTTGTGGTGCTGGCAGCAGCCTTTTTAAAGTAGGGGATCCGGAGGTAAGCGGCGCCGGCGGCAGCCTTGTTAAAGTAGGGGATCAAGAGGTAAGAGCCAAAATTAATTTTTTACTAAGCCCCCCCAACCACAAAACATTCCAGCACCCCTGGGCATAACCACCAAGTGTGAATGAATGTACCTTCTCCACAATTTCTCCAACATGAGCTTGAGGACAATGGAAATTTGTTGTGAAGCTTTGACGGTACTATCTTGTATATACCTAGTTACACTTCTCTCTGATGGCCATGCTAAAAGAAGCTTTAGCAATCCTCGACCTAATAATGGACCATCCCTCAACATCAATAGGGGTTGGAATATCTGCCTCCCAGGCTAGGTCATGAAGTTCCTGGTCAGGTGGAGTTGGAGGCAGAATGGAACGATATATGACAGAAATGCTGCCTTTTCGACCTACTTAGTATGTACAAAGATGCTCAAATTGAGAGAGCATTCAACGTATACTGGAGGGAAACAGTGAGATAACAAAAATCATAATCTGAAGATATTAGTAATGATATGAAGCAGGAATGGAGCAACGAGTTTGAAGGTCAGCAAAGGATAATGGAGTGAATTTACATATCACGTGTTTAAACCTGTCAATTAGCATATTTTGCCAAAGAGAGGCCAAAGGCCGATGTTTCCTAGGGGAACTAGAGGATGGTTCCAGATAAGGGACATAGATGAAGGCTGTTTAACCAAATTTTGGGGAATGCGGAGACTATCCCACACTTTAAGAGTAAATCATACAGTTGGGATCGCACAAGCCGACGCTGGTCTAAGTGACTTGAGATATCATCCTGTCCACTCGTCCTACCAGAAGCATAGCATTTTCAGGATACACATATTTCTTGCACCCAGGTTTGGAAAGCCACAAAATTATCTGATTTAGTTGGACTGCATTATAGTAAGAATGAAACACCAGGAGACCAAGGCCTCTTTCATGTACAGATTTGGCCAAAACTGATCTACAAATATGAAGTGTTCCATTTGCCCAAACAAAGCAATTACAGAGATCTTGCACGGAGTCCAGAGCTGAAATCAGTATAGGTATAGGCAAAGTCTGAAACAAATTCAATAATCTTGGGAGGAGTTTCATTTTAATTGCATTAATCTGGCCAAATCATGAAATATAAAGAGAGTGTCATTGTGTCAAGTCTTTAGCTAGACTTTGAAACATAGGGGATTTAGCCTGGTACAGAAGGGAATAAGACTTAGTGATGGCGATGCCAAAATATTTAATTGCCGTAGGATGCCATGTGAAGGGGATGGAGGTAGTGAGCATATAATGTTATTGCAGGGGAACAAAAGCTTCAAATTAAGAGCTATTGATTTTGTATCCAGAAAAGGAGCCATACTTCTGCGGCTCCGACTGAAGGTTGAGGAGAGACACTAATGGGTTGGACAAAGTGAGAAGAAAAAAGAGACACGTTATATTGATTCTTCCCCACTTCAATGCCCCTGATATCAGGGTTAGCTCTAATTCTAGCTGCCATTGGTTTGATGCAGATAACAAAAATAAGAGGGGAGAGTGGACATCCCTGCCAGAGCAAAGTGCGAGGAGTGCAGACCATCCATCATAACCGATGATGATAGATGAGATTAATGAACTTTAATGGCTTGCAAGAAATTCCCACATATACCAACTGAGGACAATGTGGCAAGCATAAAAGGCCACAAAAGACGATCAAACGCCTTTTCTGCATTTAAGGCTAAGACAATTGAAGGATTCTTATCAGTGTTAATATAGGTGGTCATTCCAAGTTGATCGCAGCAGGAAATTTTTTAGCAGTTGGGCAAAACCATGTGCACTGCAGGGGGGGCAGTTATAACATTTGCAGAGAGTTAGATTTGGGTGGGTTATTTTGTTTCTGTGCAGGATAAATACTGGCTGCTTTATTTTTACACTGCAAATTAGATTGCAGATTGAACACACCCCACCCAAATCTAACTCTCTCTGCAAATGTTAAATCTGCCTCCCCTGCAGTGTACATGGTTTTGCCCAATTGCTAACAGAATTCCTGCTGCGATCAACTTGGAATTACCCCCATAGTGTATGTGGTACATCTGGTATTGTCAGAGGCCTGGGGCTGAGGGATAAAGCCTACCTGATTTGGATGTATTAAAGACGGCAGCACTCCATTCAATCTGGTAGTCAAATTCTTATCAAACAGCTTGAGATCCATGTTGATCAGGGAAATGGGACGATAGCTGGCGCAAAGAGAAGGATTTTTCTCAGACTTGGGAATAACAATAATTCTAGAATTGGCAGAATCTTAATGGAACTGGGCTCCGTGCAATATTGCAGTAAACAACCAAATCAACTGAGAAGAGAGTTGCTGAGCAACCAATTTATAATAAGCCATCGTGAACCTATCGGAGCCAGAAGCCTTTGATGGTTTTTGTGCCTTGAGAGCAGAGGCAAACTCCTCATCAGTGATATCCACCCCAAAGGCATGAGTTATAGATTCAGAAATATTAGGGAAAGCACAAGAATCCACATTTTGTTGGATACCCTGAGTATGAGAGGAAGTGTCAGATGGGGTAGACAAATTATACAAAACGTCATAGTAATGAGCAAATATACCATTGATCTCTTTGGGATTATATACCATATTTCCTGAGGAATCTCTAATTGAGGAAATAACCTGTGAAGCCTGTTTAGATCTGAGTTTACGGGCTAATAGAGTATAAGCCTTATTGTTCTTGTCATAAAAGTTTTGATTAACCCATCGGAGGCTCCTCTCAACTCCTTCAGCTAGAAGGACCTGCAGCTCTGCCTATTTTTAGGAAAGTTGAGTCAGATTTTTTCTAGACAATGTTCTCTTGTGTTCTTGGTCTAAAAAGGCAATAGTGGAATTTAGAAATGTTATCAACGCATCTTGGGATTTTTTGTGAAAGGATACAAACTGGATGATATGTACTATTATCACTAATTTATGAGCCTCTCAAACTATAGAAAAAGGGAAATAGAAACGGTATAGACCACTGGGTGTGCTTAAATACTCGTAGCAGCCCTTGGAAAATATAAGAACCTTTCACCGTGATTCAAAATAGAAAACAAGCAATATTTACACGTGGCGCTACTTATCACCTTAGAGATTTAATTAATATACATAAATTAGAGATTTTGCTTACACATTTGAGGTAAATTTCATACAAATCAAATGAAGGGATAGATAGATTCAATCACTAAAATTGAAAGAAATAAACAAACATAGGCCCTCATTCTGAGTTGATCGCAGCAGCAAGAAAGTTAGCAATTGGGCAAAACCATGTGCACTGCAGGAGGGGTAGATATAACATGTGTAGAGAGAGTTAGATTTGGGTGGGGTGTGTTCAATCTGCAATCTAATTTGCAGTGTAAAAATAAAGCAGCCAGTATTTACCCTGCACAGAAACAAAATAACCCACCCAAATCTAACTCTCTCTGCAAATGTTATATCTGCCTCCCCTGCAGTGCACATGGTTTTGCCCAATTGCTAACTTTCTTGCTGCTGCGATCAACTCAGAATGAGGGCCATAGTGCAAAACTGTTGAATGTCCAGATATTTTTCTTGTTTTTTATAGGTCCCAATCACATAGAATTGAAAATAACAAGCAAATCAGGACCCCAACAGCGATCAGGAATCCTTAATGATGACCTTACTTCATAGGATCTTCTTCTTAATGAGCCTCTCAGAAAATAAATTTGTAATAGTGCAACACCGTCTTATATTAAAAGACAAGAATTTTTAATAAAAACGCACTTACAAACATAGAATAAAAAAAGACATGTATCGTATTTGAGGAAATTCTCAGGGAATAGGTAACTGTAAGGTGAAAAGCATGGGGTATAATCACCCAAAGTCCCGGTCACTCAGGCGTCCCCCACGATTCCAAGCTGCAGTCCTAATTCCTTGGTCCTCAGTCCGCACAGTCCTCCCCGCTTAAGCGCTTTTGTATCTCTGTCCTTCTTCAGAAGCGTAGGGGATTAGGCTCAAAAGTCCTCCTTTTATCCATAAATTAATGGCTCTATTGGGAACACCTGTTAGGTCACACGACATGTCGCCAGGAAATGACCCATCCAACTTTAACAGATCACATCCCGGTATTTGCGTTCCATTTACCAGAACTTACATCACTGGAAATGATGATTCTGGATGTCCAAATGCGTTCCAAATCGTGGAGATTGCGTTCCACCACATATTCTCCATAGATAGTCATTACAACATAAAAAAAAGAAAAAATACATAGTAAAACCAACTTTTGTCTTAAACAAATTACATTCCTATTCTAAGTGGTAAAGCTAGAACCCGACACCACACTTAAAAGAGGAGGTTAAAGGTTTGAAAAACAGGCAATAAATGGAAACAACTTACAAAAACCACTTGAGCTCAAAGTCACTATTGAGCCCCAGGGAGGGGATCCAATCTGTTAATCCTACACCCAGAAATAAAGAGATTGATGTATTTCTCTCAAAAAAAGAAATGGAATGGATCTATATACTAAAATCTCTAGTTCCCCTAGGGCTCAATAGTGAATGCAATCTCCGCGATTTGGAACGCATTTGGACATCCGGAATCGTCATTTACGGTGATGTAAGTTCCGGTAAATAGAACCCAAATACCGGGATGTGATCTGTTTTCTAAGAGGCTCATTAAGAAGAAGATCCTATGAAGTAAGGTCATCATTAAGGATTCCTGATCGCTGTTGGGGTCCTGATTTGCTTGTTATTTTCAATTCTATGTGAGTGGGACCTATAAAAAACAAGAAAAATATCTGGACATTCAACAGTTTTGCACTATGTTTGTTTATTTCTTTCAATTTTAGTGATTGGATTTCCATCTATCTCTTCATTTGATTTGTATGAAATTTACCTCAAATGTGTAAGCATAAACTCGAATTTATGTATATTAATTGAATCTCTAAGGGGATAAGTAGCGCCACATGGAAATATTGATTGTTTTCTATAGAAAAAGCAACATCTTTGAGGGAATTGTGCTAAAAATACTCCTGCAGATGTACCTTAACCATGTCTTGAAACTGTGTCTTTTACGAGAGTTTGCCAGAAGTAGCCTCAAGAAACCCAAAAGTAGCCTCTAAAAAGGAATGGTCAGTCCAAGTATTAGGGAGAATATAAGAGTGAACTGCTGTTGGGGAATGAGAGGCACACCCAAAAAACAGGTCAATGCATGAGTAGGTATCATGAGGATTAGAGTAGAAAGTATAGTCCCGAACTGTAGGATCGAGGGATCTCCATATGTGAAATAGTCCAGCCTCGGCTAAGTGAGCTGTCGAACCAGGAATAGAGGACCTTCCACTAAAATTACCTAATTTGTCTAGAGATGGAAATAAAACTGTATTAAAATCTACAACTACCAGCAAATCCTGTTGCATTTACAACTGAATAAAATGGTAATTACAAACAGTCATCGAGGTAAAAATGCCTAGCTCGCAAGCTTACAATCTATGGGGAAACAGGCATTTATACATAAGGATAGGTGCTATCTGTTACATATTTGTCCACCAGATTGGAAAGGTTCTTGGTGGGCTGCATGGTATCCCATCACAACAATGATGAACCAGGGTCAGGAGGAAGGGAAAGTGAAGAAAGAGAAAATATGTTGAGGATGTGTGGACTGTACAGTGGGGATATAATTGGATAGAAAAGCAGTTCTGTAATATAAGCTTGTCTGAATTGGTGAGTTTTCAGGAAACGCTTGAAGGTTTGGAGACTAGAGGAGAGTCTTATTGTACATGGTAGGACATTCCATAGAGTGGGTATAGCCTGAAGAAACTCCTGTAATCATGCATGGGATTGAGTAATGAGTGTGGATGAGAGACCTAGATCTTGTGAAGAGTGAAGTGGCCGTGTTGGAAGATATTTTGAGATAAGTGAAGAGATGTATGTTAATAATAGCTAATAGCCTTGTGTGTGAGTAAAAGTATTTTATATTGAATACGGTAGAATACAGGTAATACAAGTAGCCCCGCAGCTGCATTCAGAGTGGATTGTAATGGTGAGAGCTCTTCTTGGTAAGACAAGAAAGAAGACTATAGCAATAATCAATGCGGGAGATAATGAGAGCATGGATTAGAGTTTTAACAGTGTCTTGTGTAAGGTATGATCATATTTTGGATATGTTTCTTAGATGCATGTAACACGATTTTGAGATAGATTGAATGTGGGGAGCAAAGGACAGTTCTGACTCAAGTATGACACCTAGGCAGCGAACTCATGGTGTAGGTTTCATTGTTGAGTTCTCAACAGTGATAGAAATATCAGGTTGATAACTGCTATTGGCCAGTGGAAATATAATTAACTCTGTTTTGGAAATAATAAGTTTGAGGTGGCGAGATGACATCCAAGATGAAATGGCAGAGAGCATTCAGTGATCCGACCCAATACAGATAGAGACAAATCAGGGGAGGATTGGTAGATTTGAGTATCATCTGCATACAGATGATACTGAAATCCAAAAGAGCTTATTAGTTTCCCAAGAGATGAGTATAGATTGAGAAAAGCAGAGGACCTAAGACTGAGCCTTGCGGTAGTCCAACTGAAAAAGGTAGCGAAGAGGAGGTGGATTCAGAGAAATGAACACTGAAAGAGCGATTAGATAGATAGGATAGGAACCAAGAGAGGGCCGTGTCCTGAAGACCTAGGGATTGCAGTGTTTGACTTTGTATGAGAAGAGAGTGGTCAACAGTGTCAAAAGCAGCAGAGAGATCTAGAAGAATGAGAAGTGAGTAATGGCCTCTAGACTTCGAAGTGACCAGATCATTTAATACTTTAGTCAGTGCTGTCTCTGTGGAGTGATGGAAGTGAAAGCCTGATTGATGTGGGTCCAATAAGTTGTATAAGTTGAGAAAGTTTGTGAGGCGAGCATAGGCAAGTTTCTCAATTAGCTTGGAAAGACATGGGAGCTGAGAGATGGGACGGTAGTTTGAGAGAAAGTTAGGGTCAGAATTTATTTTTTTCAGAATTGGAGTAATCACGGCATTCTTGAACAGTGAAGGAAATATACCGGTAGAAAGAGAGATTACAGATGTTAATTAAGGTTGGGATGAGCACAGGAGACAGAGCTTTACTTATTTGTGAGGGTATAGGATCAAGAGGAGAGGAAGTAGAGTAGCAGGATGAGAACAGTGTTAAGACTTAATATTAATTTGTGGGATCAAATGAAGAGAAAGTGCCAGAGGGTTCAGGTAGGGAATTGAGTAGTTTACAGGTTGAGGAAGAGCATACCGTTTCATCTTGGATCTTATCAATCTTGTCCTTGAAGTAGTAAGCAAGAACTTGCGTCTTGATAGTGGCTGGTGGGTTGGGTGGAGGAGGGTTGAGAAGTGATTTAAATGTATTAAAAAGTTGTTTGGGATTAGAGGCTTGAGCAGAGATGAGAGTTTGTAAATATGTTTGTTTGGCAGTGTCCAGGGCATTACGATAAGAGTGCTAGACAGTCTTATATGTGAGGAAGTCATTTGGAATACGAGATTACGCCACTGGCGTTCAACTTTAAGTGACAGTTTCTGCAGGTGTCTTGTGAATTTAGAGTGCCGCGGTTGACATTTAGGCCTACGTGGAGTGTGATGGGTAGCTGTAGCCACTTTGTCAAATGGTATCTCTAGAGTCTGGTTCAGGTGTAATACAGCCATCGCAGGAGAAGTGAATGCAGAAATAGGTGAAAGCATTTGTTGCAGAGAGGTGGAAAGTTCTTGAAGAAGATTTAATTGCATTAAAATTTCTGCGGGTTTGAGGAGGATTGGAGGATGTCAGTGACACTGAGTTTTAAGTATTAGATGAGAGCATGCAGATGATAAAGTTGTGATCTGAGAGAGGGAAAGGCATATTAGTGAATTCAGAATCTGAGCATAGTCTTGTGAATACTAGATCAAGTCAGTGGCCCTCCTGATGAGTAGAGGAGTCAGTCCATTGTGAGAGGCCATTGAGAGGAGGTTAGCGAGAGTAGTTTGGAGGAATGAGCAGCAGATTTTAGCAATATTGAAATCTCCCATGATAATGATAGAGATGTCAGAGGTTTAGAAGTGAGAAAGCCAGGAAGAAAAATCATATAGAAATTGTTTGGCTTGCCCAGGTGGGTGATAGATTACTGCAACACGCAGAGAGAAAGTAGTGTCAATTCTGATATAATGTACTTCAAATTATGTAATTGTGATTTATGGAACCTGTTGTACAACTGTGTATGTGAAATATTGGGATAGTAATAATCCAACCCCACCCCCTTTACTGTTACCGGGTCTGAGGGTATGTTTGAAGTGGAGACCCCAATGTGACAGTGCTGCAGGGGAGGCCGTGTCTGGTTGTGTGAGCTATGTTTCTGTAAGAGCCAGCAGGTTGAAGTTGTTAGATATGAAGAGGTCATGAATGGATGTTAGTTTGTTACAAACAAAGCGTGCTGGATTTCTATATTGCTGTGGGGTGGGTGTTTGGAGCCTGGATTAGGTGAAATGTCACCATCCAACAGCAGTAAGAGAGAGAAACAAATATAGTTGTATGAGGTTTGTGAATGTGTTTTATAGTGTCCAGTTGTGGATGTTATTGTCAAAGTACAAAAATGATCTTAAGGATTACATCTCATGAGGGCTCAGTGTCTACTGAAAAGTAGATGCCTCTTCCAAAGGGAGAATGTGTGTAAATAATTTAATGATATAGGGCTTTATATCCTTATGCACTATTGCTTCCAGAACATTACGTATGTAGATTGTTAGGATACTTCCGATTTTCTAGATCTTCATTTTTTTCCATCAGGAGATATAGGTCTCTGTAAAAATAGATTATATCCCTTAAAAAGTTTTCATGTTCTTCCTGAACTCTATCCAGTGCAGTAGTGAAAGAGTCCTTAAGATCCATAATGAGAGCCTGAAGGTTTTGGATGTCACCCCTATCGGAAGGTGACAACGTCTGGTCCATCAAAGATGATAGAGGGGATTTTGGGGGATTAAGTTGAGAGTTGTTTTCCTCGGTGAAGCACAGGCCCCTTTTTCTTCTTTTTTGCTGAAAAAAATGGCTCATAGTTCCATAGGCTAAATTTTGTTTTAAGTAGTTGTAGGCTATAGAAAAATAGTGTGGAGATACCCTCAGTTATAAATGTAAGCTCTGGGTCAAAAAGTATGGTATTTGGGGCATCATTTTTAGGTGAGAAATGGGAAGACGGTGTAAGAATTCAGAATGCACACTTATATGCTCAGAGTGTGCAGCGTATTTCACTAGATAATATTAAGGTGACAGAATGCGGAAATAAATAAAAGAATGTGTGGATTCATATATACTACATAGCAAAATAGGTACAATTCTGCATGCGGAAAAGTAATATAGAAGTGCTTGAAAATAATTATAAAGTTCCCAGTAAAATCAGAAGATGGTATTGATGTACCAATAGCAGGACGTAAATCTTGCAAACTGGGCCCACAACCAGTGTGAGGGAGAGATTGGCTGAAATCAACAGAATTATTTAGGTGTCCCTGTGCTATAACAGGCTCCACAGCAATAGACTAGCTTGCCAGATGATTGTCCCAGGGGAGCTGATGAGCTCAGGCTTCGACCACTGAGCAGTGAGTGAACTACCAGCAGTCGGGTGTAGCAAGATGGCCCCATGTCTGAAAAGAGGCAGCAGGATGGGGCCAAGCATGACTGCCCAAAAATGGCACGTTCCCTGCCCTCCTATTCCTGGCAGACTCTGCTGAATGTCAGTGGAGAGATGCATTCACTGGCTGAGCCTCCCTAAAGCCAATTCACACCCTGCCTCTTCCAGCGCAGTATACACCCAGGCAGGGAGCAGGATATAGTAATCTGTGCCCAGGGCTGCTAATGGGGAGAGGACACTGCAGTGGCAGGAAAATAATAGCAGGAGCTGCTAAATAGTTCTATATAGGCAGTCATGGCTAGGAACAAAGTCTGGGACTTCAGGAGCTGCCACAGCCACACACACTCATCCACCAATGCTGTCAGGTGGCAGGGTCTCCGGGCTGTGTGGGAGTGATCCAGGTGATTCATTGCAGCTGTGACCTGTCAGGAGTCACAGGGGTGCTGGTTGCGGACTTCCATCTACTCTGGATTGCTGCTACAGGTCCACACTTAAATCCAGCCCCCAGCCTCAGGTATAGAGAGAGGCCGCAACGTGAAAGGGCCCAGGTGGGTCCATCTGGCTCCGCAGTCTCAATCCCCGGTGAGAGTCAGGTGGAGATACTCTAGCCACAGGGAGAAGGCTTACAGGGAGCTTTGTAACGGGCAGAGGTCAGGAGCTCAGTAAAAGCATGTCTTGTCAAACTTGCCCATCAGGTCACCCCCCCACTTGGACGTTTTTGTAATGGGGCATTTATTTACAATTCAAAACCATGCCTTGTAAACGATTGCCAACATCCCACACGTTCACTGAACACAGACTTCATTACATCCCGCTGCCCATTTCAAATTACACCACACAGTAGCACAATTTTATTCACATTATACCACACATAGTAGTACCGCTTATACACATAATGCCCATAGTAGTGCCACTTATACACATATTGCCCACAACAATGGTGCAATTTATACACATAATGCCCACAGTAGTGACACTTACACAAATAATGCCTCCAGTAGTGTGCTGCTTACACACATAATGCCCCCAGTAGTAGCGCCATTTATACACATATTACCCATTGTAGTGCTGCTTATACACATAATGTTCCTAGCAGTAGTGCCGCTTATACATAATGCCCGGAGTAGTAGTGCCACGTATACACATAATGCCCACAGTAGTGCCATTTATACATATAATGCCCCTAGCAGTAGTGCCACTTATACTGTACATAATGCCCATAGTAGTAGGGCTCTTTATATATAATGCCCATAGTAGTAGTGCCATTTATACACATAATGCCCAAAGTAGTGCCAATTATACACATATTGCCTACAGTAGTGACACTTAGACACATAGGGGTATATTTACTAAGGTCCCGATTTTGACCGAGATGGTGTTTTTTCTTCAAAGTGTCATCTCGGGAATTTACTAAACTCAAATCACGGCAGTGATGAGGGCATTCGTATTTTTTTGGAAGTCCAAGTAAAAAAAAAATAATGAATACACCATCGGTCAAATACGCATGTAACTTGGTAGAACTCGTCATTTACTAAAAAGTGTAATTCACAAACACTGCCGACAATAGCCAAACACTGCCGTGAAAAAATAAAAATCGTGAAAAAGTGCTAAAATGAAACATACCTGCTTTTTTTTACCGTGTTCTGATAGGCATGCACGGATCCATGAGATCCATGCATGTTTATCAGTGGGAAGGGGTGGGAAAGTGTTACATTTGTTAAATAAAAATGTGTGGGGTCTCTCCCTCCTAAGCAAAACCAGCCTCGGGCTCATTGAGCCGGTCCTGGTTGAAAAAATATGGGGAAAAAATTGACCGGGGTTCCCCCATATTTAACCAACCAGCACCGGGCTCTGCGCCTGGTCCCAAAAATACGGGGGACAAAAAGCGCAGGGGTCTTCCGTATTTCTGAAACCAGCACCGGGCTCCACTAGCCAGATACATAATGCCACAGCCGGGGGACACTTTTATATTGGTCCCTGCGGCCCTGGCATTACATACCCAACTAGTCACCCCTGGTCGAGGTACCCTGGAGGAGTGGGGACCCCTTCAATCAAGGGGTCCCCTCCTCCAGCCACCCAAAGGCCAGGGGTGAAGCCTGAGGCTGTCCCCCCCATCCAAGGGTGGCGGATGGGGGGCTGATAGCCTTTTTGACAACATTTTAATATTGTTTTTAGTAGCAGTACTACAAGTCCCAGCAAGCCTCCCCCGCAAGCTGGTAATTGGAGAACCACAAGTACCAGCATGCGGAGGAAAACCGGGCCCGCTGGTACCTGTAGTACTACTACAAAAAAATACCCCAATAAAAACAGGACACACACACCTTGATAGTAAAAGTTTATTACATATATCCACACCTCCAAACATACATACTTACCTATGTTCACACGAGTGTCGGTCCTCTTCTCCATGTAGAATCCATGGGGTACCTGTTGGTAAAATTATACTCACATAATCCAGTGTAGATCGGTCCTCTTCTGTTCTATTTGTAATCCACGTACTTTGCAAAATAAAAAAACGGACACCCGACCACGCACTGAAAGGGGCCTCATGTTTTCACATGGGACTCCTTTCCCCGACTGCCAGGAACACCCCCTGACTTCTGTCTAAGAGAGTTCCTTCAGCCAATCAAGGAGCGCCACGTCGTGGCACCCTCCTGATTGGCTGTGTGCTCCTGTAGTGTCTGTCAGGCAGCACATGGCAGTGATACAATGTAGCGCCTATGCGCTCAATTGTAACCAGTGGTGGGAACTTTGTGGCCAGCGGTTGACCGAAAGATAGTAGTTACCAACCTGATATCTATATCACTGTTGATAATTTGACAATCAATCCTACCCCACCAGCTCGCAGACTAGGTGTCATCCTTGACTCTGAAGTGTCTTTCAAATCCTTAAATACATCTGAAACCATATCCAGAATACACTAATAGCTTACACAAGACACACATAAAAAATCATATCCCACATTGATTATTGCCATAGTCTCCGTCCTGGTCTTCCCTAAAACAGACTTTCACCACTACAATCCATTTTGAATGCAGCTGTGAGGCTAATCTTTACTTACACATAAAAAATATGAACCTAATTACAATGACATATCTATTTGCATATTATAAAATATCTCCCAGCTCACCTCTCCACACTGTATAAGCTCCCATTCACAGTTGCAGGACTCTTTTGGGCTGCACCCACTCTGTAGAACACCATCCTATGCACAATAAGACTATCCTCTAGTCAGTGCCAGATTAAGGTCCTCATGGGCCTGGAGCTGTAATTTATGAAGGGCCTATAGTGCGCCGCTGCAGGGGGTGTGACCAGCGTGGTGGGGGTGTGACTACCAATATGGGGGTGTGGTGTGGCTAGCACGATGGAGGGCATAGCTACCCACATACCTAACTATGGTTTATTTTTATGCTGCGAGCTAACGTACCGGTATATACGGTATTTGGATTGTGGGAGGAAACCTACGCCAGTATGGAGAGAATATACAAACTCCACGCAGTTAGGGACATGGTGGGAATCAAACCCATTACTTTAGTGCTGTAAGGCAGCAAAGCCAACCATCACACCATCCGTAGACCTGTTAGTGGTGGCAATCCAATCCACATGGAAATTTTGTCCCCAGTACATTTACAAAATACTATCCTATGACTAAACTCATTAATGAGCATGTACTGCTATGGTTTTTTTCTAATATGCATTTTCAGTTTCTTTTAACATGCCACTACCATGTAAAAAAAAAAAATATTAACGAATATGGTAAAAACCAGGATACAAAATACAAAACAAAAACAGACAGAATATAATTTGAAGTTTCCAATTAGCTTCATTAGTCACACCCGCTCCCCGTACACACTACACTACCCCTAACCCTGCACCCGCTCCACGTACACACTACACTACCCCTAACCCTGCACCCGCTCCCCGTACACACTATACTACCCCTAACCCTGCACCCGCTCCCCGTACACACTACACTACCCCTAATCCTGCACCCGCTCCCCGTACACACTATACTACCCCTAATCCTGCACCCGCTCCCCGTACACACTACACTACCCCTAACCCTGCACCCGCTCCCCGTACACACTATACTACCCTAACCCTGCACCCGCTCCCCGTACACACTATACTACCCCTAATCCTGCACCCGCTCCCCGTACACACTACACTACCCCTAATCCTGCACCCGCTCCCCGTACACACTATACTACCCCTAACCCTGCACCCGCTCCCCATACACACTATACTACCCCTAACCCTGCACCCGCTCCCCGTACACACTATACTACCACTAACCCTGCACCCGCTCCCCGTACACACTACACTACCCCTAACCCTGCACCCGCTCCCCGTACACACTACATTACCCCTAATCCTGCACCCGCTCACCGTACACACTATACTACCCCTAACCCCGCTCCCCGTACACACTATACTACCCCTAACCCTGCATCCGCTCCCCGTACACACTATACTACCCCTAACCCTGCACCTGCTCCCCGTACACACTAAACTACCACTAATCCTGCACCCGCTCCCCGCACACACTACACTACCCCTAACCCTGCACCCGCTCCCCGTACACACTATACTACCCCTAACCCTGCACACGCTCCCCGTACACACTATACTACCCCTAATCCTGCACCCGCTCCCCGTACACACTATACTACCCCTAACCCTGCACCCGCTCCCCGTACACACTATACTACCCCTAACCCTGCACCCGCTCCCCGTACACACTATACTACCCCTAACCCTGCAACCGCTCCTACACTACCCCTAATCCAGCACTAGCTCCCCGTACACACTACCCCTAACTCTGCACCCGCTCCCCGTATACACTACACTACCCCTAACCCTGCACCCGCGCCCCGTACACACTACACCACTCCCTATCCTGCACCTGCTCCCCACACACACTACCCCTAACCCTGCTGGGGGCGTATTAATGAGCAATGGGGGCATGGTCACCTATGTAATGTGTGATGGGTGGGTCAGGGTGACAATGCCGCTAGCAGGATGGTGGCTGTGTCACAAATATACTGAGCACAGTCAGTACCTCACTCCTGCTGCCGCCGCCCCCCGCCACTTGCTGTACAGTGCACAGAGCCATCGCAAACAGTCCCCTCGTGTGATATGGCCGCCTATGCACAGCAGCGTGCAGCCGTATCACAGATTGCGTATCTTTTAATTGTGTCCTACAGGGCTTCCGTAGCCCTGGAGGACACACAGTAAGAGAGCCCACATGGCTGCCACCGCGCACACTAGACCACCTGTGCCCTTTTGCAAAGGAGTAGGCTGCGTCCCATGGCAATAGCACAGCCCAGGGGGCACCTGGCACTCTGCCACCCATGCCAGCCCGCCACTGGACTGGACTGAGGGTTCTAGGTGGGAGGGTACTGGGATGGGTGCAGTGGGCTGTTTGGGGAGGGAAGGCAGGGAGACACTGGGATGGGGATCAGTAATGGTGGGGACACTGAGCTGGAGAAGGGGCAGACACTGGATGGGTACACTGACCTGCTGCACCTGCGCATTCACGTTCACAACAGCCTCTTGAGCAGCTCTTCCTGCATCATCTGCCATACAGTGTGGGACGGATACAGTGTGGGACCGATACAGTGCGGGAGGGATACAGTACGGGTGGAACACAATGTGGGATGGATACAGTGTGGGACCGATACAGTGCGGGAGGGATACAGTACGGGTGGAACACAATGTGGGACGGATACAGTGCAGGTGGGATACAGTGCAGGTGGGATACAGTACGGGAGGGATACAGTACGGGAGGGATACAGTACGGGTGGGATACAATGTGGGAGGGATACAGTGTGGGACAGATACAGTGCGGGAGGGATACAGTGCGGGAGGGATACAGTGCAGGAGGGATACAGTGCGGATGGGATACAGTGCAGGTGGGATACAGTACGGGTGGGACACAGTGTGGGTGGGATACAGTGTGGGACCGATACAGTACGGGAGGGATACAGTACGGGTGGGATACAATGTGGGACGGATACAGTGTGGGACCGATACAGTACGGGAGGGATACAGTACGGGTGGGACACAGTGTGGGTGGGATACAGTGTGGGACGGATACAGTACGGGAGGGATACAGTACGGGTGGGATACAACGTGGGACGGATACAGTGTGGGACGGATACAGTGCGGGAGGGATACAGTGCGGGAGGGATACAGTGCAGGTGGTATACAGTGCGGGTGGGACACAGTGTGGGTGGGATACAGTGTGGGTGGGATACAGTGCGGGTAGGACACAGTGCGGGTGGGATACAGTGTGGGAGGGACACAGTACAGGTGGGATACAATGTGGGAGGGATACAGTGGAACGGAAACAGTGCGGGAGGGATACAGTGCGGAAGGGATACAGTGCAGGTGGGATACAGTGCGGATGGGATACAGTGCAGGTAAGACACAGTGTGGGTGGGATACAGTGTGGGTGGGACACATTGTGGGTGGGATACAGTGCGGGTAAGACACAGTGTGGGTGGGATACAGTGCGGGAGGGATACAGTGTGGGACGGATATAGTGCGGATGGGACACAGTGTGGGTGGGATACAGTGTGGGAGGGATACAGTGTGGGACGGATACAGTGTGGGTGGGACACAGTGTGGGTGGGACACAGTGTGGGTGGGATACAGTGTGGGTGGGATACAGATGCGGTGTGGGACAAAGGGAAGCAAGCTCTCCCCCGACGCACACCTGATTTAAATTGTAGAGCGTTATGCTGTGCGTTGGTGGGCAGAGAGGGGAGGATGTTGGTCTCAGGCAGCGATTGGATAAGATTGCTGCCAGCGGTGAGAGACTGACTGCACAGCACGTCCTGCAGGGCCCACTCATTTTTAAAAACAGGGTAAAAACTGCCTATCTCTGAAATCACATGCTTGTCTTCTTTTCTAATCTCTCACAGTATCTTTCTTTACTTTACTAACATAACTTAATCACCTACCTGTCTATCTCAGGTGCATTACTGTTCCTCAGCTGCACTCATTCCTCACATTCCCCCTCTCACTCTCCCTCCCATGTTACTTCTCTCTCTCTTACCTTTTCCTGCCTCTGCTCAGCCTCAGTATAGTAGTGTGACATGGATGGCTGGCAGCAGTGTCGAGTCCTGGCCCCGCCCCCTGCACGATGTCATGCAGTGGGCGGAGCTTGTAGTATCAGGAAGTGCTGCACTGCCACAGCCCAGCCCACTAACTGAGCCCAGCCGCCGAGCACCAGCACAGGCTGCAGCATCAGGGATTCTGGCTACGCGGGGTGCTGTTACCATACGCTGCCTGATCGGGGTTAAGCTCCGATCACGGCAGCCGGACCAGTGGAGGGGTAAGCGCAGTCCTCTGTGGGGACAACGCTATGCAGCCAGTGTTTTTTTTACTGTGAACACTGGCTGCATTGCAGGGGATCATGTGGGCCTATTTTCAATGGGGGGCCTGGAGCTGCAGCTCCATCCGCCCCATTGTTAATCCGGCCCTGCCTCTAGTCTCCAAACATTCAAGCATTCCCTGAGATCTCACCTCTTCAAGCATCTTATCATATTCCAGAACCACCCACATAACCTCCCTAAAATATACTACACAATTACATCCCATCTTTACAGTACACACATGACTTTACATATTTTCTCTTCCTTCACCTTCACAACCTACTGATCCCAGGCCAACATAGCTGTGTCTACAATCTGGCTGGACCCATATGTACCACAGTATGTAGCATTTATCCTTGTGTTTAAATGCCTATTTCCCTATAGATTGCTAGGTTATGAGCAGGGTTTCTTACATTTTTGTCTGTAATTACTAGAGATGAGCGCCTGAAATTTTTCGGGTTTTGTGTTTTGGTTTTGGGTTCGGTTCCGCGGCCGTGTTTTGGGTTCGACCGCGTTTTGGCAAAACCTCACCGAATTTTTTTTGTCGGATTCGGGTGTGTTTTGGATTCGGGTGGTTATTTTAAAAAACACTAAAAAACAGCTTAAATCATAGAATTTGGGGGTCATTTTGATCCCAAAGTATATTAACCTCAAAAACCATAATTTACACTCATTTTCAGTCTATTCTGAATACCTCACACCTCACAATATTATTTTTAGTCCTAAAATTTGCACCGAGGTCGCTGTGTGAGTAAGATAAGCGACCCTAGTGGCCGACACAAACACCGTGCCCATCTAGGAGTGGCACTGCAGTGTCACGCAGGATGTCCCTTCCAAAAAACCCTCCCCAAACAGCACATGACGCAAAGAAAAAAAGAGGCGCAATGAGGTAGCTGACTGTGTGAGTAAGATAAGCGACCCTAGTGGCCGACACAAACACCGTGCCCATCTAGGAGTGGCACTGCAGTGTCACGCAGGATGTCCCTTCCAAAAAACCCTCCCCAAACAGCACATGACGCAAAGAAAAAAAGAGGCGCAATGAGGTAGCTGACTGTGTGAGTAAGATAAGCGACCCTAGTGGCCGACACAAACACCGTGCCCATCTAGGAGTGGCACTGCAGTGTCACGCAGGATGTCCCTTCCAAAAAACCCTCCCCAAACAGCACATGACGCAAAGAAAAAAAGAGGCGCAATGAGGTAGCTGACTGTGTGAGTAAGATAAGCGACCCTTGTGGCCGACACAAACACCGTGCCCATCTAGGAATGGCACTGCAGTGTCACGCAGGATGTCCCTTCCAAAAAACCCTCCCCAAACAGCACATGACGCAAAGAAAAAAAGAGGCGCAATGAGGTAGCTGACTGTGTGAGTAAGATAAGCGACCCTAGTGGCCGACACAAACACCGTGCCCAACTAGGAGTGGCACTGCAGTGTCACGCAGGATGTCCCTTCCAAAAAACCCTCCCCAAACAGCACATGACGCAAAGAAAAAAAGAGGCGCAATGAGGTAGCTGACTGTGTGAGTAAGATAAGCGACCCTAGTGGCCGACACAAACACCGGGCCCATCTAGGAGTGGCACTGCAGTGTCACGCAGGATGTCCCTTCCAAAAAACCCTCCCCAAACAGCACATGACGCAAAGAAAAAAAGAGGCGCAATGAGGTAGCTGACTGTGTGAGTAAGATAAGCGACCCTAGTGGCCGACACAAACACCGGGCCCATCTAGGAGTGGCACTGCAGTGTCACGCAGGATGTCCCTTCCAAAAAACCCTCCCCAAACAGCACATGACGCAAAGAAAAAAAGAGGCGCAATGAGGTAGCTGACTGTGTGAGTAAGATAAGCGACCCTAGTGGCCGACACAAACACTGGGCCCATCTAGGAGTGGCACTGCAGTGTCACGCAGGATGTCCCTTCCAAAAAACCCTCCCCAAACAGCACATGACGCAAAGAAAAAAAGAGGCGCAATGAGGTAGCTGACTGTGTGAGTAAGATAAGCGACCCTAGTGGCCGACACAAACACCGGGCCCATCTAGGAGTGGCACTGCAGTGTCACGCAGGATGTCCCTTCCAAAAAACCCTCCCCAAACAGCACATGACGCAAAGAAAAAGAAAAGAAAAAAGAGGTGCAAGATGGAATTGTCCTTGGGCCCTCCCACCCACCCTTATGTTGTATAAACAGGACATGCACACTTTAACCAACCCATCATTTCAGTGACAGGGTCTGCCACACGACTGTGACTGAAATGACGGGTTGGTTTGGACCCCCACCAAAAAAGAAGCAATTAATCTCTCCTTGCACAAACTGGCTCTACAGAGGCAAGATGTCCACCTCATCATCATCCTCCGATATATCACCGTGTACATCCCCCTCCTCACAGATTATCAATTCGTCCCCACTGGAATCCACCATCTCAGCTCCCTGTGTACTTTGTGGAGGCAATTGCTGCTGGTCAATGTCTCCGCGGAGGAATTGATTATAATTCATTTTAATGAACATCATCTTCTCCACATTTTCTGGATGTAACCTCGTACGCCGATTGCTGACAAGGTGAGCGGCGGCACTAAACACTCTTTCGGAGTACACACTTGTGGGAGGGCAACTTAGGTAGAATAAAGCCAGTTTGTGCAAGGGCCTCCAAATTGCCTCTTTTTCCTGCCAGTATAAGTACGGACTGTGTGACGTGCCTACTTGGATGCGGTCACTCATATAATCCTCCACCATTCTATCAATGGTGAGAGAATCATATGCAGTGACAGTAGACGACATGTCCGTAATCGTTGTCAGGTCCTTCAGTCCGGACCAGATGTCAGCATCAGCAGTCGCTCCAGACTGCCCTGCATCACCGCCAGCGGGTGGGCTCGGAATTCTGAGCCTTTTCCTCGCACCCCCAGTTGCGGGAGAATGTGAAGGAGGAGATGTTGACAGGTCGCGTTCCGCTTGACTTGACAATTTTCTCACCAGCAGGTCTTTGAACCCCAGAAGACTTGTGTCTGCCGGAAAGAGAGATCCAAGGTAGGCTTTAAATCTAGGATCGAGCACGGTGGCCAAAATGTAGTGCTCTGATTTCAACAGATTGACCACCCGTGAATCCTTGTTAAGCGAATTAAGGGCTCCATCCACAAGTCCCACATGCCTAGCGGATATCGCTCCGTGTTAGCTCCTCCTTCAATGTCTCCAGCTTCTTCTGCAAAAGCCTGATGAGGGGAATGACCTGACTCAGGCTGGCAGTGTCTGAACTGACTTCACGTGTGGCAAGTTCAAAGGGCAGCAGAACCTTGCACAACGTTGAAATCATTCTCCACTGCGCTTGAGACAGGTGCATTCCACCTCCTATATCGTGCTCAATTATATAGGCTTGAATGGCCTTTTGCTGCTCCTCCAACCTCTGAAGCATATAGAGGGTTGAATTCCACCTCGTTACCACTTCTTGCTTCAGATGATGGCAGGGCAGGTTCAGAAGTTTTTGGTGGTGCTCCAGTCTTCTGTACGTGGTGCCTGTACGCCGAAAGTGTCCCGCAATTCTTCTGGCCACCGACAGCATCTCTTGCACGCCCCTGTCGTTTTTTAAATAATTCTGCACCACCAAATTCAAGGTATGTGCAAAACATGGGACGTGCTGGAATTTGCCCAGATGTAATGCACGCACAATATTGCTGGCGTTGTCCGATGCCACAAATCCACAGGAGAGTCCAATTGGGGTAAGCCATTCCGCGATGATCTTCCTCAGTTGCCGTAAGAGGTTTTCAGCTGTGTGCGTATTCTGGAAACCGGTGATACAAAGCGTAGCCTGCCTAGGAAAGAGTTGGCGTTTGCGAGATGCTGCTACTGGTGCCGCCGCTGCTGTTCTTGTGGCGGGAGTCCATACATCTACCCAGTGGGCTGTCACAGTCATATAGTCCTGACCCTGCCCTGCTCCACTTGTCCACATGTCCGTGGTTAAGTGGACATTGGGTACAGCTGCATTTTTTAGGACACTGGTGACTCTTTTTCTGAGGTCTGTGTACATTTTCGGTATCGCCTGCCTAGAGAAATGGAACCTAGATGGTATTTGGTACCGGGGACACAGTACCTCCAACAAGTCTCTAGTTGGCTCTGCAGTAATGATGGATACCGGAACCACGTTTCTCACCACCCAGAATGTCAAGGCCTCAGTTATCCGCTTTGCAGTAGGATGACTGCTGTGATATTTAATCTTCCTCGCAAAGGACTGTTGGACAGTCAATTGCTTGGTGGAAGTAGTAAAAGTGGTCTTACGACTTCCCCTCTGGGATGACCATCGACTCCCAGCAGCAACAACAGCAGCGCCAGCAGCAGTAGGCGTTACACGCAAGGATGCATCGGAGGAATCCCAGGCAGGAGAGGAATCGTCAGAATTGCCAGTGACATGGCCTGCAGGACTATTGGCATTCCTGGGGAAGGAGGAAATTGACACTGAGGGAGTTGGTGGGGTGGTTTGCGTGAGCTTGGTTACAAGAGGAAGGGATTTACTGGTCAGTGGACTGCTTCCGCTGTCACCCAAAGTTTTTGAACTTGTCACTGACTTATTATGAATGCGCTGCAGGTGACGTATAAGGGAGGATGTTCCGAGGTGGTTAACGTCCTTACCCCTACTTATTACAGCTTGACAAAGGGAACACACGGCTTGACACCTGTTGTCCGCATTTCTGTTGAAATACCTCCACACCGAAGAGCTGATTTTTTTGGTATTTTCACCTGGCATGTCAACGGCCATATTCCTCCCACGGACAACAGGTGTCTCCCCGGGTGCCTGACTTAAACAAACCACCTCACCATCAGAATCCTCCTGGTCAGTTTCCTCCCCAGCGCCAGCAGCACCCATATCCTCCTCATCCTGGTGGACTTCAACACTGACATCTTCAATCTGACTATCAGGAACTGGACTGCGGGTGCTCCTTCCAGCACTTGCAGGGGGCGTGCAAATGGTGGAAGGCGCATGCTCTTCACGTCCAGTGTTGGGAAGGTCAGGCATCGCAACCGACACAATTGGACTCTCCTTGTGGATTTGTGATTTCGAAGAATGCACAGTTCTTTGCTGTGCTGCTTTTGCCAGCTTGAGTCTTTTCATTTTTCTAGCGAGAGGCTGAGTGCTTCCATCCTCATGTGAAGCTGAACCACTAGCCATGAACATAGGCCAGGGCCTCAGCCGTTCCTTGCCACTCCGTGTGGTAAATGGCATATTGGCAAGTTTACGCTTCTCCTCCGACAATTTTATTTTAGGTTTTGGAGTCCTTTTTTTTCTGATATTTGGTGTTTTGGATTTGACATGCTCTGTACTATGACATTGGGCACCGGCCTTGGCAGACGACGTTGCTGGCATTTCATCGTCTCGGCCATGACTAGTGGCAGCAGCTTCAGCACGAGGTGGAAGTGGATCTTGATCTTTCCCTAATTTTGGAACCTCAACATTTTTGTTCTCCATATTTTAATAGGCACAACTAAAAGGCACCTCAGGTAAACAATGGAGATGGATACTAGTATACAATTATGGACTGCCTGCCGAGTGCAGACACAGAGGTAGCCACAGCCGTGAACTACCGTACTGTACTGTGTCTGCAGCTAATATAGACTGGTTGATAAAGAGAAGATGTCTATGTAACTATGTATAAAGAAGACTGAAAAAAATCCACGGTTAGGTGGTATACAATTATGGACGGACTGCCTGCCCAGTGCAGACACAGAGGTAGCCACAGCCGTGAACTACCGTACTGTACTGTGTCTGCAGCTAATATAGACTGGTTGATAAAGAGAAGATGTCTATGTAACTATGTATAAAGAAGACTGAAAAAAATCCACGGTTAGGTGGTATACAATTATGGACGGACTGCCTGCCCAGTGCAGACACAGAGGTAGCCACAGCCGTGAACTACCGTACTGTACTGTGTCTGCAGCTAATATAGACTGGTTGATAAAGAGAAGATGTCTATGTAACTATGTATGTATAAAGAAGAATGAAAAAAAACCACGGTTAGGTGGTATACAATTATGGACGGACTGCCTGCCCAGTGCAGACACAGAGGTAGCCACAGCCGTGAACTACCGTACTGTACTGTGTCTGCAGCTAATATAGACTGGTTGATAAAGAGAAGATGTCTATGTAACTATGTATGTATAAAGAAGATTGAAAAAAAACCACGGTTAGGTGGTATACAATTATGGACGACTGCCTGCCCAGTGCAGACACAGAGGTAGCCACAGCCGTGAACTACCGTACTGTACTGTGTCTGCAGCTAATATAGACTGGTTGATAAAGAGAAGATGTCTATGTAACTATGTATGTATAAAGAAGAATGAAAAAAAACCACGGTTAGGTGGTATACAATTATGGACGGACTGCCTGCCCAGTGCAGACACAGAGGTAGCCACAGCCGTGAACTACCGTACTGTACTGTGTCTGCAGCTAATATAGACTGGTTGATAAAGAGAAGATGTCTATGTAACTATGTATAAAGAAGACTGAAAAAAATCCACGGTTAGGTGGTATACAATTATGGACGGACTGCCTGCCCAGTGCAGACACAGAGGTAGCCACAGCCGTGAACTACCGTACTGTACTGTGTCTGCAGCTAATATAGACTGGTTGATAAAGAGAAGATGTCTATGTAACTATGTATGTATAAAGAAGAATGAAAAAAAACCACGGTTAGGTGGTATACAATTATGGACGGACTGCCTGCCCAGTGCAGACACAGAGGTAGCCACAGCCGTGAACTACCGTACTGTACTGTGTCTGCAGCTAATATAGACTGGTTGATAAAGAGAAGATGTCTATGTAACTATGTATGTATAAAGAAGAATGAAAAAAAACCACGGTTAGGTGGTATACAATTATGGACGGACTGCCTGCCCAGTGCAGACACAGAGGTAGCCACAGCCGTGAACTACCGTACTGTACTGTGTCTGCAGCTAATATAGACTGGTTGATAAAGAGAAGATGTCTATGTAACTATGTATGTATAAAGAAGACTGAAAAAAAACCACGGTTAGGTGGTATACAATTATGGACGACTGCCTGCCCAGTGCAGACACAGAGGTAGCCACAGCCGTGAACTACCGTACTGTACTGTGTCTGCAGCTAATATAGACTGGTTGATAAAGAGAAGATGTCTATGTAACTATGTATGTATAAAGAAGAATGAAAAAAAACCACGGTTAGGTGGTATACAATTATGGACGGACTGCCTGCCCAGTGCAGACACAGAGGTAGCCACAGCCGTGAACTACCGTACTGTACTGTGTCTGCAGCTAATATAGACTGGTTGATAAAGAGAAGATGTCTATGTAACTATGTATAAAGAAGACTGAAAAAAATCCACGGTTAGGTGGTATACAATTATGGACGGACTGCCTGCCCAGTGCAGACACAGAGGTAGCCACAGCCGTGAACTACCGTACTGTACTGTGTCTGCAGCTAATATAGACTGGTTGATAAAGAGAAGATGTCTATGTAACTATGTATGTATAAAGAAGAATGAAAAAAAACCACGGTTAGGTGGTATACAATTATGGACGGACTGCCTGCCCAGTGCAGACACAGAGGTAGCCACAGCCGTGAACTACCGTACTGTACTGTGTCTGCAGCTAATATAGACTGGTTGATAAAGAGAAGATGTCTATGTAACTATGTATAAAGAAGACTGAAAAAAATCCACGGTTAGGTGGTATACAATTATGGACGGACTGCCTGCCCAGTGCAGACACAGAGGTAGCCACAGCCGTGAACTACCGTACTGTACTGTGTCTGCAGCTAATATAGACTGGTTGATAAAGAGAAGATGTCTATGTAACTATGTATGTATAAAGAAGAATGAAAAAAAACCACGGTTAGGTGGTATTACAATTATGGACGGACTGCCTGCCGAGTGCAGAGACACAGAGGTAGCCACAGCCGTGAACTACCGTACTGTGTCTGCTGCGACTGGATAAATGATATAAAAAATATATATATATCACTACTGCAGCCGGACAGGTATATATTATATATTATATAATGACGGACCTGCTGGACACTGTCTGTCAGCAGAATGAGTTTTATTTTTATAGAATAAAAAAAAAAAAAACACACAAGTGAAGTCACATGACGAGTGTTTAACTTTTTCAGGCAAACACAATATAAGTAATAAGTATACTACTAACTATACTGGTGGTCAGGTCACTGGTCAGTCACACTGGCAGTGGCACTCCTGCAGCAAAAGTGTGCACTGTTTAATTTTAATATAATATGATTATGTACTCCTGGCTCCTGCTATAACCTATAACTGGCACTGCAGTAGTGCTCCCCAGTCTCCCCCACAATTATAAGCTGTGTGAGCTGAGCAGTCAGACAGATATATTATATATAATATTATATATAGATAATAGATGATGCAGCACACTGGCCTGAGCCTGAGCAGTGCACACACAGATATGGTATGTGACTGAGTCACTGTGTGCTGTGTATCGCTTTTTTCAGGCAGAGAACGGATTATATATAAACTGCACTGTACTGTCCTCACTAGTAAACTCTCTCCTCAGTCTCTACACTTCTACAGTAACTCCTCCTAGTCAGCTCCAGTAAATCTCTCTCAGTCTCTTATAATTCTAAATGGAGAGGACGCCAGCCACGTCCTCTCCCTATCAATCTCAATGCACGTGTGAAAATGGCGGCGACGCGCGGCTCCTTATATAGAATCCGAGTCTCGCGAGAATCCGACAGCGTCATGATGACGTTCGGGCGCGCTCGGGTTAACCGAGCAAGGCGGGAGGATCCGAGTCTGCTCGGACCCGTGAGAAAAAACATGAAGTTCGTGCGGGTTCGGATTCAGAGAAACCGAACCCGCTCATCTCTAGTAATTACTAATTTCCTAATCTTGGGCCAAATTCAGACCTGATCGCAGCAGCAAAACTTTTCTTTAATGGGCAAAACCATGTGCAGTGCAGTTGGGCAAATGTAACATGTATAGAGAGAGTTAGATTTGGGTGGGTTATTTTGTTTCTGTGCAGGGTAAATATTGGCTGCTTTATTTTTACATTGCAATTTAGATTTCAGTTTGAACACACCCCACCCAAATCTAAATCTCTCTTCACATGTTATATCTGCCCCACCTGCAGTGCACATGGGTGGTCATTCTGAGTTGATCACTAGCTGAAAATATTCGCTGCAGCAGCGACGATGCAAAAAAAAGTCACTTCGCGCAACGTACTTTCACAACAAAGCTTTTCAGTCGCAGTGCTGGCCGCAGAGTGATTGACAGGAAGTGGGCGTTTCTGGATGTCAACTGACCGTTTTCAGGGAGTGTTCGGAAAAACGCAGGCATGCCAGGAAAAACACAGGCTTGGCTGGGAGAACACAGGGCGTGTTTGTGATGTCAAAACAGGAACTGAATAGTCTGAAATGATCGCAAGCGCTGAGTAGGTCTGAAGCTACTCTGAAACTGCACAAAATTATTTTGTAGCCGCTGTGCGATCCTTTAGTTCGCACTTCTGCTAAGCTAAAATACACTCCCAGTGGGAGGCGGCATATCGTTTGCACGGATGCTAAAAACTGCTAGCGAGCGATCAACTCGGAATGACCCCTATGGTTTTTACCATTAGAGAAAACATTTTCTGCTGCGATCAGGTCTGAATTTGTTTTATTACAGTTTGCTTCCAATTGTAAAGTGCGATGGAATATGCCTGCACTATATAAGATACTAATAATAATAATAATCATAAAAAATATATACATCTTCTTGGCTTTCTTCTGTGTATTTTATCCCTATCTGTATATCATCAGTAGATATGTATATTTTGTGGTGCCCCAGAATACTACACAACAGTACAGCGACCACATAAGGGCTGTCTCAACTTTTTAAATAACAATTTTTTTATTGCTTACCTCTCTCAACAGCTGCATGGTTTTCTGGTGATAACTCAATACTTGTAAATTAGGGAAATGCGGATTAACCAAGTTCAGAAATCTGCTTTGTAACTGGCTTACTCCATAAGGCTGCCAGGTCTTAATGTCTACCAATTGATACAAAAATTTCAACCCCTGAAGAGACCAAGCCCTCATGTAGCTAGAAGACCGACCACCAAGAGAAGAAGGGTTCCCTACCAATGGGAGCAAAGGAGAACGAGACAAGGATATTTTTTTTTAAAGAGAATGGAGCTGTCTACAAGCACCACAGGTTGTGACCAGGAGTACTTTGAGCTAGATGTACTATGCCATGAAAAGTGATAAAGTGGAGAGTGATAAACTACCCAACAAACCAGCTACTGTCATTTTTCAAACACTGGGGCAGATGTATTAACTACTGATGTGCACTGGACATTTTTCAGGTTTTGTGTTTTGGTTTTGGATTCGGTTCCGCAGCCGTGTTTTGGATTCGGACGCGTTTTGGCAAAACCACCCTGAAATGTTTTTGTCGGATTCGGGTGTGTTTTGGATTCGGGTGTTTTAAAATAAAATAAAATCAAAAACAGCTTAAATCATAGAATTTGGGGGTCAGAGTTTTGCTGACCAGTGACCACCAGTATTATACATTCTCTCTCTGAAAAACGCTCCATATCTGTGCTCAGTGTGCTGCATATATCTGTGCTCACACTGCTTTATTGTGGGGACTGGGGACCACCAGTATTATATAGGAGGAGTACAGTGCAGAGTTTTGCTAACCAGTGACCACCAGTATTATACGTTCCATATCTGTGCTGCATTGTAGTATATAGTAGGAGTACAGTGCATAATTTTGCTGACCACCAGTATATAATATATAGCAGTACGGTACAGAAGGCCACTGCTCTACCTACCTCTGTGTCATCAAGTATACTATCCATCCATACCTTTGGTGCATTTCAGTTTTGCACAGTATATAGCAGGCCATTGCTATTGATACTGGTATATAATTCCACACATTAAAAAATGGAGAACAAAAATGTGGAGGGCAAAATAGGGAAAGATCAAGATCCACTTCCACCTCGTGCTGAAGCTGCTGCCACTAGTCATGGCCGAGACGATGAAATGCCATCAACGACGTCTGCTAAGGCCAATGCCCAATGTCATAGTAGAGAGCATGTAAAATCCAAAACACTAAAGTTCAGTAAAATGACCCAAAAATCTAAATTAAAAGCATCTGAGGAGAAGCGTAAACTTGCCAATATGCCATTACGACACGGAGTGGCAAGGAACGGCTGAGGCCCTGGCCTATGTTCATGGCTAGTGGTTCAGCTTCACATGAGGATGGAAGCACTCATCCTCTCGCTAGAAAACTGCAGTGCCACTCCTAGATGGGCCAAGTGTTTGTGTCGGCCACTTGGGACGCTGAGCTTAGTCACACAGCGACCTCGGTGCAAATTTTAGGACTAAAAATAATATTGTGAGGTGTGAGGTGTTCAGAATAGACTGAAAATGAGTGGAAATTATGGTTCTTGAGGTTAATAATACTATGGGATCAAAATGACCCCCAAATTCTATGATTTAAGCTGTTTTTGAGGGTTTTTTGTAATGAAAACCCGAATCCAAAACACACCCGAATCCGACAAAAAAATTTCAGGGAGGTTTTGCCAAAACGCGTCCGAATCCAAAACATGGCCGCGGAACCGAATCTAAAACCAAAACAAAAAAACTTAAGCTTTTCCGGTGCACATCACTAATGATTAGCAGGTCAACGGCCAGTTTAAAGTTTAAGTAGGGAGGCAAGCAGCTTTCCATATTTTTTGCCTTATTCAAAGTATTTATTTTTCTAAAAAGTAACGTCCATAAGAGCCTGTTCTGTGTAGAGATTGTCGTGTTAAGCCTTTTATAGAGATGTGCGGTGGGCACTTTTCGTGTTTTGTGTTTTGGTTTTGGATCTGGATCCCCGCTCGTGTTTTGGATCTGAATAGGTTTTGCCAAAACCACCCTTTTGTGTTTTGGTTTTGGATCTAGATGATTTTTGAAAAAAAAACCCATAAAAATAGCTAAAATCACAGAATTTGGGGGTAATTTTAATTCTACAGTATTATTAACCTCAGTAACATTAATTTCCACTCATTTCCAGTCTATTCTGAACACCTCAACCTCACAATAGTGTATATCATCTTCCTCGCAAAGGACTGTTGGACAGTCATTTGCTTAGTTGAAGTAGTACAAGTGGTCTCCGACTTCCCCTCTGGAATGACGATCGACTCCCAGCAGCAAAAACATCACCGGCAGCAGCATCAGTAGGAGGAAGTGGTTCTGGATCTTTCCCTATTTTATCCTCCACATTTTTATTTGCCATTATTTTTCTGGAGTTAAATAACAAAATTCAGCAGAGGAGAGCGTACCTCTACACCACACAGTGCAAACCCTGTAAAAATTATTTGGATTCAATATTAGTAACCCCTTTATTTGGAGTAAATAATATACAGCACAGGACAGCACCACTGAACTTATATGACAGCACCACTGGACTGTACTTATACGGCAGTACCCCAAGACTTATACAGCAGTACCCCATAACTTATACAGCTGCACCACTGTACTGGACTTATATGGCAGTACCCCAAGACTTATATGGCAGTACCCCAAGACTTATACGGCAGTAACACTAGACTTATATGGCAGTACCCCTTAACTTATACAGCTGCACCACTGTACTGGACTTATACGGCAGTAGCCCAAGACTTATATGGCAGTACCCCAAGACTTATACAGCAGTACCCCAAGACATATATGGCAGTACCCCTGAACTTATACAGCTGCACCACTCTACTGGACTTAAATGGCAGTACCCCAAGACTTAAATGGCAGTACCCCAAGACTTATATGGCAGTACCCCTAGACTTATACGGCAGTACCCCTGAACTTATACAGCTGCAAAACTGTACTGGACTTGTACGGCAGTACCTCAAGACTCACACGGGAGTACTCCAAGACTTATATGGTGGTACCCCTAGACTTATACGGCAGTCCCCTGAACTTATTCAGCTGCTCCACTGTACTGGACTTATACGGCAGTACCCCAAGACTTATATGGCAGTACCCCAAGACAGCAGTACCCCAAGACCTATACGGCAGTACCCCTAGCCTTATATGGCAGTACCCCATAACTTATACAGCTGCACTACTGTACTGGATTGATATGGCAGTACCACTGGATTTATACGGCAGTACCACTGGACTGGATTTATACGGCAATTTTACTGGACTTATACGACAGTACCACTGGACATATACAGCAGTATCACTGGACTTATATGGCAGAATCACTGGACTGTATTTATATGGCAGTACCACTGGATTTATATGTCAGTGCCGCTGGACATATATGGCAGTATCATTGGACTTATACGGCAGTACCACTGAACATATACGGCAGTATCACTGGAATTACTATAAATGGCAGTACCTTTGGACGTATACAACTGTACCACTGGACTGGATTTATATGGCAGTACCACTGGATTTATATGGCAGTACCGCTGGACATATACAGCAATAACACTTGAATTATATGGCAATACCACTGGACATATATGGCAGTACCACTGGACTGGATTTATATGGCAGTACCACTGGACTTATACGGCAGTACCACCGAACTGGATTTATACAGCAGTACCACTGGATTTATACGGCAGTACCACTGGACATATATGGCAGTATCACTGGAATTATATGGCTGTACCACTGGACATATACAGCAATACCACTGGACTGGATTTCTACAGCAGTACCACTGGATTTATATGGCAGTATCACTGGAATTATATGGCAGTATCACTGGAATTATATGGCAGTACCACTGGACTTATACAGCAGTACCACTGGACTGGATTTACAGTATACAGCAGTACCACTGGATTTATATGGCAGTACCACTGGACATATGTGGCAGTATCACTGGACTGGATTTATACGGCAGTACCACTGGACTTACACGGCAGTGCCACTGGACTGGATTTACAGTATACAACAGTACCACTGGATTTATATGGCAATACCACTGGACATACACGGCAGTCTCACTGGACTTATATGGCAGAACCCCAAGACTTTTTTTTACAGCAGTACCCCATAACTTATACAGCTGCACCACTGTACTGGACTTATACGGCAGTACCCCAAGACTTATACGGCAGTGCCCCAAGACTTATACAGCAGTACCCCTGAACTTATGCAGCTGCACCACTGTACTTGACTTATAGGGCAGTACCCCAAGACATATACGGCAGTACCCCAAGACTTATATGGCAGTACCCCTGAACTTATACAGCTGCACCACTGTACTCGACTCATACGGCAGTAACCCATGACTTACATGGCAGTACCCCAAGACTTATACGGCAGTACCTCTGGGCTTATATGGCAGCACAGGGACACCACCACAATACTGATGCAGGGCAACACAGCACCACTGCACTGGACTGGACTTATACAGCTACACTGGACATATGGCAGCAGAGGACACCACCACTGTGACTGGAACGATGCAGCATACGACACTACACTGGACTGAGCAGCACAAGACAGCACTGGAATCACCACCCCACTTTTCCACACAGACACTGAGTGAGAACAGAGACACGTCCTCTCGCTACACTCTCCAAGGCTGGAGTGAAAATGGCTGCTTATATGGAATCCAAAACCTGTGAGAATCCGACAGCGGGATGATGACATTTTGCCTCATTCTGGTTTCCGAATCAGGTGGGAAAACTGAGCCGGACTCGGATCCGGGCCCGGGACGTGATGTTCGGTAGGTTTCGGTTTTCAAAGAACCTAACCCGCTCATCTCTAGTCTCTATACATTTCTGTTTGGACTCTGCAGATGTCAAAAAGTCAGAGTACATTTCTGTTAAGGTCATACTAAGTGCCTGGAATCTGTCCAACAAAGATTTGTGAGCTACGTATGGCCTATCACATGATTCTGCATGACAGTCTTGGAGGTAGCCCAGAACAGGTTAATGTTCTGAGAATGCTATATATATATAGTCATATACAGTACAGGGGCCCTCATTCCGAGTTGATTGCTAGCTGCTTTCGTTCGCAGCACGGCGATTAGGTAGAAAAGCGGCATTTCTACGCATGCGTAAGGGGCGCAGTGTGCACGCGTGACGTACTTTCACAAAAGCCGATGCAGTTTCGCACAAGGTCTAGCGATGCTTTTTAGTCACACTGCTGGTGGCAGAGTGATTGACAGGAAGTGGGTATTTCTGGGTGGTAACTGACCGTTTTTGGAGAGTGTGTGTAAAAACGCAGGCATGTCAGATAAAAATGCAGGAGTGGCTGGGCAAATGTAGGCATGGCTGGCCGAACGCAGGGCTTGTTTGTGACATCAATACAGGATCTAAACAGTCTGAAGTGATCGCTAGCTAGGAGTAAGTCTCGAGCTATTCAGGAACTGCACAATCTTTTTTTGTAGCAATCCTGCGAACCTTTCTGTCGCACTGCTAAGCTAAGATACACTCCCAGAGGGCAACGGCTTAGCGTTTGCACTGCTGCTAAAAGCAGCTAGCGAGCGAACAGCTTGGAATGAGGGCCATAGTTTGAGACATTTTGCTCTAGTAGCTTCTTAAAGTCTTCTGAGGCACTGAAATAAGATAGGAATCTCCATAATGAATAGAGGTTCTTCATCTTAAAGTAAACCAAATGGGTACATTGTCTGAAATCATTCTGTGATAAATACCTGAGTCTGATACTCTGTGAAGTAGTTGTGGGGATAGAAACCAAAAGTCATGACTAGTAGAGGTGTTGTGGGGGATGAAATTAAAATAAGTTTTCCCAGTCGGTTGGGTGTCAACATTTCCAAGGGTCAATCAACTGTATTGATTCTGTTTTGAAAACAATGAAGATGGTGCACTGCCCTTTGACCAACCTGAACCTCCAGATCTGTCCAAAAATGGTGAGACCGTGGTGTTGAAGTTGCCTCCTATGATACGGTTACCTTCCATTTCTCTTTGCAGGATGGCGTATAAATCTGGGAAAAAAAGAGGTGTTAGGGTTTTTTGGGACATAGACATTAGCTATGGTGAATTCTCACCATCAATGAGTAGTTTTATGAACAAAAAGCATCCTCGGTGGCACAGGCCCAGACTAAGCCTTGCGTGAGCCTACCTCCATTCCTGTGGACCTACACAGCTTGTCAGCACAGCCCCCACTTGCAGAAAAATGCTGTGCTGGGTCATGAAGTTTATATTAATTTGTGTATATTAAATTTAAACCAAAAGGGTATACTAGATTTAAACTAATAATAGTTTAATAATGCCTGGGTACTGTTTATAGCTTCACATAATTGAGCTCTTTTGGGGTACAGCGTAAAACCGTGGCATGCCTCAGTTCTTTCCACCAAAATGTCTCAAATCTAGTTAAAACTTTCCGCCCATCAATTTAGTTTTCCCTCCAAAAGACGCCATTAGGGTGCTATTAGATTATAGTGTTGTAGTCGGTAGATGGACTGAGTGGAAAGGGTGATTGCAGGCATCTTTGCCACTATGTATGTGTGCTTGTCTGTCACACATACTAGCTAGCAACCAGAGCCGTAACTAGACATTTTGATGTCCTTGACAAGAAAAAGCATTGGTGTCCCTATCCCATATTTTTTCAAACAGGGAAATAAGGCAAACCCTGACGCACAGCGATAGCTATGCTATGATGCCCCTTTCCACATGATAAATGTATATACAGTGCATCCGTAAAGTATTCACAGTGCTTCACTTTTTCCACATTTCGTTATGCTACAGCCTTATTCCAAAATGGAATACATTTATTTTTTCCCCTCAAAATTCTACACACAATACCCCACATGTAGGTATTACAGCCTTATTAGCACATAGCCGCATGGCCGTGTTAAGCTCTCTGGGTGATTGACTGACAGGTCCGTTCACGGGGCGGTTCATTGTCATTCAATGCCACTCCACAGTCAGGTCTCTGCACAGCTGCAATGCTCCGTTGTGCTGACTGGGTGTTTCTCCCACTATGTCTGCTCACTGTGTACCACGTAGCTCCACAGTGAGATTAAATGGTACGGGTTGTCGCCCGGTGCTCTCCAATATTTGCCTCAAAGAATAGGCTCACTGGTGCGGCAGGAAGGTATGAGCAGGAGGTATGGGGTCACAAACAGGGTTCCTTATGCTTTTCTTGACCTCTATGACCGGTCGTTACATCAGAGGATAAGTTACCTATCAATTGTCTAAGTCACAATACCAGTAATAAGGGATATTATTGAACTTTGACCGTTTCTAAAATATCATATTCTTTGGACATACACTACCAACAGCCATAGGCGTGCGCAGCACATTTTATTAGGGGGTGCACGATTAGAAGGGCGTGTTTAGCACCACCTATTGGGCATGTCTAACACCACCTAATGGGCGTGTCAAGCACCACCTATCAGGCGTGTCTACCACCACATATTGACACTCAATGCAAACTAAATAATATAGAGAATTGATGCACAGATATAGATATATATAGATAGATAGAAAATCTGTTTAATATGTGTTAAATTTGTATATTTTATTACCATACATTATATCCTAATCTCTCGAAATATATATTGATATTGTATTTGAACTTCTCCTTCTTCAAGAGGAACGCTGTATTCTGTGGTGTTGGCACATGATGAGGAGAAAGAGAGCGTGGGTGGGAGCATGAGCGAGCATGCACGCGGCATGACATCATCACAACACATCACACAGGTTATAGGAACTGGGAGTAGGATTACGTCAGTGATGCTGCACCATACAAATGAATGACAGCCAGACTGAGCGAAGGTGGTGACCGGCGCAATGGGCGGGAGGATAGAAATGAGCACACTCTGCGAATGCCGATACTGCAGCAGCAGCAGGTGTGTGTGAGGAGGTGACAGACATTAGGGGGTGCCTGTGCGCACCAGGCACCCCCCCCCCCTGCGCACGCCTATGCCAACAGCCACCTACTGGTATTCATAAAGATATCTGGCAATATTTAACATAATTCCTATCAAGGATAAATTCACTCTGAAATACATACTCCATACTGCAGATGGACTAAAAAGAACTTAGGAGGTTTTTCAGGAATAAAAAGGGGTCTCTTTGTCCATACTATATATTTTATATGTATTCTCCATTTGGATTTCTGTTTTAGTGAACAGCTTTCTCTTTAAAATCCTGAGGATTTTTTTTACCTATTTTTTAATATATCTATCCACTGATGATAGAGTGATAATCTATTTAATAAACTGATGTTTATTGGTAACCTCTTGCGCTCCCCTTTACATTCTTTGTCTCTGTACATTGCTGCATTCATCTTTCCCTCTATCCTGACTAGTCTTCCACTTCCTGCCACTGAGAAACATACCCACAACATTATGCTGCCACCACTATGAGTCACTGTAGGGACGGTATTGGCCTGGTGATGAGCAGTGTCTGGCTTCCTCCAAACATGACACCTGGTGTTCACACCAAGGAGTTCAATCTTTGTCTTATCAGAACAGAGAATTTTGCTTTTCATGGTCTGAGAGTTCTTCAGGTGCATTTTGGCAAACTCCAGGTGGGCTGTCCCAGCTTCCGTCTGGCCACGATACCATACAGGTCTGATTGGTGGATTTCTGCAAAGATGGTTATCCTTCTGGAAGGTTCTCCTCTCTCCACAGAGGAATGCTGCAGCTCTGACAGTGTGACCATTGGGTTCTTGGTCACCTCCCTGACTAGGGCCTTTCTCTCCCGATCGATCAGTTTAGACGGCTTGCCAAAGTCCTGGTGGGTTCGAACTTCTTCCATTTATGAATGATGGAGGCCACTGTGCTCATTGGGTCCTTCAAAGCAGCAGATATTTTTAGGTACCCATCCTCAGATTTGTGCCTCGAGACAATCTTGTCTCGGAGGTCTGCAGACTATTGCTTTGACTTCATGCTTGGTTTGTGCTCAGACATGCACTGTTAAGTGTGGGACCATATATAGACAGGTGTGTGCCTTTCAAAATCATGTCCAATCAACTGAATTTACAACAGATGGACTCCAATTAAGCTGTAGGAACATCTCAAGGATGATCAGTGGAAAAAGGATGCACATGAGCTCAATTTTGAGCTTCATGGCAAAGGCTGTGAATACTTCTGTACATGTGATATCTTAGTTTTTTTATTTGTAATAAATTAGCAAAAATGTAAAAAAAACTATTTTTTCACATTGTCATTATGGGGTATTGTGTGTAGAATTTTCAGGGGAAAAAAATTTATTTATTACATTTTGGAATAAGGCTGTAACATAACAAAATGTGGAAAAAGTGAAGCACTGTGAATACTTTCCGGACGCACTGTAGATTGGTTTACAACTTTGCAGTATATAAATATTAGAGATGTGCACCGGACACTTTTCAGTTTTCGTGTTTTGGTTTAGGATCTGGATCTCCTTTCGTGTTTTGGATCTGGATTTGTTTTGCCAAAACCATCCTTTCAGGGTTTTGGTTTTGGTTGTGGATTTTTTAAATAAAAAACAAACATAAAAAAAGCTAAAATCACAGAATCAGTTTTTTGGTTGTTCCTACAGTATTATTAACCTCAATAACATTAATTTCCACTCATTTCCAGTCTATTCTGAACACCTCACACCTCACAATATTGTTTTAAGGCCAAAAGGTTGCACCGAGGTAGCTGTATGACTAAGCTAAGCGACACCAGTGGGTGGTACAAACACCTGGCCCATCTAGGAGTGGCAATGCAGTGACAGACAGGATGGCAGTTTTAAAAACTAGGCCCCAAAGAGCACATAATGCAAAGAAAAAAAAGAAGTGCAAGATGGATTTGTCCTTGGGCCCTCTCACCCAACCTTATGTTGTTTAAACAAGACATGCACACTTTAACAAGCCAATCATTTCAACGACAGGGTCTGCCACACAACTGTGGCTGAAATGATTGGTTTGTTTGGGCCCCCACAAAAAAAGAAGCAATTAATCTCCTTGCACAAACTGGCTCTACAAAGGCAGGATGTCGTCCTCATCCTCATCCTTCAATTCCTCACCCCCTTCAGTGTTTACATCCTCATCCTTACAGAGTATTCATTTGTCCCCACTGGAATCCACCATCACAGGTCCGTGTGTACTTTCTGGAGGCAATTGCTGGTAAAGGTCTTCCTGGAGGAATATATAATTTATTTTGATGAACATCATCTTCCCCACCTACTACGCCGACAAGGTTATCGGCTGCACTAAACACTCTTTCGGAGTACACACTGGAGGGGGGTGGATGGGGGCAACTTAGGTAAAATAAAGCCAGTTTGTGTAAGGGCCTCCAAATTGCCTCTTTTTCCTGCCAATATACACACGGACTGTCTAACATGCCTACTTGGATGCTGTCACTCATATAATCCTCCACCATTCTTTCAACGGTGACAGTGTGATGCACTATTTGGTGTAACCACTTGTAGTGATATATATAGGGCATCAATGTGCATACAGTATATAAACATTTATTTCTGTTAGGGTCTCCTGCCCTGTGCTGCCACGTCGTCATGGCAACCGGGAGACAAGTGCTAGCCAAGTAACCTGAGTGCAGCTGATACTCCGGTTCGGGTCTTTTGCTGTGCAGTGGTTACAGGCTCTGTGCACAGCAGGGGATCCAGTGCTGGTTTTTGTGCTCACTGTCTGTGAGGTCTGAGTGGGGCATGGACAGCACCTGCTATATAAGGCCTCTTCTCAGTTTAAGCAGATGCTGCTGAATCTTTGTTGGTTAGTCAGTTCCTGAAAGTTAGCCAGTACTGTGTAGCTTTGTATTTGTTGTTGCTTACTGCAAATAGGCCTGGGGATTTGGTACTACACTCTGCCAATCCAGACCTAGCAGTAAGACTGGAGTCAGTCGTTTAACTTGCTGGGGTTCTTTTACTACTCTCTGAACTTAGCAAGTTTGCGGCTGTATTCTCAGACTTGCCTGCCTAAATCCTGTCTCACTGTGCAAGGTGTTCAGGTGTCAGTTTAGTGGCAGTAAGCTGAACCTGTGCACTGCAAGTGAGGATTAAGATTGTGGAGACTCTCCTTGTGTCTATCATTCCATCTTTGACCAAGGAGTTTACTGCCACACCCGTTGGTAACCCTTTAGGGTTTTGCTGTTGCCCTTAGCAACAGCATTTCGGGTTCTCTACGTATTAAAACACAACATCTTGCTTTTTCCATCTGAGCATTACTAATACTAGGGAGACACCCAGTTTCTTAGCCTCTGGGCTTCTCTGTTCACTTTGTGTTTATTTTGTTACCCTATCACCTTCTGTGTACGTAATGTCATATTCCCCAGTCTGTCTGTGAGTTCATTTGTTTTGCATACCTATCCGTTCAGACACCAGTACATTCCTGCAGGCACTGGTGTGCATAACAGTTCAAACACCAGTACATTCCTGCAGGCACTGGTGTGCATAACAGTTCAAACACCAGTGCATTCCTGCAGGCACTGGTGTGCATAACATATTCAGCAGCCTAACACTCCTGTTGAAATTTTGTGGGAATATGGAGCATACCCCTCAAAATACGTTGCAACAGGTGGTCGATCAGGTGCAGGTCCTGACTCGACAATTTAATGATTTATCCATTAAAATGCACACCTCCCAGGCCGCTGGCAGAGCTCCCACAGCAGCAGCACCTTCAGGGGTTAAGGAGCCGAAGGTAAATCTCCCGGATCGTTTTTCTGGAGATCGCTCGCAGTTCTTTTGTTTCAAGGAGAGCTGCAAGCTATACTTCCGGCTTAGGCCTCAGTCTTCTGGGTCGGAGATTCAGCGGGTGGGCATAGTGATTTCCTTGCTACAAGGAGACCCACAGGTCTGGGCATATGGGTTGCAGCCTGACTGTCCGTCGCTTAAAAGTGTTGATGCATTTTTTACGGTACTGGGCATGTTGTATGATGACCCTGACAAGACGGCCTCAGCCGAGGCTCAGATTTCGATCCTTAAGCAAGGGCGAAGGCCAGTTGAGGTTTACTGTACGGAGTTTCGGAGGTTGGCCCATGATACCCAGTGGAATGACCCAGCCCTGAGACACCAGTACCGAAGAGGTCTTTCTAACCAGATAAAAGACCAACTGGTACAATATCCCTTGCCTGATAGCTTGGATCAGCTCATGCAGTTATCCATCCGGGTGGATAGACGGCTGAGAGAGCGTAGGCTTGAAAGGGAGACCGAGGTTTCCTTCTTTCCCAAGGGAACCTCAGACTCTGAGGAATTTTCCGAGGAGCCTATGCAGATTGGGGCTACCCGCCTCTCCTTGCGTGAGAAGATGCGGAGGAGACAGCAGGGGTTGTGTTTGTACTGTGGGAATAAAGGTCATGTGGTAGTATCATGCCCAGAAAAGCCGGAAAACTTCAGGGCCTGAGGGTGATGGGAAATATCCTGTCAGGCCAGAAGTCAGAATTTCCCAAGAAGACTTTTATCATTCCGGTGACCTTGAAGATCCTCGGTCAAACTGTCAAGACTGAGGCCTTTGTGGACAGTGGGGCCGACTGGGTTTTTATGGACCGCCAATTCGCCCTGAAACACTCTGTTCCCTTAGTACCCTTGGCATCGGAAATTGAGATTTGTGGGTTAAACGGGGAACCATTATCCCAAGGTAAAATTACCTCTTGCACTAGCCAGATTTCTTTGTTTATTGGAGCCACACACTCTGAAAAATTGTCCTTTTATGTGACTGTCTGTCACTGATGTGATCAAGCGTAACGTGAAACGTACGTCATCAATCATCAGCGGGACTGTGACGTACAGGACACACGGAGGTACGGGAATCCTACCCGACCCGGCGTCCAGCTCCCGCAGCGTCTTCTCACACGCCAATACAGCTCAGACAGCGCTTAATAACCAGCGGGACAAGAACGTACAGGACACACGGAGGTGAGGGAATTTACCCGACCCGACGTCCAGCTCACGCAGCGTTTTTTCCACACGCTGACAGAGCATAGGACGTGCAGCATCGACGGGGGTATAAGAATTCGACCCCTCTCGGCGTCCCTTGGAGAGCGCTCAGGACGGATATCACCAGCGGGACTGGGACACATAGGATACACACGGGTACAGGAATCTTACCCGACCCGGCGTCTAGTTTCCGCAGCGTCCTCATATACGCTGACATATCTCAGACAGCGCTCAGGACGTGCAACATCTATGAGGGTATAGAAATCCTACCCTTCCAGGTATCCCTCTGACAGCGCTAAGGACGGCTAATAACTACGGAGGCACGGGAATTCTACCCGATTTGATGTTTACCTCTACAGTGGCTTCCTACATGCCGATTCAGCACTGATTGCGCTCAGAACGACACGCCAGATAAGGAAACTTACAGGTATTTCAGAGCTGCCCTCTCATCCACTGCTCCATATCTACGTACTCCTCCTGCTATGTGTTTTCACAACAGGGGAGGGGGGATATAGAGCGTGGACAGCAGAAGTAGCAAGCACTACTCTGTCCTTTCAGTCTCCAGGTAAACGGTATTTTCCCCGCTCTCATTGTACCATTCACTACCCAGGTACGCCTTAGTACATGGAACAACAGCAGAAAGGGAAACCGTTTATATACTCCTGGGACTCTTTATCTTTTAGTTACCATACCTATCAATGTTTGGAATTCCTGGACACCATTAAATTAAGTTACATCATATAACTTTTGCCACACAGGGTTACATGGATATCAATGTGAGTGACAACGCAGTCATTCACTTACAAGAGAGATAGGTGCTATAATCAATACAATTTATGTTTCTGAAAATTTAGATATCTCTATATGTAATAATCATCTTGTCATCAGAAATAGTTGTCAAACCAACATTTTGGTGCAGATTCAATCTGACTGCTCCAATTGTATGCTCATAGTTGACATATATGTTTGATGAGGCGGAGTATTTTGCACGACGTTATTACCATATATACGTGATGTATGAGCAAGATGTTATGCTACATATGATTGACAAATTTCTATTACAGATTTAGAGACAGTATTAATATTATCTGTTCTCTTATACTGATGGTCTTTTTCGTTACAATTGTATCCTGTCACTGTGGATACATGAACACGTATCAAATTACATTTGCACAGTCACTGCAGTCTGAACAATAGACTGGCAGACTAAGTGTATATATGTTACAAAACACATCTATACTGTTTCCTCTTGCATTCCAAAGATGAGAACCTGTTGGGAACAGGGGTTCCTTTAGAGTCAATTTAGGTATCCGCAAATTATTTCTTAATTGAATGGAATATTACCAGAATACAGCACCTAATTTCTCCTTACCATAATAGTAACCATATATTTTTAATAGTGGCTACCGTCTGAGCTATGTTCGTGATTACAAACTAATATAGTTTCGTTAACGGGTGATATAGAAAACCGTTATAACAATTAGTATTAATAGTAATATATCACTAAGCTTGACATACTACTTTATTTGTTCTTAACAGATAGAAATGGTATTTACCATCCATTATTAGTAATTTAATGTATAATCTTATAGGTGTTTACTCTCAGGTTATCAAATATACTCACTAGCCTGGCTATAGAGGTTTATTTTAAACATATGTAATAAAAGTTAAATTTTATAGATTATAATCATTTCAAAAGAGTGCGCCACACACTAAGCTCCTTCTAGTGCAGTACCCACTAGTGGTCTACACTAATAACCTTTAGAAAAATTAGGGTTAAACGGGGAACCATTATCCAAAGGTAAAATTACCTCTTGCACTAGCCAGATTTCTTTGTTTATTGGAGCCACACACTCTGAAAAATTGTCCTTTTATGTGACTGTCTGTACTTTTGCCCCATTGGTGTTGGGGTTACCCTGGTTAAGGGCCCACAATCCTCAATTTGACTGGGTCTCTGGGGAGATTCTTAGTTGGGGTACTGATTGTTTCAGGAGTTGCTTGAGCCTTCCAGTCAGGCTCTCGCAGCTAAGTTTGCCAGGATTGCCAGGGTGTTATGCAGATTTTGCGGACGTGTTCTCCAAAAAAGTTGCAGAGGTACTACCTCTTCATCGCCCCTATGACTGTGCCATTGATTTGTTGCCAAATGCTAAGCTTCCCAAGAGCAGGTTGTACTCCCTGTCACGTCCTGAGACTCAGGCTATGGCAGAGTACATTCAGGAGAACTTGGCTAAGGGATTTATCAGACCTTCACAGTCTCCAGTTGGGTCGGGGTTCTTCTTTGTGGGTAAAAAGAACGGTTCGTTGCGACCCTGCATCGACTTCAGGGAATTGAACCGTATCACGATTAAAAACTCATACCCACTGCCTCTCATTTCGGTCTTGTTTGACCAGCTTCGTACTGCCACCATTTTTTCTAAGATTGACCTACGCGGTGCGTACAATCTAATCCGAATAAGAGAGGGGGATGAATGGAAGACTGCCTTTAATACCCACTCAGGGCATTATGAATATTTGGTGATGCCTTTTGGGCTCTGTAATGCCCCGGCAGTCTTCCAGGATTTCATGAATGATGTGCTCAGGGAATATTTGGATAGATTCTTAGTTGTATACTTAGATGACATCCTAATCTTCTCCCATTCCCTGGAGGAACATCGGAAGCATGTACGCTTAGTCCTCCAGAAACTCAGAGACCACCGGCTTGGGGCGAAGCTGGAGAAGTGCGAATTTGAAGTTCAGCAAATTGCATTTCTAGGATATATTATCTTCCCAGAAGGTTTCCAAATGGAGGGTTCCAAGGTACAGGCAGTCCTGGATTGGGTGCAGCCCACTAGTTTGAAGGCGCTTCAGCGTTTCCTAGGCTTTGCAAATTTTTATAGACGATTTATCGCTGGATTTTCATCTATAGTGGCGCCCTTGGTGGCACTCACTAAGAAAGGGGCGGATGTTGCTCACTGGTCTTGTGAGGTTAAAGCGGCTTTTGCCCATCTCAAAAGGGCATTTGTATCGGCCAAGGTGCTGCGACACCCAGATCCAGAGCGTCCTTTTGTGGTGGAGGTGGATGCCTTTGAGATGGGTATTGGGGCAGTGCTTTCTCAGATGGGAGTGTCTGATAATCGCCTTCATCCCTGTGCTTACTTTTCCCGTAAATTTTCGCCTGCCGAGATGAATTATGACGTGGGTAACCGGGAATTGTTGGCTATTAAGGATGCACTCGAGGAGTGGAGACACTGGCTTGAGGGGGCTAAGTTTGTGGTCTCAATTCTCACCGACCATAAGAATCTGGCATATTTAGAGTCAGCGAAGCATCTCAATGCCAGGCAGGCACGATGGGCTTTGTTTTTTGCTCGCTTTAATTTTTTGATAACATATCGCCCTGGGTCAAAGAACATCAAGGCTGATGCGCTCTCGCGGAGTTTTGTTCCAATCCAGGAGACCACCGAGGAGCCGTTGCCCATTGTGTCCCTATCATGTATTAAAGTGGGCATTACCCAGGACCTCTTATCATTAGTCCTTAGAGCACAGGAGCAGGCTCCTCCAGACCTTCCGGTAGGTCTTTTGTTTTTGCCTCCTAGGTTAAGACAGCAAGTGTTCCTGGAATTCCATGCCAAGAAGTCGGCAGGTCACCCGGGTATTGCCAGAACTCGTGAGTTGCTATCTAGGGTGGTGTGGTGGCCCTCGGTGGCTAAGGATGTGGATCAGTGGGTTCGGGCATGTGACATCTGTGCCCGAAATAAGACTCCTAGAGGGGTTCCTGTTGGCCTATTACATCCACTCTCTATCCCATCTAAGCCAAGGACCCACATTTCAATGGATTTTGTGGTGGACTTGCCCAAATCCTTGGGGATGACAGCCATCTGGGTTGTCGTTGACAGGTTTTCGAAGATGGCGCACTTCGTTCCATAGGTTGGGCTGCCATCGGCCAGACGCCTGTCTGAATTATTTATGCTGCATGTTGTGCGTCTCCACGGGTTGCCACTTGATGTGGTCTCTGACCGCGGATCCCAGTTTGTGGCCAAATTCTGGAGGGCATTTTGTTCCGATCTCCAGATTTCTGTCAGCTTGTCGTCAGGCTACCATCCGCAGTCTAATGGGCAGACTGAAAGGGTGAACCAGTCCTTGGAGCAGTTCCTCAGGTGTTATGTCTCCAAGTGTCAGACTGACTGGGTTGCTCATCTGTCCATGGCGGAGTTTGCCTATAACAACGCGGCTCACTCTGCTACAGGGATCTCTCCCTTCCTTTGTGTGTATGGGCATCATCCTAAGGCCAATTCTTTTGACCCCCTGGACTCCACGCCTGGTGGTTCCTCTGTTGTTTCGGAACTTAGAGGTATTTGGAGGAAAGTGAAGAAAGCCCTTGTGTCTGTGTCATTAGTGACCAAAAGGGTTTTTGATAAGCGGAAAAGACCCTGCAGCTTCAAATTAGGAGACTTCGTCTGGTTGTCTACCAAGAATTTGAAGTTGAGACAGCCATCTCATAAGTTAGGCCCCCGGTTCATCGGCCCTTATAAGATCACCAGGGTTATCAATCCGGTGGCATTTCAGTTAGATCTGCCCCGTTCTTTGGGTATCAATAAAACATTTCATTGTTCCCTTTTAAAACGGGCATTTAGTAATCCTTCTTCCAGTGGAAGACCTTCCCCTCTTCTGATACGTGGCCAGAGGGAGTTTGTTGTTGAAAGGATTCTTGACTCCAAGATGGTTCGGGGTCGGCTGTCATTTTTGGTGCACTGGAAGGGGTATGGCCCGGAGAAGCGGTCGTGGGTGCGCAGTTGTGATCTTCATGCCCCCAGACTGATATGCTCTTTCTTCTCGCAGTTCCCCGATAAACCCGGTGGTAGGTGTTATTTGACCCCTCGTCAGAGGGGGGGTACTGTTAGGGTCTCCTGCCCTGTGCTGCCACGTCGTCATGGCAACCGGGAGACAAGTGCTAGCCAAGTAACCTGAGTGCAGCTGATACTCCGGTTCGGGTCTTTTGCTGTGCAGTGGTTACAGGCTCTGTGCACAGCAGGGGATCCAGTGCTGGTTTTTGTGCTCACAGTCTGTGAGGTCTGAGTGGGGCATGGACAGCACCTGCTATATAAGGCCTCTTCTCAGTTTAAGCAGATGCTGCTGAATCTTTGTTGGTTAGTCAGTTCCTGAAAGTTAGCCAGTACTGTGTAGCTTTGTATTTGTTGTTGCTTACTGCAAATAGGCCTGGGGATTTGGTACTACACTCTGCCAATCCAGACCTAGCAGTAAGACTGGAGTCAGTCGTTTAACTTGCTGGGGTTCTTTTACTACTCTCTGAACTTAGCAAGTTTGCGGCTGTATTCTCAGACTTGCCTGCCTAAATCCTGTCTCACTGTGCAAGGTGTTCAGGTGTCAGTTTAGTGGCAGTAAGCTGAACCTGTGCACTGCAAGTGAGGATTAAGATTGTGGAGACTCTCCTTGTGTCTATCATTCCATCTTTGACCAAGGAGTTTACTGCCACACCCGTTGGTAACCCTTTAGGGTTTTGCTGTTGCCCTTAGCAACAGCATTTCGGGTTCTCTACGTATTAAAACACAACATCTTGCTTTTTCCATCTGAGCATTACTAATACTAGGGAGACACCCAGTTTCTTAGCCTCTGGGCTTCTCTGTTCACTTTGTGTTTATTTTGTTACCCTATCACCTTCTGTGTACGTAATGTCATATTCCCCAGTCTGTCTGTGAGTTAATTTGTTTTGCATACCTATCCGTTCAGACACCAGTACATTCCTGCAGGCACTGGTGTGCATAACAGTTCAAACACCAGTACATTCCTGCAGGCACTGGTGTGCATAACAGTTCAGACACCAGTACATTCCTGCAGGCACTGGTGTGCATAACAATTTCAAAAACTGTGGGGACAGTGGGACCTATGGAAATGCATAGGTGCCCATCGCAGAGGGGAGACTGATGGGCAGAGTTATACAGAGCAATGTACGTGATCTGTCTCTGAGGAGAGGGGTGGAGTGATTCAGCCTGAGGGTAATGAGTCCTGCCAGGATATCTCTCCTGAAGTAAATGTGGAGAAGGTTGGGGCTGTGCTGTCGGAGCAGCACTGACAGGCTCCCATACTGCCCAGACAACCCAGTAAAAAGTAAAACAAAGAGTGTTACCTGTCCCCTCTGAAACTCTATTATCCTCTGGTAATCACTGTGAATGGAGCATCCCCAGCATCCCAGACACCTAGTGACTGAAGGAGGCGAACTTCCCTTCCTTCAGACAAGCCGTGAGTCTCTTTCAAATACAGTCCAGGGGAGCGTACTGGCTAAGAGTGATAATGCTGATTATCTTTACAGGAATGAAAGCTATACCTTAAACACACCTTAAGTACACTTTAAACCTTTAGCCGCTGCGGCCGCTATACTTAATACACACTCTACGCACTTTTTATGCTATTAGCGTAAAGAGTCCTGTACAGTGTACGGGCTTTGCGTACACACGCCGCGCTGACGGTCCAAAGTACTCACAGCACGTACACACCCAATGAGTACACTCTAAACCTTATACAGCAATGCGATGCATTACTAATACACTTTTAAACCTTAGCAGGAAAAGGAAGACACAACACCGATTTGTAGTTAAACCACTGGGTTCCGACACCACAGTGTAATATTGCTGAAAGGGAGTTTACAATACAAATCATACACTACAATACAACAGAGTAAATGGCTACAGTCAATGTACATACGTGATTGGATTCGCTTGCGCTACCCGGCCCGGTCCTCGGTCATCTGATAGATAACTTTGTGAGTTTTCTGCCAGGCTGCAGCAGGCTTTATGTATACAATTCTTCCTAAAGCAATACAATGGATACTGTAATCCCTTTGTCCATTGGACACAGGAATGCACTTTTACAGTACAGGAGAGGTCATAGGTCGATTTGAAAAGGTAGGCGATGTCTTTCCCAACTGCTCTTGTGGGTGGTCTCCTCTGGATTCCCGCTGCATACATAATATACAGTAAATACAGTTTATATCTATATTCTGCTTCTGCACATAACTATCCGCAGGAACATGCGATCTTCCGCAGACCAACACCGGAATGTTATCCCTAAAATACCCTACAGCTGGATAAAAAACACCACCTTATAACCTTAGTCTGTCCCCTCTTATCCTGTAAAGGTGAATCTTTTTGTTCTGTAACCATTTAAACAGCTATTACTTTCTGATGTGGTGCATGGAGACTATGTGTACATTGTGCGCTATTTGGATTAAATATGTAATGTGTTTTGATGGCTCTCCATGCGTTCACAAACTCTGCCATAAATACCCACCATACCATGCGCAGGACCGCGGGAGCGACCATACGCAAATTGCGGATATGTGCACGCACGGCAGAACAAGTGCACGCGCAGTGGGCATGTGTGTGTAGTTTGTACGTGATGTGTGTTCTGCAATATTTTTCGACTTTGACAAGAGTAACACAAGAGGGCAGAGTTGTGCATGATGCCGGCAAGTGAGTGACTGAGCAGGGCAGTCTGGGAGGAGCATCCAGGCTTTTCAAATAAAGTGCAAGGCAGGGATAGTAGCTGACAGCTACTACAGGAGAGGTACAGTCAGTGCCGTTTCTAGCGGCGGGCGAGCCATGCAACGGGCACGGGGCGCCCGCCGCGGCACTTTGTGACTCTAATCTCCTCTCCCCGAGCGCTCCTGCTCGGGGGGCGGAGTTTCGCGGAATGACGAGTTTGCATCGTGACGTCACGACGCAAACGCGTCATTCCACGAAGCCCCGCCCCCCACTTGAAACCTGCCTGCAGCACTGTGTAAAATGGGGACAACTGCCTATGGGGATACCTGCCTGTCGCACTGTATAAAATGGGGACAACTGCCTATGGGGTTGCCTGCTGCACTGTATAAAATGGGGACACCTGCATATGGGGTTGCCTGCTGCACTGTATAAAATGGGGACACCTGCATATGGGGTTGCCTGCCGCACTGTATAAAATGGGGACACCTGCATATGGGGTTGCCTGCCGCACTGTATAAAATGGGGACACCTGCATATGGGGTTGCCTGCCGCACTGTATAAAATGGGGACACCTGCATATGGGGTTGCCTGCTGCACTGTATAAAATGGGGACACCTGCATATGGGGTTGCCTGCTGCACTGTATAAAATGGGGACACCTGCATATGGGGTTGCCTGCCGCACTGTATAAAATGGGGACACCTGCATATGGGGTTGCCTGCCGCACTGTATAAAATGGGGACACCTGCCTATGGGGATACCTGCCTGCCGCACTGTGTAAAATGGGGACACCTGCCTACCGTACTGTGTAAAATGGGGATAGCTGCCTACCATACTGTGTAAAATGGGGATACCTGCCTACCGCACTTTGTAAAATGGGGACACCTGCCTGCCACGCTGTGTAAAATGGGGACACCTGCCTGCCGCGCTGTGTAATATGGGGACACTTGCCTGCTGTAATGTGTAAAAAGGGGATTTTTTTTTTTTTTTTTGCCCCTGTGGTGGGTGTGATGATATCAGACGAGGCTGCGCCCACTTTAATGAGACCACACCCATTTTAATCAGGCCACACACCCTTGTCGGGAGCGCGCGCGCCGAAGGCGCGCGCATGCTTTTTCTTTTTATAGCTATATGGGGGGGGGGGGGGGGGCGCATTTTGAAATCTTGCACTGGGAGCCAAATTGTCTAGAAACGGCCCTGGGTACAGTATACTGTGCTAGTGAAACCCTTCACCTCACACTTCAGTGACAGTGCAACACAAACTTATAGAGACTGGCTCCCTAGTACCGCCCATGTTAATAAACATACTGCAAATTGGCATAAATGAGCATTTCATTGCTAGACACTGAACTTTTACCAGGAATTGCAGTGTAGTATATTACTGCCGAAAGTTAAGCAGATTTTAATATTGCAAAAACAGCATCAGGTCTGACAAAAGGCCAATTAAAAGCTTAAAGTTAATAATATATAGTGAACTGTTAACAAAAACTTTGAATCTCATCTGTACAGTCAGGAACAGACGTTGTTATTATTATACTTGACAGTCAGCGCATTATCAAGCTGATTCCTAATTGCTAACTCCCCAAAAATACAGTCAGTCAGTCAGGAAAACTCAAAAGTTAAACATTTACTCATATTTAAGCAAGAGATACTTCCTTCTCCACTAAGAGGTTAGAGCAGGGGTCTTCAACCTTTAAGACAGTGTGGGCCACATAAAAAAATGAAACGAAGCCGAGGGCCACTAAGCTATACTGCGGTATTTAGAATCTAAATTTTAATTTATGATTGTAATGAGACCTTTTCTAGACTCATAAGACCATAAAAAAGACTTCAAAAGATAATTATTGTAATTTAATGAATGAAACATGGTCTACTTTACCTTTGTTATTATAATAAGTTCATATCAGTGGGAAACTTGGCATTGTTTTTGCTTGGCCAGCTTGTCGATGTTGGCATCAATGTTAGAAGTCGCTATGCGCAGAGTATTCTCAAGATGTTGGTCTGTAAGCACTGAACTGGACTCATACGGCAGTATCACTGGACTGGTGGGTATAATGTGGGCATGCTTTCACAATATTGCTGCTGTCTGTCTGTGATGGGGGGAGGGAGGGTATGATAGCGCCTATGTCAAGACATAGGTGCTATCATACCCTCCCTCCTCCCCATCACAGACAGACAGCAGCATTGTCAAAGCATGCTCCCTGCCATCTCTGCTCTTAATACTTAATACACCCCCTGCTGGGTCCCCCGCCACGCCCCCTGCCCTCAATACTAATTTATTCACTGCCATGCTCAGGCTGCCGCACCCCCGTCCCCGCCGCTCCCGCACGCCGGGTTCCTGCACTGCCCCCTGCCCTCAACACTTATACACTTTTATTCTCCTGCCGCAGCCCCCCCCCCCCCCCCCGCGCCGGGTCCCCGCCGCACACAGCCATGCTCAGGCTGCATACATGCTGCCGCACCCCCTCCGCTCCCGCCCGCCGGGTTCCCGCACTGCCCCCTGCTCTCAATGGTAACTTGCCGCACCCCCCCCAGCCGGGCCCCCGCCGCTCTCACCCACCTATTCAACACTGCAGGCGGAGGGAGACACAGGGAGGGAGACACAGTAAGGGTGACCAGACCACTGACCAGCCTAAGAGGAGCTACTCCCCTTCTTCACAGGCAACCAGTGACAGTGCGGGGGAGTCACATGACTCCGGGAAAGGGAAAAAAATTTTTTTATTTTTTTTGTGTTCATATGTGCGCTGCGGGCGGGCGCGTCGGCGGGCCATGGAAACCATAGCAGCGGGCCACCTGTGGCCCGCGGGCCACGGGTTGAAGACCCCTGGGTTAGAGCATCCCTAATGGAGTAACGGATGTCTCAATGCACTGATTCTTGCATAGTTACTGAGGAATTACATAGGGAGAAAGAAACGGATATATTCTAATCTAAGCTAAATAACCATCTAGACATTATAACCAGACACTGATTCTGAGGAAACAGAGGTTTCAGTAATTTAAACATACTTTAGAACAACCTCTTCCCTTATTGAAACGACTTCTTTATATGTGCACCAACGTATGAGTACTCACTTGAACTGTACTGTCCGGACAAATGGGACACTAACTTTAATGCTTATTAATATACAAGTTATATAATTAAGTTGTGTCAACTGTTATAATGTTAACATATAGTTTAGAGATAAGATTGATGGCATACATGACTAGTATATATACTTAGATACAGTATAATCTAATAGTTAATTCCAGGTAATTTTCTATTGACCTGTCAAGGGAGACCCAGAGTCAGCAACTTCCAGAAAACTAAGATAAGTTATACTCAATGTCCTTGTGTGGTTTACAGAATTGTATTCTGTGTTATGAATATTATTCTAATTGTTCTTCGACCAAACCCACCATTAAGAATCTTTATTTAATAAATTGTAACAGTAACCAAGAAATGGTAATAAAGTATTTTGCAAGAATTCCCTTCTCTCATCTCTGGGAAGAATAAAGGAGACCTGTGTTCTGGAAAAGAAAAGGTACTACTAACTGCAGTTAATAGCTATACTTACAGTATGTGAGCATTCCACTATCTGTATAATTACCTCCAACCCCTGTGTCATACACACTTGGGTATCACAACAGCATTATATGCAGTGACAGTAGACATGTCAGTAATTGTTGGCAGCTCCTTCAGTGGGAAAAGATGTCAAAACTTGCTCCTTACTGCCCTGCATCACTACTGCATACTTGTGTCCACTGGAGAGATACAACGTAGGCTTTAAATCTAGGATCGAGCAGAGTGGGCAAAATGTAGTGATCTCATTTCAACAGATTGACCTCCCTTGAATGCTGGCAAAGAGAATTAAGGGCTTCATCCACAAGTCCTACATACTTAGCGGAATCGCTCTGTTTTAGCTCCTCCTTCAATTTCTCCAGCTGCTTCTGCAAAAGCCTGATGAGGGGAGTGACCTGACTCAAGCTGGCAGTGTCTGAACTGACTCCATGTGTGGCAAGTTCAAAGGTTTGGAGAACCTTGCACAACACGGAAATCATTTTCCACTGTGCTTGAGTCATTTGCCGGGTGGTCTTCAGTATGCCATCTGTCGGGATCCCGGTGCTCAGTAAACCGGCGCCGGAATCCCGCCAGCATACCGACACTTATTCTCCCTTGTGGGGATCCACGACCCCCTGGAGGGAGAATAAAATAGTGTGGCGCGCGTAGCGCGCCACCGTGCCTGCAAGGGGCTCACTTGCACTCACCACACTGTCGGTAAGCCGGTGGTCGGGCTCCCGGCGCCGGTATGCTGGTCGCCAGGAGCCCGACCGCCGGCCTACCATACTACACCCCCTTTGCCTATATCATAGGTATATGTATAAGCTTGAATGGCCTTTTGCTGCGCCTCCATCCTCTGAAGCATATAGAGTGTTGAATTCCACCTCGTTATGACCTCTTGCTTCAGGTTATGGCAGGGCAGGTTCAAGAGTGTTTGCTGGTGCTCCAGTCTTTATCACGCAGTCGCTGAATGTCGAAAGTGGCCTGCAGTTTTTCGGGCCACCAACAGCATCTCCCGCACCCATGTAGTTTAAAAAAAAATTATGCACCACCAAATTAATTGTATGTGCAAAACATGGGACTTGCTGGAATTTGCCCAGATGTAATGCACGCACAATATTGGTGGTGTTGCAGATATCACAAATCCCCAGGAGAGTCTAAGTGGGGTAAGCCATTGAGCGATGATTTCCCTCAGTTTCTGTAAGAAGTTGTCAGTGGTGTGCCACTTACGGAAACCGGTGATACACAGTGTATACTGCCTAGAAATGAGTTGGCATTTGTGATATGCTGCTGCTTGTGCCGCTGCTGTTGTTGCTGTGGGAGGCCATACATCTACCCAGTTGGCTGTCACAGTCATATAGTCCTTAGTTTGCCCTGTTCCACTTGTCCACATGTCCACAGCTAAATGGACAACCGCATTTTTGAGGACACTTTTCTTAATGTCACTGTACTGTCCAGGAATCGCTTGCCTAGTAAAGTGGAATCTAGATGGAATTTAGTACCGAGGACACAGTACGTCCATCAACTGTCTAAATCCCACTGCACTAATGGCAGATACCTGACACATGTCTAACACCAGAAAAGTTGATATGGCCTCAGTAATCCACTTTGAAACAGGGTGGCTGCTGTCATATTTCATCTTTCTCGCAAAGGACTGTTGGACAGTTAAATGCTTAAAGTAGTACAAGTGGTCTTCCGATTTCCTCTCTGGGCTGATGATTGACTCCCAGCAGCAACAACACCAGCAGCAGCAGTAGGTGTTGTAATCAAGGATACTGTGGAGGAATCACGGATAAGAGAGGACTTGTCAGTCATGCCCAGCACTGCAAGTATGGCGGTACGGGGCGGTACGGCATACCGGTAAGAAATTCACAGCCGGTACACCATACCGCTTGGCCCTCCCCTATACCTGCATCCCGCTGGCTGCTGTGTGAGGGGAGGAGAGCACAGTGCCTCTCTTGCCCCTCAATTCTCTGTGATGTCTGTAGTCTCCGGTGGCTGCGGCGGCGGGGTGAATATTAATAATGCACTGGTTTGCTAGCTTGCAGACTGGCTCCTGATTGTCTGCCTGTCCGTGAGCTCTGATTGGCTAACGAACCGGTGCCTCATTTGAGATACCCACCACCGGAGAGAAGACCGGATTTCACAAGCATTGAGGGGCAGGAGAGGCACTGCGCTGCGCTCTCCTCCCCTCACAGCACAGACTGATGCAGTGGTGAGCAGGGGGGGAGGGGGGGCACAATGGGTCAATGAATATCTAGCACTGTGGGGGTATTTGTGTATCTGGCACTGTGGGGGCAAAATATATCTGGCACTGTGGGGGCATTTGTGTATCTGGCACTGTGGGGGCATTTGTGTATCTAGCACTGCAGTGGCATTTGTGTATCTGGCACTGCAGTGGCATTTGTGTATCTGGGCACTGCGGTGAAATTTGTGTATCTGGCACTGTAGGGGCAATGTGTATCTGGCACTGTGGGGGCAAAATATATCTGTCACTGTGGGGGCATTTGTGTATCTGTCACTGTGGGGGCATTTATGTATCCAGAGCGCGTACACAGTACCTATAAGACATTTTTTCTACTTGCACCACTGGTCATGCCAGTGACATGACATGCAGGACTACTTCCGATCCTGACTGAGTAGGAAATTGACGATGAGGGAGTTAGTTTTGTGGATTGCCGGAGCTTGGATACAACATGAAAAAGGGATTTAGGTGTCACTAGACTGCTCACACTCTTACAAAAGGTTTCTGAACTTGACAATGATGAATGCGCTGCAGGTGACATATAAGGGAGGATGTTCCTAGGTGGTTAATGTCCTTACCCATACTTATTATGGATTGACAAAGGCAACACATGGCTTGACACTTGTTATCCGGATTTGTGGAGAAATAATTCCACACTGAAGTGGTGGATTTTTTGGAATTTTTCCCAGGCATGTCAATGGGCTTTTTCATCCCATGGCCAACAACTGTCTCCACTGGTGCCTCATTCAAACAAACCACATCACTATCAGAATCCTCATTGTCAACTTCCACCTCAGTTCCAGCTACACCTATATCCTCCTCATCCTGGTGTACTTCTACAGTGACATCCTCAATCTCAATATCAGCAACTGGACTGGCAGTGCTCCTCCCAGCACTTGCAAAGGGCATGCAAATGGTGGTAGGAGCCTCCTTTTTCCATACAGCCTTGGAAAAGTCAGGCCTAGAAATCGCAACCACAGACACACTTGGACTCTCCTTGGGGTTTTGTGATATCTCTGAGTCTGAAAGCACAGTTGTTTTTTTTCTGTGCTTTAACAAGCTTTATTTTTTTTTTATTTTTCAAGAGGAGGGAGGGCTTCCATCTTCATGAGAAGCAGAACCACCAGTCATGAACATAGGCAAAGACTTTAGCCTTTCCTTGCCACTTCGTATCATGAATGGCACATTGCCAATTTTATGTTTCTCATCAGTTCTTTTTTTTTTTTTTGTTCTTAATTTTTGCTTCTTGTATATTACATGCTCTCTATGACATTGAAAAAACAATTTGTATCCCCTAATGCACACTGAGTCAGTAATAATACTACATAATAATCAGATAATACGGAGATCTTAGTTGCGTATGTCTGCAGATATAGGGTTAAGCCCCCAGGGCAATCGACAAGGCTTCTCCGTCACTGGGGGTCCCTAATACTTGGTATAGGTCCGGGGTGCAGGACCCCATCATGTCGGCACAGGCCGGCTACCCCAGGTCAGCACACAGGTTAAAATTAATGAGGGTTAATAAGAAGCACAGAAGTGCTATATAAGTGAAGTGTGATTAAAATACAAAAATATATACAAAGTGATAGGGAAAATCATGAGTGTTAATAAAGTGTTAGGGTGTGCCGACCGGAAGCCGCCCAGCCATACCGACACAGGGGCCACTGCACCCCACACCCACCCCATAAATAATTACATGTATGTCTGGGTCTAAATGCCCAGTGTAAGGCCACATGATAATGGCTCCAGGGACGGATCCAGAAGAAAATGATAGGGGGGGCACCACGGACGGGGCAAGTACATTTGCGTGCGGCTTCGGTGTATGTGAGTGGCGCTTCTTATACAATGCCCACAGTTGTAGCCCTCATTATGCAATGTCCACTGTACTGGTAGTGCCCCTTATATAGACCCCATAGTAGTGGTGTCCCTTATGCAATGCCCGTATTGCCCCCAGTAGTAATGTTGCCTGTAGTAATGCCCCCAGTCATTATGCCCCTGCAGTTATGACCCCAGTAGTTAAGCCACCAGTAGTAATGCCCCCCTGTAGTTTGCCCCATTGTAGTTTAGCCCCTGTAGTTATGCCCCCCGTATAGTTTAGCCACCAGTAGTAATGCCCCCCTGTAGTTTGCCCCATTGTAGTTTAGCCCCTGTAGTTATGCCCCCGTAGTTATGCCCCCTTATAGTTTAGCCACCAGTAGTTTGGCCCCCAGTAGTTTGGCCCCTGTAGTTATGCCCCCATTTTTTTGCCCCCCCCCTGTAGTTTAGCCCCCAAGTAGTAATGCCCCTGTAGATTAGCCTCCAAGTAGTAATGCCCCTGTAGTTTAGCCCCCAAGTAGTAATGCCCCTGTAGTTTAGCCCCCAAGTAGTAATGCCCCCTGTAGGTGCTACCCAGTAATAATGCCCCCAGTAGCTGCCCCCCCACAGCAATAATGCCCCCAGTAGCTGCCCCCCCCCAGTAATAATGCCCCCAGTAGCTGCCCACCCCCAGTAGTGATGCCCCCAGTTATAATGACCCCAGTAGTAATGCCCCTTGTTGATTCCCCCCCAGTAGTAATGTCCCCTCCGTAGTTTTCCCCCAGGAGATGCCCCCGCTGCATTAAGGAGGAAAAAAACAATACTTACCGAGCCCCGTTCCCGCGCCGCTGCAGTCCTCCTCCTGGCTGGCGTCCTCTCCTCAGTACTATGAGAGAGACGCCATGACTGACATCTCTCCCATAGCGCACGGCGCAGTGACAGCGCCGGAAGCCGGAGCTCAGTACTGAGCTCCTGCCTCCGGCTACCGCTGTGCAGGGAGACGGGCGCCCGCTAGTAACACAATCTCAGCGGGCGCCCGTCTACTCCCTGTGCGGCGCCGACGCCGCGGGGGGGGGGGGGGGCGGGGGGGGGGCACAAATGACAGGGGGGCACGGGCACGAGTGCCCCCCCTGGATCTGCCACTGAATGGCTCCTACAGCATTTGAGAGCCAGCTTACCTGGAGATACCCCTGGCTTCTCCAATGGCACTCTGGAGTCAGTAATCCCTCCTAATGCTGACCCATCCATGCCTCTCTAAATACAATGCACACATATTGGAAAGCTGCTCAATCAGATGTAATATCAGTCAGGTGCTAAAAGGGAGGGGTAATTCTGTGTAAAGAAAAAACTATTTGTATTCCCTAATGCACACTGAGTGAGTACTAATACTACATAATAATCAGAAAATACGGAGATCTTAGTTGCGTATATCTGCAGATATAGGGTTAAGCCCCCAGGCCGATCGACATTGGGCATCGGCCTTTGCATGCCACGTTGATGGAATTGCATTGTCAATGCCATGACTGGTTGCAGCAGCTTCAGCACTAGTACTAGGAAGTGGTTCCTGATCTTTCACAATTTTTGTCTTCCAAATTTTTGTTCTTCATTTCACAGGACAGCGCCCCTTTATTATTATAGCATACAGAACAGTGCCCCTTTATTTTTACAGAACCCGACAGGGCCACAGCGTTCATTTATTTTTACAGCACACGACAGGGCCACAGCATTCCTTTATTTTACAGCACTCCTATATTTTTACAGCATACAGGACAGGGCCACAGCTTTCCTTTATTTTTACAGCACCCCTATATTTTTATAGCATACAGGACAGGGCCACAGCATTCCTTTATTTTTACAACACCCGACAGGGCCTCAGCTTTTCTTTATTTTTACAGCACCCCTATATTTTTACAGCATACAGGACAGGGCCACAGAGTTCCTTTATTTTTACAGAACCCAACAGGGCCACAGCGTTCATTTATTTTTACAGCACCGCTATATTTTTACAGCATACAGGACAGGACCACAGTGTTCCTTTATTTTTACAGAACCCCTATATTTTTACTAGTGATGAGCGGGTTCGGTTCCTCGGGATCCGAACCCGCCCAAACGTCACTTTTTTTTTACACGGTTCCGAGCAACTCGGATCCTCCCGCCTTGCTTAGTTAACCCGAGCGTGCCTGAACGTCATCATCCCGCGTTTGGATTCTCGCGAGATTCGTATTCTATATAAGGAGCCGCGCGTCGCCGCCATTTTTCACTCGTGCATTGGAGATGATCGTGAGAGGACGTGGCTGGCGTCCTCTCAGTTTCTATGTTCAGTGTGCTGCAAATATCTGCTCAGTGTGCTGCAAATATCTGTGCTCAGTGTGCTGCAAATATCTGTGCTCAGTGTGCTGCAAATATCTACGTTCTCTGCCTGAAAAATGCTCTATATCTGTGCTCAGTGTGCTGCAAATATCTGTGCTCAGTGTGCTAATTGCTTTATTGTGGGGACTGGGGACCAGCAGTATTATATAGTAGGAGGACAGTGCAAAGTTTTGCTGACCAGTGACCACCAGTATTATACGTACTCTGCCTTAAAAACGCTCCATATCTGTGCTGCATTGTAGTATATAGTAGGAGGACAGTGCAGAATTTTGCTGACCACCAGTATATATATAGCAGTACGGTACAGTAGTCCACTGCTCTACCTCTGTGTCGCCAAGTATACTATCCATCCATACCTGTGGTGCATTTAAGTTTTGCACAATATATATATATAGTAAGAGGACAGTGCATACTTTTGCTGACCACCAGTATATAATATATAGCAGTACGGTACAGTAGGCCACTGCTCTACCTACCTCTGTGTCGTCAAGTATACTATCCATCCATACCTGTGGTCCATTTAAGTTTTGCACAGTATATATATAGTAGGAATACAGTGCATAATTTTGCTGACCACCAGTATATAATATATAGCAGTACGGTACAGTAGGCCACTGCTCTACCTACCTCTGTGTCATCTAGTATACTATCCCATTCATACCTGTGGTGCATTTAAGTTTTGCACAGTATATATATATAGTAGGAGGACAGTGCATAATTTTGCTGACCACCTGTATACAATATAAAGCAGTACGGTACAGTAGGCCACTGCTCTACCTACCTCTGTGTCGTCAAGTATACTATGCATCCATACCTGTGGTGCATTTACGTTTTGCACAGTATATATATAGTAGGAGGACAGTGCATAATTTTGCTGACCACCAGTATATAATATATAGCAGTACGGTACAGTAGGCCACTGCTCTACCTACCTCTGTGTCGTCAAGTATACTATTCCATCCATACCTGTGGTGCATTTAAGTTTTGCACAGTATATATATAGTAGGAGGACAGTGCATAATTTTTCTGACCACCAGTATATAATATATAGCAGTACGGTACAGTAGGCCACTGCTCTACCTACCTCTGTGTCGTCAAGTATACTATCCCATCCATACCTGTGGTGCATTTAAGTTTTGCACAGTATATATATATAGTAGGAGGACAGTGCATAATTTTGAAGAGCACCAGTATATAATATATAGCAGTACGGTACAGTAGGCCACTGCTCTACCTACCTCTGTGTCGTCAAGTATACTATCCCATCCATACCTGTGGTGCATTTAAGTTGTGCGCAGTATACAGTATATAGTAGTAGGCCATTGCTATTGATACTGGCATATAATTTCAGACATTAAAAAATGGAGAACAAAAATGTGGAGGGTAAAATAGGGAAAGATCAAGATCCATTTCCACCTCGTGCTGAAGCTGCTGCCACTAGTCATGGCCGAGACGATGAAATGCTATCAACGTCGTCTGCCAAGGCCGACGCCCAATGTCATAGTAGAGAGCATGTAAAATCCAAAAAAATGAAGCTCAGTAAAATGACCCAAAATTCTAAATCAAAATCGTCTGAGGAGAAGCGGAAACTTGCCAATGTGCCATTTACGACACTTCTAGATGGGCCAGGTGTTTGTGTCGGCCACTTGGGTCGCTTAGCTTAGCCATCCAGCGGCCTTGGTGCACCTCTTTTTTTCTTTGCATCATGTGCTGTTCGGGGACTATTTTTTAAATCTGCCATCCTGTCTGACACTGCAGTGCCACTCCTAGATGGGCCAGGTGTTTGTGTCGCTCACTTGGGTCGCTTAGCTTAGTCACACAGCTACCTCATTGCGCCTCTTTTTTTCTTTGCATCATGTGCTGTTTGGGGAATATTTTTTTGAAGTGCCATCCTGTCTGACACTGCAGTGCCACTCCTAGATGGGCCAGGTGTTTGTGTCGGCCACTTGGGTCGCTTCGCTTAGTCACACAGCTACCTCATTGCGCCTCTTTTTTTCTTTGTATCATGTGCTGTTTGGGGACTATTTTTTTGAAGTGCCATCCTGTCTGACACTGCAGTGCCACTCCTAGATGGTCCAGGTGTTTGTGTTGGCCACTTGGGTCGCTTAGCTTAGTCATCCAGCAACCTCGGTGCAAATTTTAGGACTAAAAATAATATTGTGAGGTGTGAGGTGTTCAGAATAGACTGGAAATGAGTGTAAATTATGGTTATTAAAGTTAATAATACTATGGGATCAAAATGACCCCCAAATTCTATGATTTAAGCTGTTTTTGTGGGATTTTTGTAAAAAAAACCACCCGAATCCGACAAAAAAAATTCAGGGAGGTTTTGCCAAAACGCGTCCGAATCCAAAACACGGCCGCGGAACTGAATCCAAAACCAAAACACAAAAGCCGAAAAAAATTCCGGTGCACATTACTAATTTTTACAGCATACAGGACAGGGCCACAGCGCACCTTTATTTTTACAGCACCTGACAGGACCACAACGTTCCTTTATTTTTACAGCACACAGGACAGTGCCCCTTTATTTTTACAGCACACAGGACAGCGCCCCTCACAGGACAGTACCTCTGTACAGGACAGCAACACCCCTGTACACAACCCCTAACAGCTAAGGACACCACAGGACAGCACCCCTAAAGAGCACACACTGACCCCACCTGACTCCACCACCCCCAGAGAGACAGAGGTCTGTCTCCCTCACTCTCCAAGTTCGGAGTGAAAATGGCGGTGACACTCGGCTCCTTAAACGGAATCCAAAACCCGCGAGAATCCGACAGCGGGATGATGACATTTGCCTCGTTCTGGGATTCGAGTCTGGTGGGAAGTCCCGAGCCGGACTCGGATGCAAGCTCGGATCCTGAAGTCCGGGTGGGTTCGAATCTTGGAGATCTTAACCCGCTCATCCCTAGTATAAAGATGCATAATCGCTCACACTGGAGACCATACTCAGATGGATGATCTGCACCTGGCAGATTGTGCGACTGATCATGCACCCAGATGTATTGCAGCGTCTGTAGCATCATTTCTTACACATTTGGACGCACGGCTGTACACCAGAGGGAAGGGCTATGTAGTGGCATTAGCATGAAATTGCAGACCCAACTGCAACATAAGACGCAAGGAAGGCTGCTTCAGGCTCTATGAGGAGGGAGTATCCTGCCCAGCCTGACAGACCCCACCCCCTCAACGGACCCCACCTCCACTAGGGCTGCTTCCAGAAATTTCCCGGGCTGGTTTACCTTCCAAATCTGCCTCTGATAAGCGGCACTACACTGTCCATAACAAACAACAGGAATCCTTTAGGAGCGCTATAGAATCAACTGCAGCTGTTAATCCCTGAAGAATGCTGATCAGCTAATCAGCGTGTATATACCAGACAAAAAACAAGAAAGATCTCAGGGATTCACACAGCACTGTTTTCTGAATGATTTCATATATTGGTAGTTCTTATTACCATTGGTATATATTTTCCAAAGAAATCGTTTATCCAGGATATGAGAAAAAATATTTATTCTAAAAGTCAATAAAAGAAGTCAATAAAAATGAAAAAAATAAAAAACATAATGCTTAGTTCATAGGCAAAACAACTTTCAATGGGGATAACCGTTCAAAGTGAAGTATCAATGAGACAGCTTTCAGCATTCAGCAGATATAACAGTTCGGCATGTGATTTTTATAAAACAGGGTTTATCTCACCGGACCTCCCGGACACTGAAAATGCAGCGTGGCCTTCCCCCTACTCCGAGAATATGGCTTTTGCTCAGAGCTGTGCACTCGGGGGTTTGTTTCTGCCGCTACCCGTCCTCCGGCTTCCCGTATCACGATTAAAACACTGTATGCCGCTGAACTCCGTATGCCGCTGAAATTCCTCCGCTGTGTCTCATTCAAAGGTTACACATTCACGGCTCCCGGCTTCCTCCGTATGCATCCAAGTGACCAAAACCACCTAATCTGCCGACGCGTTTCCACCCTATCAGGGTCTTTGTCGAGGCATAGGTGGGTTTGGTCAGGTCACTGAATTTTATACTGTGTCTGGGAGATCAGGTGCATCAAATAATTTCAAGTTTGACAGCACATATATTTCATTATACAGATTCCATCCATTATACATATGGCGGGGTTATTTAAAGTTATACCCTTTTCAATTCTTTGAATGATTTCCTTTCTTAAACATCAACGGCAAATCTTTGGTATTAATATTAACATCTAAAACCAGATATAATACAAACATTTTCAGGTGCAACATTTCAAAAAAATTTGCAGCATCTTTAATAGACAACATTTTTAAAAAGACATTTGTTAAAAAACTTTGACCTCTGTGTGCTAAACTATCAATGCTCGACACAAATTAATTGGTTTTTAACATTCTAGGGTGCAAACCATTTATATTTAGCTCGGTGGAAAAAAGGTACTATGCTTCTTCTGCAAAAAGGATTAAAATTTCTTACTCTTAAGAAAGGTTTTGATGTTCATAATAAATCCCTTAAAAAACGGAAAATGGGGGGTCTAAAGAAACCATTTTGTTTCAAAGTCTCCATTGAGACCATTTTGTTGCAAAGTTTTTAATTCATAAATCCACCACATTTCTCGTCTTGCTAAACAAGTGGCTACATTCTTCTTCCTCCAATTATTTTTCACTTGTTCTATAGCCTTAAAATTTATTATGCTATTCACCGAGCAATTGTGCTTCTCTTTACAGTGTGCGGATAAACAGTGATTATCAAAACCCTTCTTTATATTGTTTAAATGTTCTCTCATTCTAACTTTAAATGGGCGACTGGTCCTCCCCACATACTGTTTATTACATATACATTGTATTAAATAAACAATATTACTGCTGTCACATGTCATAAAATGATTGATTTTGTATTGTTTATTGGTCGTGGTGGACATAAATGTCTCCATTTTACTTCCCTCATTTATTTTAATCGACCGGCATGCTATACACAACCCGCATCTATAAAAACCTTTGGATTTTATTCGTGTTGTCATCGTCGGGGCAGGGGTTATGGCACTCTTCACCAGAAGACTCTTTAAATTGGGAGCTTTTTTGTATATCACCCTTGGTTTATCGGGCAAAAGTTTTTCCAATATCGAGTCACTTTTAAGGATTCCCCAATATTTCTGTAGGACTTTCTCAATCTCTCTATACTCTGAGTTATATGTTGTAACAAATGAAACAGCAAAATTTTCCTTTTTCTCTCTAATCTTAGGTTGTAATAATGATTCTCTGTTCATTTGATCAACACTGTCTAGTGTATTTTGTAAAGTGCTCGTGTCATAGCCTTTCTGTATAAATTTGTTTTTCATTGCCTGAGCCTGCTGTCTATAGACAGAGTCCTCAGTGCAATTCCGTTTTACACGTCTGAACTGGCTTCCTGGTACACCTTTCAGCCAGTTTGGATGATGGCTGCTATCTTTTCTAATCAAAGAATTACTGTCTGTAGGTTTGGTGTAATTCCTTGTACAGATGGTATGATTTTTTATATACACGGTCAAATCCAAAAAATTAATCTCCTGACAACTCTGAGTGTAAGTGAGAACTACTCCGAATACATTGATATTTAGTCTCCTTTGAAATTCAGATAGGGTTTCCTCCCCTCCTCTCCACACAAATATAATATCATCTATATATCTGTGATAGAGCACGAGACCCGCCCCCAGCTCGTCCCACACATGAGACTCCTCCCACGAGTCCATGAATATGTTTGCGAAGCTGGGGGCGAATCTCGTGCCCATCGCTGTACCAAGTCGTTGCATGTAGTGGGAGTCCTTAAAGAAAAAATTATTATTGATCAAAATAAACCTAATAGCCTCCAAAATGAAGTCTTTCAAATCATCTTCCGTTTTTTCCTTCACAAGAACATTTTCTATAGCTTGGATACCTATATTGTGTTCTATTATAGAGTAAAGTGACCCAACATCCGCGGGTTGTGTATAGCATGCCGGTCGATTAAAATAAATGAGGGAAGTAAAATGGAGACATTTATGTCCACCACGACCAATAAACAATACAAAATCAATCATTTTATGACATGTGACAGCAGTAATATTGTTTATTTAATACAATGTATATGTAATAAACAGTATGTGGGGAGGACCAGTCGCCCATTTAAAGTTAGAATGAGAGAACATTTAAACAATATAAAGAAGGGTTTTGATAATCACTGTTTATCCGCACACTGTAAAGAGAAGCACAATTGCTCGGTGAATAGCATAATAAATTTTAAGGCTATAGTACAAGTGAAAAATAATTGGAGGAAGAAGAATGTAGCCACTTGTTTAGCAAGACGAGAAATGTGGTGGATTTATGAATTAAAAACTTTGCAACAAAATGGTCTCAATGGAGACTTTGAAACAAAATGGTTTCTTTAGACCCCCCATTTTCCGTTTTTTAAGGGATTTATTATGAACATCAAAACCTTTCTTAAGAGTAAGAAATTTTAATCCTTTTTGCAGAAGAAGCATAGTACCTTTTTTCCACCGAGCTAAATATAAATGGTTTGCACCCTAGAATGTTAAAAACCAATTAATTTGTGTCGAGCATTGATAGTTTAGCACACAGAGGTCAAAGTTTTTTAACAAATGTCTTTTTAAAAATGTTGTCTATTAAAGATACTGCAATTTTTTTTGAAATGTTGCACCTGAAAATGTTTGTATTATATCTGGTTTTAGATGTTAATATTAATACCAAAGATTTGCCGTTGATGTTTAAGAAAGGAAATCATTCAAAGAATTGAAAAGGGTATAACTTTAAATAACCCCGCCATATGTATAATGGATGGAATCTGTATAATGAAATATATGTGCTGTCAAACTTGAAATTATTTGATGCACCTGATCTCCCAGACACAGTATAAAATTCAGTGACCTGACCAAACCCACCTATGCCTCGACAAAGACCCTGATAGGGTGGAAACGCGTCGGCAGATTAGGTGGTTTTGGTCACTTGGATGCATACGGAGGAAGCCGGGAGCCGTGAATGTGTAACCTTTGAATGAGACACAGCGGAGGAATTTCAGCGGCATACGGAGTTCAGCGGCATACAGTGTTTTAAACGTGATACGGGAAGCCGGAGGACAGGTAGCGGCAGAAACAAACCCCCGAGTGCACAGCTCTGAGCAAAAGCCATATTCTCGGAGTAGGGGTAAGGTCACGCTGCATTTTCAGTGTCCGGGAGGTCCGGTGAGATAAACCCTGTTTTATAAAAATCACATGCCGAACTGTTATATCTGCTGAATGCTGAAAGCTGTCTCATTGATACTTCACTTTGAACGGTTATCCCCATTGAAAGTTGTTTTGCCTATGAACTAAGGATTATGTTTTTTATTTTTTTCATTTTTATTGACTTCTTTTATTGACTTTTAAAATAAATATTTTTTCTCATATCCTGGATAAACGATTTCTTTGGAAAATATATACCAATGGTAATAAGAACTACCAATATATGAAATCATTCAGAAAACTACACTGTCCGTTTGTAAAGTATGGGAATAGTTTCCAGGGGAGCGCCGGTCACCCTAGCACCAACTCTGATAATACAGATCAGTTACTACATTGCTTTTTTAATATATATTGTATATTACAGTATGAGAAGAGAATATAGTATACCGTAGTGTAATATAATACAGATTAATTATTACTGTACCTTGCAATGTTTTGTGAACAAATGTGCATTAATAATACCACGTAAATAATAATATAATATGTTGCAATATATAATAAAGATATTGTATTACTGTACCTCCTTCAGCTCGGCCAACTTCCGTGGAAGTAAATCTCTGTCTATAGGCATCTATGTTGAGCATCAGACACAGATGATAGGGCTGTATAGATTTTATACGTACATCGTCCTTTCGCTAGATTTGGATAAGAAGATCCCTATGTCTGACCCTTACTATATACACACACTGCTCCCCTCTTTATAAGGCTGCTAGCTAGTACGGACTTCTTCCTCCTGACCACAGTGACAAAGCTTCCTGTTACACTGAGTGATTTCACAATTCCATCCTGTACTGACCCTGACTGTATGTATGCTTCATTTCTAATTGTGAATGTACACATACTGTACATGCATAAATACCACAGATAGATACATACATACAGGCATACATTTATACCTACGTTGTATATGTCACACTTGCCAACTCTCCCTGAATGTCAGGGAGACTCAAAGATACTGTACAGCAGCAATCTCCCTGACTCTCTGAAGAGTCTGGAAATCTCCCTTACAGCCTGTTATATATATGTGGGGGGGGGGGGGATCAAAGATATACTGTATACTGTACATTCAAATAAGAACACCTGTGCCATTCCCCTGCATTGGTTATAAGGCACAATGGCCCCGATTCATCATGAATTGTAGTTTTGCTAAAATTAGCAAAACTACAACTCCTTTCACTAGTATGCGGGGGGGCACCCAGCACAGAGCAAGGACATCCTGCATGACTGGTCCTCCCTCCCCCCCCCCCTGCCAAATTATGAGCGCTGTGCTAAACAGTGAAGTGCTCGCATATTAAGGGTAGCGCCCTGCTTTCGCAGCTATCTAGTGGGCCGCCATGTTTTGGGTTGCAGTGACTGCGTGTGATGTTACACAATTTTCATGGCCTGTCCCGCAAATGGTCCGGAAACACCTAAGTTGTCTGGAGGAGCGCACCCCCCAACACCTCGTTGACGCCTCAAAAATGCTGCATCGCCGCCACGACACTGCCCTAACCAATCACAGTTTAAGGACTCCAGCATGTGCACAGCAGCATGTGCGCATGCTCAGAAGTGTGGAAATTGTTAAATAGCGATTTCCACACTTTTGCCAACAGTACTGAATCGAGCCCAATGATCACTATGGCTACATACATTTTCAAATAAGGTTTTTCATAGCCAATATATGTGCCTAACTATTTAACTGCTCATTTACATTACTATGTGTAAAGCAATTTTATGACATGCCTCTCAGGCGGGATACGGTCTCTAGGTCAACATGACTTAGGTCGGCACTGTCTAGTGTAAAGTTCGATAACCTTACAAGGAAAAGATGTACCTTATTACACTTATTTATAGCTGCTGCGGCCACTAAACATAGACAAATAACCTCTAAAATATGTATGCACAATGCGTATACACGCCCACACGCTATGCGCAAAATGCAGCGACATGTGTAGGTGAATACACCTTTTACCCCAAACAAGAATGGAATGCGACACCAGTAGTTAAATGTAATGTTGTGGTCCAACGCATCAACAATACATTTACATAAAAGATACAGATAAAAGATACAACAATATTACAGAGAAGAGCTACAACCAATAGTACATATGTTTGTTCTCGAGCGCTCCCGGATCCAGGCTTAAGTCAGTCTTAGCAAGATGACCTTCAGAGAATAGCCTGAGCCTGGTCAGGAAGCCTTTCTTTTATACAATGGGTCCAAATACAATACAATGGGAAATGTAAGCTCTTCTTCCATATGCTGGGACAGTGCTATAGCCTAGGATGTCTGATTTGAACGAACGTGGCATACATACACGTACCAATGTCTTTGCACACTGATGTCTGGATTCAGTAGAAGTTTTGCTGGGTAGAGGGTGAGAGAAACACAAAATGATGGTGAAAGAAACAGGCCATGAAATGCATTTACATTCCTATTACAGCACTGTCTCTATCGTCAGATTGTATACCAGATCTGTTGCATTTACAACGCACCTGCTCCTTAGACTCATCTCATTTGTATTATGCCTTTTCCGCTGTGTCAAAATCCGAACACATCTAAATATCAGGCCGATAATTATGACAACACCCAGGATACAGAGGAGAAACTTCCCCACATTTGCGCCCATTCCTTGTGCCCACTCTCCTAACCCAGGGAACCATTTGAGTGGGTTCAACCATGAGGCCCATCCAGTCAATTCATTACCCACAGCCACTAAAGTGAGATTGTGTTTCCTTCTAAACTCCCATTTCAACTGCAAGATCTCGTCCATCTTTTGATCAATGATCTCCGTTGGGTCCTCAGTACTGTTTGTAATATACGTGCAACACTTCACACCATATTGAGTCGCCAAAGTAACACAATAACCACCTGTCACAACCGTGACGTAATTTAAGACCATCATGTGTTAGACCAGTTTCTTCTTGTAGGTCTGCGGTTCCATACCTGTATACCTGAAGATGTCATCATACATCTCAGTGATATTATCTATCAAGTTTGCTAGTGCATGGATGTGCCTATAATTTATGATTTCTCTGGCAGTATGAGTGATATCTAATGCAAGAAGAACCTGAATCCCGGTGGATTCATGAATCAAATTAGAGGCTGCGGGCTATTTCCTTTCTATGAGATGTTTCTTGAAAATGTGTTCATAGTGGGTGTGAGTATAAGGAGGCGGGGCGCTGCTGTGAATGTCTTTCATTTTGTCATGTGCAATGGTCATGACTTCTGGTAGTACTCTGCCTATGTAACACAACCCTTTAGAGCTTGGTATAAGCCACTTGTACGCCTTCCTTCCACATATAAAATAAGCATAATCTGGGAGAACATAGGGGACAAAATGCATCAATATCATATCACAGATAATTCTTATAAAGAAACCTGTAGAGATGAGCGGGTTCGGTTTCTCTGAATCCGAACCCGCCAGAACTTCATGTTTTTTTCACGGGTCCGAGCAGACTCGGATCCTCCCGCCTTGCTCGGTTAACCCGAGCGCGCCCGAACGTCATCATGACGCTGTCAGATTCTCGCGAGACTCGGATTCGATATAAGGAGCCGCGCGTCGCCGCCATTTTCACACGTGCATTGAGATTTATAGGGAGAGGACGTGGCTGGCGTCCTCTCCATTTAGATTAGGGTTGAGAGAGAGAGAGAGAGATTGACCTGAGGCTGTGATACTGTAGAAGAGAGTGCAGAGTTTAGTGACTGACGACCACAGTGACCACCAGAGCAGACAGTGCAGTTGTTTCTTGTTTTATTTAATATATCCGTTCTCTGCCTGAAAAAAACGATACACACAGTGACTCAGTCTGTGTGCACTGCTCAGCCCAGTGTGCTGCACATCAATGTATATAAAGCTTATAATTGTGGGGGAGACTGGGGAGCACTGCAGGTTGTTATAGCAGGAGCCAGGAGTACATGATAATATTATATTAAAATTAAACAGTGCACACTTTTGCTGCAGGAGTGCCACTGCCAGTGTGACTAGTGACCAGTGACCTGACCACCAGTATATATAATATTAGTAGTATTGTATACTATCTCTTTATCAACCAGTCTATATTAGCAGCAGACACAGTACAGTGCGGTAGTTCACGGCTGTGGCTACCTCTGTGTCGGCACTCGGCAGGCAGTCCGTCCATCCATAATTGTATATACCACCTAACCGTGGTTTTTTTTTCTTTCTTTATAGTCGTCACGGTCATACTAGTTACGAGTATACTACTATCTCTTTATCAACCAGTGTACAGTGCGGTAGTTCACGGCTGTGGCTACCTCTGTGTCGGCACTCGGCAGGCAGTCCGTCCATCCATAATTGTATATACCACCTAACCGTGGTTTTTTTTTCTTTCTTTATACAGTCGTCATACTAGTTACGAGTATACTACTATCTCTTTATCAACCAGTGTACAGTGCGGTAGTTCACGGCTGTGGCTACCTCTGTGTCGGCACTCGGCAGGCAGTCCGTCCATCCATAATTGTATATACCACCTAACCGTGGTTTTTTTTTCTTTCTTTGTAGTCGTCACGGTCATACTAGTTACGAGTATACTACTATCTCTTTATCAACCAGTGTACAGTGCGGTAGTTCATGGCTGTGGCTACCTCTGTGTCGGAACTCGGCAGGCAGTCCGTCCATCCATAATTGTATATACCACCTAACCGTGGTTTTTTTTTCTTTCTTTATACAGTCGTCATACTAGTTACGAGTATACTACTATCTCTTTATCAACCAGTGTACAGTGCGGTAGTTCACGGCTGTGGCTACCTCTGTGTCGGAACTCGGCAGGCAGTCCGTCCATCCATAATTGTATATACCACCTAACCGTGGTTTTTTTTTCTTTCTTTATACAGTCGTCATACTAGTTACGAGTATACTACTATCTCTTTATCAACCAGTGTACAGTGCGGTAGTTCACGGCTGTGGCTACCTCTGTGTCGGAACTCGGCAGGCAGTCCGTCCATCCATAATTGTATATACCACCTAACCGTGGTTTTTTTTTCTTTCTTTATACAGTCGTCATACTAGTTACGAGTATACTACTATCTCTTTATCAACCAGTGTACAGTGCGGTAGATCACGGCTGTGGCTACCTCTGTGTCGGCACTCGGCAGGCAGTCCGTCCATCCATAATTGTATATACCACCTAACCGTGGTTTTTTTTTCTTTCTTTATACAGTCGTCATACTAGTTACGAGTATACTACTATCTCTTTATCAACCAGTGTACAGTGCGGTAGTTCACGGCTGTGGCTACCTCTGTGTCGGAACTCGGCAGGCAGTCCGTCCATCCATAATTGTATATACCACCTAACCGTGGTTTTTTTTTCTTTCTTTATACAGTCGTCATACTAGTTACGAGTATACTACTATCTCTTTATCAACCAGTGTACAGTGCGGTAGTTCACGGCTGTGGCTACCTCTGTGTCGGAACTCGGCAGGCAGTCCGTCCATCCATAATTGTATATACCACCTAACCGTGGTTTTTTTTTCTTTCTTTATACAGTCGTCATACTAGTTACGAGTATACTACTATCTCTTTATCAACCAGTGTACAGTGCGGTAGTTCACGGCTGTGGCTACCTCTGTGTCGGAACTCGGCAGGCAGTCCGTCCATCCATAATTGTATATACCACCTAACCGTGGTTTTTTTTTCTTTCTTTATACAGTCGTCATACTAGTTACGAGTATACTACTATCTCTTTATCAACCAGTGTACAGTGCGGTAGTTCACGGCTGTGGCTACCTCTGTGTCGGCACTCGGCAGGCAGTCCGTCCATCCATAATTGTATATACCACCTAACCGTGGTTTTTTTTTCTTTCTTTATACAGTCGTCATACTAGTTACGAGTATACTACTATCTCTTTATCAACCAGTGTACAGTGCGGTAGTTCACGGCTGTGGCTACCTCTGTGTCGGAACTCGGCAGGCAGTCCGTCCATCCATAATTGTATATACCACCTAACCGTGGTTTTTTTTTCTTTCTTTATACAGTCGTCATACTAGTTACGAGTATACTACTATCTCTTTATCAACCAGTGTACAGTGCGGTAGTTCACGGCTGTGGCTACCTCTGTGTCGGCACTCGGCAGGCAGTCCGTCCATCCATAATTGTATATACCACCTAACCGTGTTTTTTTTTTCTTTCTTTATACAGTCGTCATACTAGTTACGAGTATACTACTATCTCTTTATCAACCAGTGTACAGTGCGGTAGTTCACGGCTGTGGCTACCTCTGTGTCGGCACTCGGCAGGCAGTCCGTCCATCCATAATTGTATATACCACCTAACCGTGGTTTTTTTTTCTTTCTTTATAGTCGTCACGGTCATACTAGTTACGAGTATACTACTATCTCTTTATCAACCAGTGTACAGTGTGGTAGTTCACGGCTGTGGCTACCTCTGTGTCGGAACTCGGCAGGCAGTCCGTCCATCCATAATTGTATATACCACCTAACCGTGTTTTTTTTTTCTTTCTTTATACAGTCGTCATACTAGTTACGAGTATACTACTATCTCTTTATCAACCAGTGTACAGTGCGGTAGTTCACGGCTGTGGCTACCTCTGTGTCGGAACTCGGCAGGCAGTCCGTCCATCCATAATTGTATATACCACCTAACCGTGGTTTTTTTTTCTTTCTTTATACAGTCGTCATACTAGTTACGAGTATACTACTATCTCTTTATCAACCAGTGTACAGTGCGGTAGTTCACGGCTGTGGCTACCTCTGTGTCGGAACTCGGCAGGCAGTCCGTCCATCCATAATTGTATATACCACCTAACCGTGGTTTTTTTATACCACCTAACCGTGGCAGTCCGTCCATAATTGTATACTAGTATCCAATCCATCCATCTCCATTGTTTACCTGAGGTGCCTTTTAGTTCTGCCTATTAAAATATGGAGAACAAAAATGTTGAGGTTCCAAAATTAGGGAAAGATCAAGATCCACTTCCACCTCGTGCTGAAGCTGCTGCCACTAGTCATGGCCGAGACGATGAAATGCCAGCAACGTCGTCTGCCAAGGCCGATGCCCAATGTCATAGTACAGAGCATGTCAAATCCAAAACACCAAATATCAGAAAAAAAAGGACTCCAAAACCTAAAATAAAATTGTCGGAGGAGAAGCGTAAACTTGCCAATATGCCATTTACCACACGGAGTGGCAAGGAACGGCTGAGGCCCTGGCCTATGTTCATGGCTAGTGGTTCAGCTTCACATGAGGATGGAAGCACTCAGCCTCTCGCTAGAAAAATGAAAAGACTCAAGCTGGCAAAAGCAGCACAGCAAAGAACTGTGCATTCTTCGAAATCCCAAATCCACAAGGAGAGTCCAATTGTGTCGGTTGCGATGCCTGACCTTCCCAACACTGGACGTGAAGAGCATGCGCCTTCCACCATTTGCACGCCCCCCGCAAGTGCTGGAAGGAGCACCCGCAGTCCAGTTCCTGATAGTCAGATTGAAGATGTCAGTGTTGAAGTACACCAGGATGAGGAGGATATGGGTGTTGCTGGCGCTGGGGAGGAAATTGACCAGGAGGATTCTGATGGTGAGGTGGTTTGTTTAAGTCAGGCACCCGGGGAGACACCTGTTGTCCGTGGGAGGAATATGGCCGTTGACATGCCTGGTGAAAATACCAAAAAAATCAGCTCTTCGGTGTGGAAGTATTTCACCAGAAATGCGGACAACAGGTGTCAAGCCGTGTGTTCCCTTTGTCAAGCTGTAATAAGTAGGGGTAAGGACGTTAACCACCTCGGAACATCCTCCCTTATACGTCACCTGCAGCGCATTCATAATAAGTCAGTGACAAGTTCAAAAACTTGGGCCGACAGCGGAAGCAGTCCACTGACCAGTAAATCCCTTCCTCTTGTAACCAAGCTCACGCAAACCACCCCACCAACTCCCTCAGTGTCAATTTCCTCCTTCCCCAGGAATGCCAATAGTCCTGCAGGCCATGTCACTGGCAATTCTGACGATTCCTCTCCTGCCTGGGATTCCTCCGATGCATCCTTGCGTGTAACGCCTACTGCTGCTGGCGCTGCTGTTGTTGCTGCTGGGAGTCGATGGTCATCCCAGAGGGGAAGTCGTAAGCCCGCTTGTACTACTTCCAGTAAGCAATTGACTGTTCAACAGTCCTTTGCGAGGAAGATGAAATATCACAGCAGTCATCCTGCTGCAAAGCGGATAACTGAGGCCTTGACAACTATGTTGGTGTTAGACGTGCGTCCGGTATCCGCCGTTAGTTCACAGGGAACTAGACATTTTATTGAGGCAGTGTGCCCCCGTTACCAAATACCATCTAGGTTCCACTTCTCTAGGCAGGCGATACCGAAAATGTACACGGACCTCAGAAAAAGACTCACCAGTGTCCTAAAAAATTCAGTTGTACCCAATGTCCACTTAACCACGGACATGTGGACAAGTGGAGCAGGGCAGGGTCAGGACTATATGACTGTGACAGCCCACTGGGTAGATGTATGGACTCCCGCCGCAAGAACAGCAGCGGCGGCACCAGTAGCAGCATCTCGCAAACGCCAACTCTTTCCTAGGCAGGCTACGCTTTGTATCACCGGTTTCCAGAATACGCACACAGCTGAAAACCTCTTACGGCAACTGAGGAAGATCATCGCGGAATGGCTTACCCCAATTGGACTCTCCTGTGGATTTGTGGCATCGGACAACGCCAGCAATATTGTGCGTGCATTAAATCTGGGCAAATTCCAGCACGTCCCATGTTTTGCACATACCTTGAATTTGGTGGTGCAGAATTCTTTAAAAAACGACAGGGGCGTGCAAGAGATGCTGTCGGTGGCCAGAAAAATTGCGGGACACTTTCGGCGTACAGGCAGCACGTACAGAAGACTGGAGCACCACCAAAAACGCCTGAACCTGCCCTGCCATCATCTGAAGCAGGAGGTTGTAACGAGGTGGAATTCAACCCTCTATATGCTTCAGAGGTTGGAGGAGCAGCAAAAGGCCATTCAAGCCTATACAACTGAGCACGATATAGGAGGTGGAATGCACCTGTCTCAAGCGCAGTGGAGAATGATTTCAACGTTGTGCAAGGTTCTGCAACCTTTTGAACTTGCCACACGTGAAGTCAGTTCAGACACTGCCAGCCTGAGACAGGTCATTCCCCTCATCAGGCTTTTGCAGAAGAAGCTGGAGACATTGAAGGAGGAGCTAAGACAGAGCGATTCCGCTAGGCATGTGGGACTTGTGGATGGAGCCCTTAATTCGCTTAACAAGGATTCACGGGTGGTCAATCTGTTGAAATCAGAGCACTACATTTTGGCCACCGTGCTCGATCCTAGATTTAAAACCTACCTTGGATCTCTCTTTCCGGCGCACACAAGTCTGCTGGGTTTCAAAGACCTGCTGGTGAGAAAATTGTCAAGTCAAGCGGAACGCGACCTGTCAACATCTCCTCCTTCACATTCTCCCGCAACTGGGGGTGCGAGGAAAAGGCTCAGAATTCCGAGCCCACCCGCTGGCGGTGATGCAGGGCAGTCTGGAGCGACTGCTGATGCTGACATCTGATCCGGACTGAAGGACCTGACAACGATTACGGACATGTCGTCTACTGTCACTGCATATGATTCTCTCACCATTGATAGAATGGTGGAGGATTATATGAGTGACCGCATCCAAGTAGGCACGTCACACAGTCCGTACTTATACTGGCAGGAAAAAGAGGCAATTTGGAGGCCCTTGCACAAACTGGCTTTATTCTACCTAAGTTGCCCTCCCACAAGTGTGTACTCCGAAAGAGTGTTTAGTGCCGCCGCTCACCTTGTCAGCAATCGGCGTACGAGGTTACATCCAGAAAATGTGGAGAAGATGATGTTCATTAAAATGAATTATAATCAATTCCTCCGCGGAGACATTGACCAGCAGCAATTGCCTCCACAAAGTACACAGGGAGCTGACATGGTGGATTCCAGTGGGGACGAATTGATAATCTGTGAGGAGGGGGATGTACACGGTGATATATCGGAGGATGATGATGAGGTGGACATCTTGCCTCTGTAGAGCCAGTTTGTGCAAGGAGAGATTAATTGCTTCTTTTTTGGTGGGGGTCCAAACCAACCCGTCATTTCAGTCACAGTCGTGTGGCAGACCCTGTCACTGAAATGATGGGTTGGTTAAAGTGTGCATGTCCTGTTTATACAACATAAGGGTGGGTGGGAGGGCCCAAGGACAATTCCATCTTGCACCTCTTTTTTCTTTTATTTTTCTTTGCGTCATGTGCTGTTTGGGGAGGGTTTTTTGGAAGGGCCATCCTGCGTGACACTGCAGTGCCACTCCTAGATGGGCCCGGTGTTTGTGTCGGCCACTAGGGTCGCTTATCTTACTCACACAGTCAGCTACCTCATTGCGCCTCTTTTTTTCTTTGCGTCATGTGCTGTTTGGGGAGGGTTTTTTGGAAGGGCCATCCTGCGTGACACTGCAGTGCCACTCCTAGATGGGCACGGTGTTTGTGTCGGCCACTAGGGTCGCTTATCTTACTCACACAGTCAGCTACCTCATTGCGCCTCTTTTTTTCTTTGCGTCATGTGCTGTTTGGGGAGGGTTTTTTGGAAGGGACATCCTGCGTGACACTGCAGTGCCACTCCTAGATGGGCCCGGTGTTTGTGTCGGCCACTAGGGTCGCTTATCTTACTCACACAGTCAGCTACCTCATTGCGCCTCTTTTTTTCTTTGCGTCATGTGCTGTTTGGGGAGGGTTTTTTGGAAGGGCCATCCTGCGTGACACTGCAGTGCCACTCCTAGATGGGCACGGTGTTTGTGTCGGCCACTAGGGTCGCTTATCTTACTCACACAGTCAGCTACCTCATTGCGCCTCTTTTTTTCTTTGCGTCATGTGCTGTTTGGGGAGGGTTTTTTGGAAGGGCCATCCTGCGTGACACTGCAGTGCCACTCCTAGATGGGCACGGTGTTTGTGTCGGCCACTAGGGTCGCTTATCTTACTCACACAGTCAGCTACCTCATTGCGCCTCTTTTTTTCTTTGCGTCATGTGCTGTTTGGGGAGGGTTTTTTGGAAGGGACATCCTGCGTGACACTGCAGTGCCACTCCTAGATGGGCCCGGTGTTTGTGTCGGCCACTAGGGTCGCTTATCTTACTCACACAGTCAGCTACCTCATTGCGCCTCTTTTTTTCTTTGCGTCATGTGCTGTTTGGGGAGGGTTTTTTGGAAGGGACATCCTGCGTGACACTGCAGTGCCACTCCTAGATGGGCCCGGTGTTTGTGTCGGCCACTAGGGTCGCTTATCTTACTCACACAGTCAGCTACCTCATTGCGCCTCTTTTTTTCTTTGCGTCATGTGCTGTTTGGGGAGGGTTTTTTGGAAGGGACATCCTGCGTGACACTGCAGTGCCACTCCTAGATGGGCCCGGTGTTTGTGTCGGCCACTAGGGTCGCTTATCTTACTCACACAGTCAGCTACCTCATTGCGCCTCTTTTTTTCTTTGCGTCATGTGCTGTTTGGGGAGGGTTTTTTGGAAGGGACATCCTGCGTGACACTGCAGTGCCACTCCTAGATGGGCCCGGTGTTTGTGTCGGCCACTAGGGTCGCTTATCTTACTCACACAGTCAGCTACCTCATTGCGCCTCTTTTTTTCTTTGCGTCATGTGCTGTTTGGGGAGGGTTTTTTGGAAGGGACATCCTGCGTGACACTGCAGTGCCACTCCTAGATGGGCACGGTGTTTGTGTCGGCCACTAGGGTAGCTTATCTTACTCACACAGTCAGCTACCTCATTGCGCCTCTTTTTTTCTTTGCGTCATGTGCTGTTTGGGGAGGGTTTTTTGGAAGGGACATCCTGCGTGACACTGCAGTGCCACTCCTAGATGGGCACAGTGTTTGTGTCGGCCACTAGGGTCGCTTATCTTACTCACACAGCGACCTCGGTGCAAATTTTAGGACTAAAAATAATATTGTGAGGTGTGAGGTGTTCAGAATAGACTGAAAATGAGTGTAAATTATGGTTTTTGAGGTTAATAATACTTTGGGATCAAAATGACCCCCAAATTCTATGATTTAAGCTGTTTTTTAGTGTTTTTTGAAAAAAATACCCGAATCCAAAACACACCCGAATCCGACAAAAAAAATTCGGTGAGGTTTTGCCAAAACGCGGTCGAACCCAAAACACGGCCGCGGAACCGAACCCAAAACCAAAACACAAAACCCGAAAAATTTCAGGCGCTCATCTCTAGAAACCTGTCCCCAGTTCTTTCATCTGCTTGACACAAGTATCATGCTGGATGAAGTGCGCACAGTATCCCTGTGACACTTTTCCAGTCCGCATGGTTTTGGTCCCACATGTATACTTGTATTGGAAGTACCTCCCACTTTTGTACAAGTTCAGAGTTGATGGGTTCATTGTCCGCTCTGTGGGGGTCATTCTGAGTTGATCGTAGCTGTGCTAAATTTAGAACAGCTACGATCATCTACCCTGACATGCAAGGGGACGCCCAGCACAGGGCTAGTCCACCCTGCATGTCAGTGCCACCCCCCCTCACAAATACGAAAGCATTGCACAACAGCGATGCTCTTGTATTTGTGGAGTAACTCCCGTTCAGCGCAACTCCTGCGGCTGGCCGGAGTTGTGTGTCGCTGCCGCGGCATGCCCCCCCATGCCTTCTAAATGGCGGCTTAACGCCCCTCCCACCCAGCGATCGCCTCTGTCTCAGCGACGACTGCCATGCGCAGTTCCAAACCGATCGCTGCGCTGCAACAAACTGCAGCGAACGATCGGGTCGGAATGACCCCCTGTGTGAGGTCATTGTCTAATTGTTCCAAGTCACTTCCCAATTTTCTGGTTTCTTGAAATTTGTTATATTGATACAAAATAGTTATTTATCTACGTGGTACTGGTGGAGTTTTAAGCTAGGGGTTCTAACTATATTGTACTTTTTGTCCACCGGTCTCCCCCTCATGCAATTCGAGTACATCATTAACTGCTTATGGGTATGACACTAACCCCAATTCACTCTGTCATTGAGGTACTTGTGAGTACATCCAGCATTCTGTTTGGTTTAAGACCGTACCCACTAATGAGTGATAGTCACTCGAAGGATGTCCATCAATATTGATATTATTGTTTGACATCTCTGGATGCACCCATCTTTGACTATGTTATCGCAGTACTTACATATGCAGTATTCATCAGCAACCCTTCACATTGCCTCCGAGCTCCGTGACTACCAGATCTCTTACTTATACCAGCTTTGACCAAAGTGATAGACTGATCCTGGGGTCCTACAAATTCATCCTCTCCATCAGAACCCATTCCAGATCCTTGCTCGACTTCTCGGGGACTCTTGCAAAAACAAATTGTCCTGGTCAAAAATAGAATCACAAGAAAAATCCGGAATACAGTCTCCTGATGTAGATCCATTTCGGCAGGGAAAAAGGGTAGGGAAGAAAAAATGAAGAGGGGGGGGGGCGGGTTGTTTGGAGAGAAAAAAATTAAGATAACAGTCCTTGATTTTGCTTTCCACCACGCTCAGGTGCAGGTCAACAGTCCTGCCGTTCAGCTTTCCTGGAACAGATTCTCCAGTGATATCATGTTTTTCTCACCTTGCTCTTTCTCACGAGTTTTCTCCGGGTTAGTAACCTTCTTGCAGTGGGACGAGTGGACCAAAGTCTCTCTCTCTCGGCAACTTTCAGTGCTATCGTGCTGGTCAACAAAACTTGATATGGTCCTTCCCACCTGTCTATTAGGCAACCTAAGTGTAGAAATTTTCGAATCATCACATAGTCCCCAGGTTCAATTTCATGACAATTACTGTTTGGTAGGTCAGGAATTGCCAGTTTCAAATTCCTTTACTGGTTTCTCAATTGCTGGCTCATCCTAACCAAGTATTGCACAGTCATTTCATTATTGCATTTCAGATCATCCTGGGGAGCTAACATTACATGGGGCTGTCGCCCAAAAAGAATTTCAAAGGGTGATAGGTTAAGTGGTGACCTGGGAGTGGTTATGATGCTGTACAACACTAGTGGCAGTGCTTCCGGCCACAACAATCCAGTTTCAGCCATCACTTTGCTCAGCTTGTTCTTAATAGTGCTGTTCATTCTGTCCACCTTTGCACTGGCCTGTGGTCGGTAGGGAGTATGTAGCTTACTATTAATGCCCATAAGTTTGCACATGACTTGAAAGACTTCACCTGTAAAATGGGTGCCCCTATCACTCTCAATAATCTTAGGGATACTATATCTACACACAATTTCCTGCACTATTTTCTAAGCGGTAAACACAGCAGTGTTTGTGGTGACAGTGTTTGTGGTGACAGCAGATCCTGCTGTTCACCCTGACTAGTGACACACCACTTCTGGATCTGCCCCGCCGGACTGGGAGCTAAGGACAACTAAAGAAATTCCACACACCTGCCGTTCCAGCTGAACCATAATCGGAGGAGACACGGCTAGCCAGGAGGAGAGTCTGCTCTGCATGTGTCCGCATACAAGCGGCCCCAGCACGCTGAGGGGTAGAGACCATCCAGCACCGCTACCGCCGCGAAAGTGAGATGGGAGAAGGGAGAGCTAAACACCGCCACTGTGCACAGCGAGGATCTCGCCACGTCGGTGCTCAAGGCTGCGGCGGTGAGCGGCATTCATCTGTCTTAAAATTGACAGTCTACAGACTGTGGCCAGTATACAAACAGGAACTGTGTCTCTATTTAGAGGACTGAGTCCCAATATATTTGGAAAAACATCACCTATTGTCGTGGGAATACAAGTTATTTATTTATTTACATACATCAGTGGAAGTAATAACTGTCCCTAAAAACAGATCTGAGCACTGGATGCTTAAACATAGAATTAGTGTTACAGTTTTTAAAGTGAGCTCATAGTAAATATGCATGCATATTGAGTTTTTATATATTCACATTTGTGATTTTTTTGAATTAAAATAAAAACAAGAGAGGTAATTTTAAATGTGTCTTTATTCATATACGCACCTGGTAATATAGCGCAATCAGTCATTCCTTTTCCTTTTGTATTTCTTTGGTTTTTGAGGAAGGAGAGAAAGCGGGCCCCCTACCTTATAATCAATTTTAGCTGTACGAACACAGGTACAGCTGAACGGAGGTTGCAGCTTAAATTACGTTAAAAATTAAGAATATGTATTATCATTAATTGATCAGCGCCTGGATCAGTGTTGTTTTTTTCTATTTCAATTTAATTGTTGTGTGTTTGCAATGTAGAGTAAAAACATCTCTAGGGGAGAAAAAAAGGAAGAGAAAAAAAAAATATCAGGTTTGCGTTCACCAAACTTGTGTCTGGTCTCGTAGTAAAAGTCTGATTCAGACATTCCACACAATCATGCGCATCAGGGTCCATACAAAATTCTCCTTCACCAGTATTCTCATCCTCCACCCTTTGTGCATGACAAGGTAAATTGCAGTAATACTGGTGTCATCGTGCTGATGAGACATACCGGGTTCGGGCAGAACTTTGAAGAACCGATACGGCATGTGGTGCATGAACTGTCAAACCATGTGTCAGTACTGCATCCTAAATATTTGACCCTTGTCCTACACAACTGCAGTTTATCCCTTGAGACCTTGTATCTTGTATGGAAGAGATTAAATAGAAACTGTTTCGTATCTGCCAGGGACGACTCACATGAATCAGTGCACAACAACAAGTCATCAACATATTGTATCAGCATCGACCCATTCTCAGGCTGAAAGGACTGTAAACAATCATGTAGGGCTTGGGAGAAAATACTCAGGCTGTCACTTGAAACCTTGGGAGAATCGGGTCCATGTATTGTGCCCCCTTTGTGAACGCAAAGATGAATAGGAAACTTTAAAGAAAACAGAATAGAGGTTGGTGACAGTAAAGTTTGTAGAAGTGAAGAGGATTTTATTTAAATGACAGCTGCATTGGGCACTACGGGGAATTGATTAACTACTTGGTCTACCCCACCTTAAATCTTGTGCTTGCTGTGTCACTACTGGGACTACCTCAGCTATCAATCCAGTGTCCTGCCCATCCGAAGTTCGTAGGGAACCCGGTATCTGTGAGGTAATTTCCTCTACCTGTGATGGACATGAATCTAGGACAGTGGAATACAACATTAGTCTTTGGGGGGTATCTAACATACCTTGTACTTCCTGAGTGGGAGTACAATATATGTATTTCACATTTCAATTTACATAAAAAAATCTCTGTCGATTACGTTAGTCAGGGGCCACTGCTGCTAGGAGAAAAAGAAAAAGTTTTGTCAAAAGATAATGTTGCACTTCTCTCGTTTCTACCATTTGCCAAATTAGTGTTTACCAGTGATTTTATTCTGACAGAGAATTTTCTAGTACTGCAAAAAAAAAAAACTTCTAGGTCATGCGAAGTATTCATTCAATCCTTCTCATCCCGAATTAAGGATCTTTACATGGTCCAACAAACATTTCTGAGCTTCTCTAGACAAGGGCATTCCTAGAAATGAATACTTCTTGTGTGGTAATTAAAAGAAATACCCGGGCGTTACCCGATCTCTGTCCGCTTTCCTACTGGGAAATACTAATGTGTGGACAGGATATTCTCCATTTATGACTTACTTTTTTGATTTTTCTTTTCTTTTTGGGTTTTACTATATATGTACTTGAATGGCTCCATACTTACCAGTTCCACTGGTCTCAGCCACTTCCCCTGCAGGCTACAGCTCCTCTTTTACGGTTGGATACTACTCCTCTGAGTGCATGAGAAATGGCTGAAACCAGTCAGGTCACCATCTCCTACTAAATAAAACTTTGACATTCATTAGTACATATATAGGTTACATTCATATTTTTCATATTTTTATTATTATTTTCTATAGTTTGTATGCTGGCTGTAACTGCTTCCACATCCACATATGACGGTGTACTTGCTTTCTCTTTTTACTTACTTATTGTTGCTACGAATTCAAACAGTTATTATGTTTTCGTTCTTGTATTATATGACTTTAGTTAAACATACTACCTGCAATACTTCTGGATCAAAACCACCAATCACTGGAAATGATATTTCACCATTCATATGTACTCAATCATTACAAAAAGCCTCTGCATGTAAGGACCATACTTATTACACCTAATATACCGAGCGGACCCTCTCGGCGGACCCTCTCGGCCTCTGCTCCTCAGCCTGAACCCTAGCTCCTGAACGCCTCTCGCGTGCACATCTGTCTCCCTTCGTCGGCCTTTTAACATGATCACCAAATGTCCAACACAAAACAACAGTGAAAAGTCCTCTGAGCGCTGTTCACCCGCTCCTGCTCCGCTGGACAGTACCACGGCCCATTCTTGTAGTGATTCCCCGCATACCCAGTGAGGATGCCTACCAGACCCCTCAGCATTGGAAGTATGAAGTATTAACAGCAATAAATCAATACCCCACCTTTTTCAGTGGATTTTAAAAGCTTGATCTTTTCAGAATCTATCCACTGGAATTTTCTTGAGTGAGAAACAACTTATCGATTACCTTTTCCAATGAATGTCTACCAGGAAGATTTCTTGAGAGTCAGCTAAAAATTCCTTTACTTTACACAAATCACATCTGCGTATGCTGACACAGCGCATATGATGATGCAATTTGTTGAAATTACGCAAATGGTATCATGTTGTGCCGCGTATCACACACACACGTGCGGACCAATCGCACAGCTTCTAGATACTTGTTCTCTATACACCCTACGATCACGGGAGTTGAATTCACAAGCTGCCCTCCACAGCTAGAGCATAACACCAAAATTCATGCTCCTCCGCACGTTTTACCTTTAAAAATCACACACACACTGCATGCCTCAATACCAATAAATACGTTAGGTCGCTAGCCCCCATGCCACTGAGCCTCTGCTAACTCAATGTCTCACCAACGAGATCCCGCTTTGTCCTGATTCAATCCACTCACACTTACTTTCAACACCCCCACACTTTTAGATTTTTTTGTACAGAAAAAAAGGGTATTACACTTTAAACAAAGTATTATAGTAATGTGCTTTAAAATCGGATAGTTACCTGTTAAAATGTGTTTTATCCCACCTTAACAATCAATTTCTATTATGCAGCTAACTTCCGCTTGTGTAAATATGCACTCACGTTACCTGCCTTCTGTGCGTTCACGTAGCGCTGTGTACGCGTCCACGTACTATTGTACTATGACACGTGTATACTTGCGTACACAAATGTGTATCGCTGCATACCTTTGCACGCAGCTTGCCACACTCTGTTACCCAACTCTAGTAATACAATAAAAACACCGTATTTCTATTGTAGCAGTTAGATAAATGCTTCCACGTTCCCTTTGAGCACCGGAGTCCCCTGCCAGAAAGCTTCCGCTATGTGCTACCTAAACTTTTAGGCAGGAACGGAGCTTCACTTATGAAATGCAAATATTTAGCGTATTTTCGTAAACAAATAACACTTAAACAATCAATTTTAAAACACTTCAATATAATATGGCTATTGACTATAATTTAAATTCTATGATTCAGTTTGGATAGCTATCTTGCAGAACATACACTGATACAAATATCCACATATCCATATAATAATAATAATATAACACATATATATATATATATATATATATATATATATAGAAAGTATTTGGCAGCACTCCCAGTCTCAGAACATCAATGTCCGGTGCCCTCACGAACCCGTATGGCGGCGGGTGAAATGCAGAATCTTGTCGGCGGCACTCCGGTAAACAAATAGGTACACACACAGGAACGTACATACAGGTATATATACATACATTATTTATTACACTTCTATGAAACCCCTCACACAGCATATGTATTCATACACACATACTGAATGAATGTAGTTTCTACAGAGCCTCTAATTTGCATATCGACAGATGTTCACATGCTTGCTGTTTCAGGGTAGTTGAACAGGTTCTTTAATATTTCAATTGCCTATCTTGTAGCAGGCAGAGGGTTAACAAATCCTGGGGGAAAAATCCTTTATCATCTGTGTGTAATTTTTACATATTTATCTTACTATTTCTCTCTCTAGGCCCAATTGAAATACTATTTCTAATTGACTATGGCATGGGTTAGTTAAATTCATTGGTAGCTTTTAAATGGTGTTGCATTTGTACATACAGTATATATTTTTTATTTGTGACAAAGGAAACAGATTGTTTATCAAACTGGAAGTCAGCTGTTAGCTAGGTAGAAAGTGACCTTACATACCTAAAATGGCCACTGCTCCTTCCCCTTCCCAAGCCATGTGCATGGACAAAATGGTGATCACACCATGCCGCCAGAATACCATGCGGCTAGCTCTTTAGTCACAATTTATACAAGCACCGAAAGTTTGTTATTTCAGGCCTGCTTTAGCAGTATGCGAATAGGCCTCAGCATGCTAACACAGCTATATCATACCTATGCACCAACTTTTAAATGCTCTTTAAATTTACTTAACAGATAAACAAACCAATCTGAATCAAACACAATATGACCTACTGAACCTTGTTTAGCAACAATAAAAAAAATACGCTGTAGCATTTCTAATATTGTGAGTTTTTGTCACACTCACCTGCAACAAATAAATATATTGTCCCTTGATTCATATCAGCGCCTTAAAAAATGGATGTGGTTCAGCAGCATCTAGATGTGTCCATCCTTAGCTGGTAGACCACAGCAGAGTCTGTACTGCGCATCATTAAGTACGTGATATCCTGGCTTCGAGCTCCCAACTTTTTAGGGTGCTTACATTACAAAGACAAGCTGTACCTTATTACACTTATTTATAGCCACTGTGGCCGCTAAACATAAACAAACAACCTCTAAAATATGTATGCACAATGCGTATACACGCCGACACGCTATACGCACAATGCAGCGACATGTGTAGGTGAATACACCTTTTACCCCAAACAAGAATGGAATGCGACACCAGTAGTTAAATGTAATGTTGTGGTCCAACGCATCAACAATATTTACTCAAAATATACAAGTAAAGATACAACAATATTACAGAGAAGTGGCTACAACCAATAGTACATATGTTTGTTCGCGAGGGCTCCCGGTTCCAGGCCTCAGTCAGTCTTAGCAAGATGACCTTCAGAGAATAGCCTGAGCCTGATCAGGAAGCCTTTCTTTTATACAATTGGTCCAAATTCAATACAATGGGAAATGTTAGATCTTCTTCCATAGGTCAAGGGGCAGGTCATTTACAGTACATGAGGGGTCATAGGTTGGTTTGAATGAGTGGGCGATGCTTGGCCCAGGTGTGCTTGCAGGTCTCAACCACCGAATATCAAGAGTACAGTATTTACAGTATTTGTGAATAATACAATTCTGCGCATATCTATGCTCAGAAACATGCGATATTTCTGCACATGACAACTGGAATGTAGATCTCAAAATACTGCACATCTGGATACCAAACACTAAGTTCTAACCTTGCTCTGTCCCCTCAAATCCTGTAAAGCTATATAACTCTATTGTTCTACCCTTTGAGTAAATGTAATTTGCTGGCAATGTGTGTGGAAACTAGGGGGGTCATTCTGACCCGATCGCACACTGAAGTTAATCGTAGCGGTGCGATCGGGTCAGAACTGCGCATGTGCCGGGGCCGCAGTGCGCCGGTACATGCCAGACAGCCAAAGGCTGTCAGTCTGCGATGATTGCCTCTGCCTGATTGACAGGCAGAGGCGGTCGCTGGATGGGGGGGGTGGAACGGCGGTGTTTGGCCGCCGCTTCGTGGGCGTGGTCCGTCCAATGCAAACGTTGGCGGCCTGAACAGGTGGCGGGCCGCAGTGGCTGTGTGACGTCACAAGCAGCCGATGTGGGCCGGGGAGCGATGAGTAGCTCCTGGCCAGCACACCAAAGCTGCACTGGTCGGGAGCCACTCTTGAAGAGCAAAGGCATCGCCGTTGTGCAATGCCTTTGCTCTTCTGCCGGGGGGGGGGGTGGCTGGCACTGACATGCAGGGTGGGATAGCCCTGTGCTGGGTGTCCCCCCGTATGTCAGTGTGAATGATCATAGCTGTGCTAAATTTAGCATAGCTATGATCATCTCAGAATGACAACCTATGTGTGAATTGTGCACTATATGAATTAAATATTGATTATGTCTGTGTAGCTTTTCTGTGCGAATGCATATGCTACCGTATATACTCATACTGTAACAGGGCTGGAGTGTGATGCAGTGCCTGCTACCATGCAGGTGTCATCACACTGCTTACCTGTGGCTGCTCCTGTCACATACAGTACGCGGAACGTAAAGGAACCCAACCTCCCGGATCAATCCAAGTCGTGGACACCTTCTCTCAACGTCGGTCAACGGGCAACCTAAAGTAAAGGGACATACTGATTAAGACATATCAACCCTCCCTCTCATGAACGGGACACGTCAGGGATAACAGCAGAGGGTCATCACTGGCCAGGGGCCTCATCAACCCAATTTTCACACACTTGCTCTCTCGCACGAAGTGTGATGGAAGGGGCCCTCCCGCCCGTGAGCAAACCCCTAACCGGTATACGGGGACGATAACAAATGAATACAGAGTAATACTCACTCCTGACTCACTGGTCACCTTGATAGTTTCACTTCTCTGCTTCTGTAGGGGCAAGAAGAACAGCCTCCCTAACTGCAGTCTACTCTAACGGCTAACAACAAATTACAGCCTAACTACGCCTGTTTGAACAAATTAACATTAATAACTGAGACTGCTGGTTCTAATCCAAACTAACAGAGACCGGACTACCAAGACACAATCACAATACAACAAGTCAGTGGAATAATACCCCGGCCCAATAGGTTAACCCCGAATGACCACCTCCACTTACCGCTTACTTGCCGTTGGACACTTCTTCCCCCTCCTTACTGAGGACATGAATGGGGGGTCTGTTATGGACAGCCGTCCACTCCAGGCTAACGGGAAGTAGAGGCGCGTGGGACAGGAACGTTACTTCACACTCTATACAATCCCTTGCACTGTACACCGCGTGGAACCAACCGGTTCCTTACACCCAACCAGACGTGAGTTCTCGGGAGCTACCGCAAGGAACCACTCCCAGGAGAACCTGCTCAGGCCGGTTCTGTACACTACAACCCCCAGGTCCTATGGAATACCGGGTGAGGCGCAGGCCAGGGGCCTGGGTGAGGCGCAGGCTGGGAACCTGGGTGAGGCGCAGGGCAGAGGCCTGGTTATGGGCACAGTCCGGAGGCCTGATTATGGGCACAGGCCGGAGGCCTGAATATGGGGCACAGGCTGGAGGCCTGAATATGGGGCACAGGCAAGAAGCCTGGTGATGGGCACAGGCCGGAGGCCTGGTTATGGGCCACAGGACAGAATCCTGGATTGTGGGCACAGGCTGGGAGGGCCTGGATATCCACGCAGGCCTAGTGCCTCTTCCCGGTCACTGTACAAAGAAAACGACAGCAAAAAAATGTACAAAAATCATGTCAACCTTTTTTCATATCGTCCTAGTACATGTCAATCTAGAGTCCCTGTCGACTTAGAAACCATGTTGACCTACTAACTGTCGACCAATAGTGGTCGACCTAGACACTGTCGACCTAACTCTCTTCTATCTAACATACCACACCCTCTCAGGCAGAGCACAACACATCCACTTTAATGCCTTACTGAAAGGTGTTGCTTTCACAATCTCCCTGAAATTTTTTATTTTTTTTTATATTTTATCGAGGCATCAAAGAACGGGATGTAGTTATATGACCTGTGGTCACATTACCGATGGCTACATCCTGAACCCTCTAAATCCTGACAGTCGGCATGCCGACTAGCAGGGACTATTCCCACTCGTGGGTGACCACGACACTCATCAAGTAGGAATAGAACCTGTGGTGAGCGCAGCTCACTACCGAGCCCGCAGGTGGCTTCGTCAAGATCCCTGCCATAATTCTGCCGGGACCCCACGGTTGGTATGCTGACCGCCGGGATCCCCAGCGCCGGCCAAGCATAACCCACACCATAGAACAACATAAACTTACGGTATACAAAGATTAAATGTGATTACAGCCATAATCTTATATCATTGATACATACAATGTAAATTACTTTTTGTTTACAATACTTTTGTTTACAAAATAGGGTGTACATCAAAAGAAAACATTTTCCCTAGGAGCTTGTGAGATTCACAACTTACGTCATTTTTAGAGTATGTTAATTGGTGGGTCACCTATTGCCACTATGTTAAAATACCATGTGATATTTTTTAGTGATGAGCGGGTTCGGTTCCTCGGAATCCGAACCCCCCCCCCCCCCCCCCCCGAACTTCACCCATTTTACATGGTTCCGAGGCAGACTCGGATCCTCCCGCCCTGCTCGGTTAACCCGCTGTTGGATTCTCGCGAGATTCGGATTCTATATAAGGAGCAGCGCGTCGCCGCCATTTTTCACTCGTGCATTGGAAATGATAGTGAGAGGACGTGGCTGGCGTCCTCTCAGTTTTGTTCAGGGGGCTGCATATATCTGTTCTCACACTGCTTTATTGTGGGGACTGGGGACCAGCAGTATTATATAGGAGGAGTACAGTGCAGAGTTTTGCTGACCAGTGACCACTAGTATTATACGTTCTCTGCCTGAAAAACGCTCAATATCTGTGCTCAGTGTGCTGCATATATCTGTGCTCACACTGCTTTATTGTGAGGACTGGGGACCACCAGTATTATTAAGGAGGAGTACAGTGCAGAGTTTTGCTGACCAGTGAACACCAGTTTTATTCGTTCTCTGCCTGAAAAACGCTCCATATCTGTGCTGCATTGTAGTATATAGTAGGAGTACAGTGCATATTTGGCTGACCACCAGCATATAATATATAGCAGTACGGTACAGAAGGCCACTGCTCTACCTACCTCTGTGTCGTCAAGTATACTATCCATCCATACCTGTGGTGCATTTCAGTTTTGCACAGTTTGCTGACCACCAGTATATAATATATAGCAGTAAGGTACAGAAGGCCATTGCTCTACCTACCTCTGTGTCGTCAAGTATACTATCCATCCATACCTTTGGTGTATTTCAGTTGTGCGCAGTATATATAGTAGTAGGCCATTGCTATTGATACTGGCATATAATTCCACACATTAAAAAATGGAGAACAAAAATGTGGAGGGTAAAATAGGGAAAGATCAAGATCCACTTCCACCTCGTGCTGAAGCTGCTGCCACTAGTCATGGCCGAGACTATGAAATGCCATCAACGTCGTCTGCCAAGGCCGATGCCCAATGTCATAGTAGAGAGCATGTAAAATCCAAAACACAAAAGTTCAGTAAAATGACCCAAAAATCTAAATTAAAAGCGTCTGAGGAGAAGCGTAAACTTGCCAATATGCCATTTACGAGACGGAGTGGCAAGGAATGGCTGAGGCCCTGGCCTATGTTCATGGCTAGTGGTTCAGCTTCACATGAGGATGGAAGCACTCATCCTCTCGCTAGAAAAATGAAAAGACTTAAGCTGGCAAAAGCACAGCAAAGAACTGTGCGTTCTTCTAAATCACAAATCCCCAAGGAGAGTCCAATTGTGTCGGCTGCGATGCCTGACCTTCCCAACACTGGACGGGAAGAGGTGGCGCCTTCCACCATTTGCACGCCCCCTGCAAGTGCTGGAAGGAGCACCCGCAGTCCAGTTCCTGATAGTCAATTTGAAGATGTCACTGTTGAAGTACACCAGGATGAGGATATGGGTGTTGCTGGCGCTGAGGAGGAAATTGACAAGGAGGATTCTGATGGTGAGGTGGTTTGTTTAAGTCAGGCACCCAGGGAGACACCTGTTGTCTGTGGGACGAATATGGCCATTGACATGCCTAGTCAAATTACAAAAAATATCACCTCTTTGGTGTGGAATTATTTTAACACAGATGCGGACAACAGGTGTCAAGCCGTGTGTTGCCTTTGTCAAGCTGTAATAAGTAGGGGTAAGGACGTTAACCACCTCGGAACATCCTCCCTTATACGTCACCTGGAGCGCATTCATCAGAAGTCATTGACAAGTTCAAAAACTTTGGATGACAGCGGAAGCAGTCCACTGACCACTAAATCCCTTCCTCTTGTAACCAAGCTCCTGCAAACCACACCACCAACTCCCTCAGTGTCAATTTCCTCCTTATACAGGAAAGCCAATAGTCCTGCAAGCCATGTCACTGTCAAGTCTGACAAGTCCTCTCCTGCCTGGGATTGCTACGATGCATCCTTGAGTGTAACGCCTACTGCTGCTGTTGTTGCTGCGGGGAGTCGATCGTCATCCAAGAGGGGAAGTCGGAAGACCACTTGTACTATTTCCAGTAAGCAACTGACTGTCCAACAGTCCTTTGCGAGGAAGATTAAATATCATAGCAGTCATCCTGCTGCAAAGCGGATAACTCAGGCCTTGGTAGCCTGGGCGTTGAGAAACATGTTTCCGGTATCCACCGTTAATTCACAGGCAACTACAGACTTGACTGAGGTACTGTGTCCCCGGTACCAAATACCATCTAGGTTCCATTTCTCTAGGCAGGCGATACCGAAAATGTACACAGACGTCAGAAAAAGAGTCACCAGTGTCCTAAACAATTCAGTTGTACCCAATGTCCACTTAACCATGGACATGTGGACAAGTGGAGCAGGGCAGACTCAGGACTATATGACTGTGACAGCCCACTGGGTAGATGGGCAGTACAGATGGTGTAATGGTTAGCATTACTGCCTCACAGCACTGAGGTCATGGGTTCAATTCCCACCATGGCCCTAACTGTGTGGAGTTTGTATATTCTCCCTGTACTTGCGTGGGTTTCCTCCGGGTACTCCGGTTTCCTCCCACAATCCAAAAATATACTGGTAGGTTAATTGGCTCTCAATAAAATTAACCCTAGTGTGAATGTGTGTGTGTGTACATGTGATAGGGAATATAGATTGTAAGCTCCACTGGGGCAGGGACTGGTGTGAATGGCCAAATATTCTCTGTAAAGCGCTGCGGAATATGTGTGCGCTATATAAATAACTGGTAATAAATAAATAAATAATAAATGTATTGCCTCCCGCAGCAAGAACAGCAGCGGCGGCACCAGTAGCAGCATCTCGCAAATGCCAATTCGTTCCTAGGCAGGCTACGCTTTGTATCACCGCTTTCCATAAGAGGCATACAGCTGACAACCTCTTACGGAAACTGAAGAATATCATCGCAGAATGGCTTACCCCAATTGGACTCTCCTGGGGATCGGAGAACGCCAGCAATATTGTGCGTGCATTACATCTGGGCAAATTCCAGCACGTCCCATGTTTTGCACATACATTGAATTTGGTGATGCAGAATTATTTAAAAAACGACAGGGGCGTGCAAGAGATGCTGTCGGTGGCCCGAAGAATTGCGGGCCACTTTCGGAATTCAGCCAGCGCGTGCTGAAGACTGGAGCACCAGCAAACAGTCCTGAACCTGCCCTGCCATCATCTGAAGCAAGAGGTGGTAACGAGGTGGAATTCAACCTTCTATATGCTTCAGAGGATGAAGGAGCAGCAAAAGGCCATTCACGCCTATACATCTGCCTACAATATAGACAAAGGAGGGGGAATGCACCTGACTCAAGCGCAGTGGAGAATGATTTCAACTTTGTGTAAGGTTCTGCAACCCTTTGAACTTGCTATACGTGAAGTCAGTTAAGACACTGCCAGCCTGAGTCAGGTCATTCCCCTCATCAGGCTTTTGCAGGAGAAGCTGGAGACATTGAAGGAGGAGCTAAAACAGAGCGATTCCGCTAGGCATGTGGGACTTGTGGATGGAGCCCTTAATTCGCTTAACCAGGATTCACGGGTGGTTAATGTGTTGAAATCAGAGCACTACATTTTGGCCACCGTGCTCGATCCTAGATTTAAAGCCTACGTTGTATCTCTCTTTCTGGCAGACACAAGTCTGCAGAGGTTCAAAGACCTGCTGGTGAGAAAATTGTCAAGTCAAGCGGAACGTGACCCGTCAACAGCTCCTCCTTCACATTCTCCCGCAACTGGGGGTGCGAGGAAAAGGCAAAGAATTCCGAGCCCACCCGCTGGCAGTGATGCAGGACAGTCTAGAGCGAGTGCTGACATCTGGTCCGGACTGAAGGACCTGCCAACGATTACTGACATGTCGTCTACTGTCACTGCATATGATTCTGTCTCCATTGAAAGAATGGTGGAGGATTATATGAGTGACCGCATCCAATTAGGCACATCATACAGTCCGTACGTATACTGGCAGGAAATAGAGGCAATTTGGAGGCCCTTGCAGAAACTGGCTTTATTTTACCTAAGTTGCCCCCACTCCAGTGTGTACTGCGAAAGAGTGTTTAGTGCAGCCGCTCACCTTGTCACCAATCGGCGTACGAGGTTACTTCCAGAAAATGTGGAGAAAATGATGTTCATCAAAATGAATTATGAGCAATTCCTCTGTGGAGACATTCACCAGCAATTGCCTCCAGAAAGTACACAGGGACCTGAGATGGTGGATTCCAGTGGGGACGAATTAATAATCTGTGAGGAGGGGGGTGTACACAGTGAAAGGGGTGAGGAATCGGACGATGAAGAGGAGGTGGACATCTTGCCTCTGTAGACCAGTTTGTGCAAGGAGAGCTTGATTGCTTCTTTTTTGGTGGGGGCCCAAACCAACCAGTCCTTTCAGTCACAGTTGTGTGGCAGACCCTGTCACTGAAATGATGGGTTTGTTAAAGTGTGCATGTCCTGTTTATACAACATAAGGGTGGGTGGGAGGGCCCAAGGAAAATTCCATCCTGCACCTCTTTTGTCTTGAATTTTTCTTTACATAATGTGCTGTTTGGGGACTATTTTTTTGAAGTGCCATCCTGTCTGACACTGCAGTGCCACTCCTAGATGGGCCAGGTGTTTGTGTCAGCAACTTGGGTCACTTAACTTAGTCATCCAGCGACCTCGGTGCAAATTTTAGGACTAAAAATAATATTGTGAGGTGTTCAGAATAGACTGAAAATGAGTGGAAATTATGGTTATTGAGGTTAATTATACTATGGGATCAAAATGACCCACAAATTCTATGATTTAAGCTGTTTTTGAGGGGTTTTTGTAAAAAAACACCCGAATCCAAAACACACCCGAATCCGACAAAAAAATTTCAGGGAGGTTTTGCCAAAACGCGTCCGAATCCAAAACACGACTGCGGAACCGAATCCAAAACCAAAACACAAAACCCGAAAAATTTCCGGTGCACATCACTAGTATTTTTCAGATTATGGTGTATTTGTTTTCTAGTGGAGAGTGGTAAGGTATCAATATATGGTTCCTATCAGGAAAAACTATTCTGTGCTCTTATCCTTCTGTTGAAACGTTTTGGGCCCTCCAACCCACCCTTATGTTGCATAAACAGGACATGCACACTTTAACAAACCCATCATTTCAGCCACAGGGTCTACCACATGACTGTGGCTGAAATGACTGGTTTGTTTGGGCCCCCACCAAAAAAGAAACAATCAATCTCTCCTTGCACAAACTGGCTCTACAGAGGCAAGATGTCCACCTCCTCCTCATCGTCCGTTTCCTCACCACTTTCACTGTGTACATCCTCCTCACTGAGTATTAATTCGTCCCACTAGAATCCCTGACAACTCCCACTAAAAAAGAGGCTATCAATTCCAATTGGTTGACCTTTAAGTAAGCTATTTAATTTGTTATTGGTGTATGGTGGCGCCAGGTGTGGTCATTTTCTTGTGTACTTTCTGGAGGCAATTGCTGGTAATGGTCTTCCCAGAGGAATTTATCATTCATTTTGATGAACATCATCTTCTCCACATTTAGTGGAAGTAACCTCTTATGCCGATCGCTGACAAGGTTACCGGCTGCACTAAACACTCTTTTGGAGTACACACTGGAGGGGGGGCAACTTAGGTAAAATAAAGCCAGTTTGTGCAAGGGCCTCCAAATTGCCTCTATTTCCTGCCAGTATACGTACGGACTGTCGGACATGCTTACTTGGATGCTGTCACTCATATAATCCTCCACCATTCTTTCAATGGTGACAGAATCATATGCAGTGACAGTAGACATGTCAGCATAGGCGTGCGCAGACACTGACAGGCGGAAGCCGCTCCAGTCTTTCCCCCCTCCATGGCATTATAGTGTTCTCTCACCTCCCTTGTCATTTATATAGACTGCTCACCTGGGCGACCCATAGACTGCTCACCTGCAGTCTATATCCAGGACAGGGGAGGTGAGAGAACACTATAATGCAGTGGAGGGGGGGGGGGGGGGAGTCCGGAGCGGCACCCGCCTTTCAGTGTCTGCGCATGCCTATGCATGTCAGTAATCATTGGCAGGTCCTTCAGTCCGTACCAGATGTCAGCTTTCGCTCCTGACTGCACTGCATCACCGCAGCGGGTGGGCTAGGAAATGTTATCCTTTTCCTTGCAACCCCAGTGGCAGCAGAAATTGAAGGAGGAGCTGTTCACGGGTCACATTCTGCTTGAGTTGACAATTTGCTAACCAGCAGGTCTTTGCACATCTGCACACTTGTGTCTGGTGGAAAGAGAAATACAATGTAGGCTTTAAACCTAGGATCGAGCACAGTTGCAAATATATAGTGCTCTGATTTCAACAGATTGACCACCCTTGAATACTGGCAAAACGAATGAAGGGCTCCATCCACAAGTCCCACATACTTTGCGGAATCTCTCCGTCTTAGTTCCTCCTTCAATTTATCCAGCTGCTTCTGCAAAAGCCTGATGAGGGGAATGAACTGACTCAAGCTGGCAGTGTCCGAACTGACTTCACGTGTGGCAAGTTCGAAGGGTTGGAGAACCTTGCACAAGACGGAAATCATTCTCCACTGCACTTGAGTCAGGTGCATTACCCCTCCTTTGCCTGTGTCATAGGTGGATGAATTGCCTTGAATGGCCTTTTGCTGTTCCTCCATCCTCTGAAGCATATAGAGTGTTGAATTCCACCTCGTTACCACCTCTTGCTTCAGTTGAAGGCGGGGAAGGTTCAGGAGTGTTTGCTGGTGCTCCAGTCTTTGGCACGCCGTGGCAGAATGGCAAAAAAAAAATTGGCCACCGACAGCATCTCCTGCACACCCCTGTCATTTTTCAAAAAAATTCTGCACCACCAATTTTATTGTATGTGCAAAACATGGGACGTGCTGGAATTTGCCAAGATGTAATGCACGTACAATATTGGTAGTGTTGTCCGATATCACAAATCCCCAGGAGAGTCCAATTGGGGTGAGCCATTCTGTGATGATGTTCCTCAGTTTCAGTAAAAGGTTGTCAGCTGTGTGCCTCTTATGGAAAGCGGTGATACATAGCGTAGCCTGCCTAGCAATGAGTTGGCGTTTGCGAGATGCTGCTACTGGTGCCGCTGCTGTTGGTGCTGTGGGAGCCATACATCTACCCAGGGGGCTGTTACAGTCATATAGTCTGCCCTATTCCACTTGTCCACATGTCCATGGTTAAGTGGACACTGGATACATCCGCATTTTGTAGGACACTGGTGACTCTCTTTCTGACGTCTGTGTACATTCTCGGTACCGCCTGCCTTGAGAAATGGAACCTAGATGGGATTTGATACCGGGGACACACTATCTCCATCAATTCTCTAAGTTCCACTGAACTAATGGTGGATACTGGAGGCACCTCTAACACCAACATAGCTGTCAAGGCCTCAGTTATCCGCTTTGCAAAAGGATGTTTCATCTTCCTCACATAGGACTTTGGACAGTAAATTGCTTACTGGAAGTAGTACAAGTGGTCTTCTGACTTGCCCTCTGGGATGACGATCGACTCCCAGCAGCAACAACAGCAGCAGCGGAAGCAACAGCAGGGGTACCACTCAAGGATCCTCCCAAGGAATCCCGGTTAGGAGAGGACTCCTCAGTCTTGACAGTGACATGGACTGCAGGACTACGGACATTTCTGACTGAGGAGGAAGTTGACGCCGAGGGAGTTGGTGGTGTGTCTTGCAGGAGCTTGGGTACAGGAGGAAGAATGGATTTAGGTGTCAGTGGACTGCTTACGCTCTTACTCAAAGTTTCACAACTTGACACTGACTTCTGATGAATGTGCAGCAGGTGATATATAAGGGAGGATGTTCCTAGGTGGTTAACATCCTTACCCCTACTTATTACAGATTGACAGAGGCAAAAGATGGCTTGACACCTGTTGTCCAGATTTGTGGAGAAATAATTCCACACCAAAGAGGTGGCTTTTTTGATAGTTTGCCCAGGCATCACAATGGGCTTCTTCGTCCAAAGGACAACAGGTGTCTCCCCCGGTGCCTGACTTAAACAACCCACATCACCATCAAAATCCTCATCTTCCTCCTCAGCGCCAGCAACACCCATATCCTCATCCTGGTGTACTTCAACAGTGACATCTTCAATTTTAATGTCAGGAACTGGACTGTGGGTGCTCCTTCCAGCACTTGCAGGGGGCGTGGAAATGGTGGAAGGAGCCACCTCTTCCAGTCCAGTGTTGGCAAGGTCAGGCATCGCAACTGCCGACACACTTGGACTCTCCTTGGGGATTTGTGATACCATCTCAGAACGAACAGTTCTTTTCTGTGCTCTTTCCAGCTTAACTCTTCTAATTTTTCTAGGTGGAGGATGAGGGCTTCCATTGTCATGTGAAACTGAACCACTAGCCATGAACATAGGCCAGGACCTCCGCCGTTCCTTCCCACTCCATGTCGTAAATAGCATATTGGCAAGTTTACGTTTCTCCACAGACGATTTAAATAGATTTTTTTGGTTTTTTTTACTGAACTTTGGCTTTTTGGATTTTACATGCCCTCTACTATCACACTGGGCATCAGCCTTGGCAGACGACGTTGATGGCATTTCATTGTCTATGTCATGGCTAGTGGCAGCAGCTTCAGCACTAGGAGGACGTGGTTCTTCTTGATCTTTCTCTATTTTATCCTCAACATTTTGTTCTCCATTATTTGTTGGGAGTTACATGAGACAATATGCGGCACAAGAATGACTGGAATGACTAATGAGACAGGACACTTCCACTGGTCTGATGCAGCGCAACACAATACTGTAAGAGACTTTTGGCGGCTGTTATTATTATACGGCAGCAGTGGACATATAGCAGCAGCGTATATCGCCACTGGAATTACTGATGATGAGACAGGATACTACCACTGGTCTGATGCAGCACAACACAGTCAACAACACTTTATACAGCTACACTGGCAGGAGAGGACACCAACACTGTGACTGCCTGGACTGATGCAGCGCAATACACTGTGAGTACTCTGGACTGGACTGAGCAGCACAACACAGCACAAGACTTGCCACCCCACTTTCCCACCCACACACAGACACCGAGGACGGAGACATGTCCTCCCACTACACTCTCCGAGACTGGAGTGAAAATGGGCGCGACGTGCGGCTACTTATATGACATCCAAATCCCGTGAGAATCCGACAGCGATATGATGACGTTTTGGCGCGTTCTGGTTTCCGAGTCAGGCGGGAAAACCCGAGCCTGACTCGGATCCGGGCTCAGAAGGCAAAGTTCGGTAGTGTTCGGTTCTCTACTTAGAATGATTGTATATATTTTATTATCATTATACAGTTGGTCAGGTACTTTCCATTTACTGCTACTGGGGGTCACTGCTTCCTTTTCTGGACTACAAGATGTTATGTTACACGTCCGGCTTTTGGATTGCTCGTCCAACCAGACTTCTGGTTTTGTGCAGTCCATATTAAACAAGAAAGGGTTTACTAGAGTGACAGTATTTCCCCACCCCACATAGTGAATATCAGTAAATAAAACACAGAGACATTTTTTTTGTAAATAATCAGTTTCAAAATTGTAGAAAACAATCACAGATACTTCTCATTCACTGCTAAGAGACACTAACATCTTTTTTTAGTCTGTCAAAGTCTGTTGAACAATAGCAGCAGTGTCACATACTGTACAGGAGGTCACTCATATTATACCCACAGTGATCAGCATTGGACTATCTGTGTTCCCACACTATACAACCAGTGCTCCATTGTACCCCATAAATGTCCATATTACACAAGGATGGCCCCACAGTATGTCAGCGGTGTCCACATGACAGAAGCAGTGTCCTGTATAATTGCAGCAGTTTCCTGTAGACTCTGTGATACACAATGCTGTTACTATACATTTGTGAACAGCTCAGTCAGTGAGACACAATTGTCCATATGGGTCCTCATACAGGGCAGGACTAACGTATGACAAATATTACCCTCCCATATACAGTTGCAGCCTACACACGGTGAGTGTACTGTACATTGGGGCACATCTTATAAAGACTAAGCAGCATAAGATAGATGCAGCAGTTTTATTTATATAACATCTCTGTATGATCAAAACAATTTTGAGACTGATTCTGGGACTGCACATGTGTCACACTGCAAATGGGGTCCGCGCATGCATTTTACCATGTGTCAGCACTAGCTCTCAAGTGGGTGGGACCTAATGTGAAAATGGGCGGTAATTGGTCAGCAACCATCCAGGCATAGAGATCACATGGGTCTAGTGGGGGCATCTTGGGGGTCATCGGAATTTTGCTCAACTTCCATACATATACTGTATGGGGTGTCTGGGCACAGATGGGATGTCTGTTTCAGACAGATCTTTCACATCCAGTATAGGGCTCATGCAATTGCCAGTTATAAATGATGAGAGCTGAAAAACAGCAGTCATCAGTGGCGTATCTACAACAGGGGTAGTGTGTGCCGTGCACATGGGCCCCTGAGTCTAAGGGGCCCACATTAAACACCCTGCACTAATTTTTTCAAAACTCACCTCTCTAGAGTCCCCGACCGATGGCAGCATCTCTCCACATAATTCCAGGTAAATGGCACGGCGGACATATTCCTGGAGTTGTGCATGTGTGCAGTATGGAAATCTCTGAGAAAATGGCCACCGTGCCATGTACCCAGAGATTTGTGCATGTGCAATAGTGTCTGTGCACCTCTAGTGCTCAGATTGTACTGCGCTGCCAGACAACGGCTACAGAGGAGGGGACAGATATGGAGGAAGCTGCATACTGGCCTCCTCCTCGGGTTACTATGCCCATGGTGGGCAGAGCATATATAGCATTAGCATTATCTATTGAACAGGTACGTGACAGCAGCCAAAGGTGACTCAAATTGGGCCTGTGATAATCAAATAAGAATAGGTGAATATCAGTTCTGCTTTCCTCTTTTTTCTAGGGAGAGAGTACGGGAAATTCAAATGTAGTCTCTTGCACCACTGGTGTGAATTGTGCTGAAGTAATTGTGGCTACATTCACATGCGGATGGACAAGTGTGGTACAGCCACAGAGGTGCGCCCATCTCTAAGAACAGACCAAGGCCCACAATTATCTCCGGGGGTGCAATGCGGCTGACTTGCGGGCAACTCTGACTAATCCCCATTCAGTACAAATATAAATGCAATTTTTCCAATGTAACTCAAATATTTTGCACCAGAAGCTGCAGCGGTGGCACCACAAACTCTTGAAGTTTTATTCCACAGTCCTGCAGGCTGTTACATGACACGTCCAGTCTGGTCAGAGAGCGACTTGTAGTAATAACAGATCTGAGATCATCATAGCAGGAGGAGGTCAGATCACATCTATATAACCTGATGGGAGATGGGGGATCTGGATTAGTTTAATTATATTTTCCAGTGTCACTGGACATTTACTACTTCTTATCAAACTTTTAAACATGCAATCATGTTTCCAAGTGATTAAGGCAAAAATCTAAGTAACAAGGATACAGTATTTACCAACAGCCCAATGTAGCAAATATCAGATATCTCCTGCATTATGCAAACTACAGAAACACAGAATACTACACATCCTATTATTCCTAATGGGTACTATGAAGTTGAGCTATTTATCAAGCACATGGAAGCTAGAGATGTGCGCAAACGCCCATGTTTTTGGTTCTTTATCATCCTTGTGTTTTGTAGAACCACCCTCAAGTGTTTTGGCTTTGGATCTGTATTTCTTTAAAAATTAATGAAAACAGCTACAATTATGTAAATTTAACCTGTTTTTTGTTCCTATGGTATTGTAAACATCAATAGCATTCATTTATAGTCATTTTCAGTCAATTTTGAAATCACGAGGGAAGGACTTAGATGCTATCGAGGACCTCTGAAATCCGATTTTAGATACAAGATATGAACTTGTGAAAAAATCTGAGATGGGGGACTTGCTCAGTTCAAGTTGAAACATTCAGTGTGTTTGGTGTTCTAATAAAAACCTGAACTCTATATAACTTGTCTCCAATTGCTAATGTGGCACCCCAGAAACAGTTGTGCATATCCCTTTAAAGTGTAAATGACAGTGTGTAACTTGATAACTCATTTGGTTGGTACAGCAGGGGTTTAGAGACAGGCCAGAGTCCGGTCACGTGTCCCATTTATAAGGTGGTAGGTTCTGACTGGGCAGAGACTGAGAGAGTAAGCGCAGCCTTGTGGGAAGAACAGGATGGTGATGCAAGAGATTGTAGAGAAGCCAATGAAGAAACTGTATGTCTGATGAGAATTGAAGCTGGAGAGCTGATTTGTCACGCACTGAATGGTCATGCCAGGTGGTGGAGAGCAGCTCTACAGAATATAGGCAGTGGGGTGCTTCCATGAGTATGGAGAAATAGGAGAGCAGGCGCTAGATGCCGTAGCTAGAGACCGGACACCGCCAGGCCTAAGCAGAAGTGTGGATGCCGTGGCTATTTTTTGGGAAGCTGAAACTGCTGAAACATATTCCAGGAGAGAATGAAGTAACCAGTGAGGTTTGGTGTGAACTGTAGGAGGGTGAGTGCTAAACCCTACTGACCATTGTCACACACATACTACTCACGACTATGCAGAATAAAGGGTTCTACCATACACTTAACTAAGAAACTTGCAGAGTGAGCCCTGATTAACCACAGTAAAACGAGTACAGAGACACTACTTGTAAGATGAACATTGTAAAGACATTGAGCCGTTTTAAACAGTAATGGAATGAGTTAATCATACCAAGAGATATTTACTACAGAGACAGTTGCTTGGTAGAGATACTATGACACCTTTGTTTCCTACATCCTATTATAACATTGGAACATAGTGACACATACTGACTGAACCCAAAATTAATCTTTTTTCTAAAAGTCCAGTTATACCACAGTCCCTCCATTGCAATACTGTGGCAGTGTAGGATCTATGAGCTCCAACGTAAATTGCCAGTGAAGATTGGAACATTTCTTGAATATCAGGGATATGTAGAAAAGTAGTAATTGATATTGAAAACTGTATTTTTAATCATCTTCTTGACTATTCTTTTCTTGTAATGTCATTTTTCGTGGAATATGTACAGTATATATCTGTGCTTAGATTGATTAAAACTATTGAATGTCCTTGTGTAATGTGAGCTGTAGCTAAATTTGATTTTCTTTTAATTGTTTTCTTCCATTTTCATTATTATGATTGTCCAAGTCTTGCTGCTAACTAATCATCATCTTAAATCCAGAAGTCCTGTGGCCTAATAAAAGAACTTCCTGTTGTAGATTGCTGTCATTGAATCACTGATGCATATCAATCTAACCTACCTCTCTGTCTGAACCACATACAATGAACAAGGTATGGTGGAAAAGTGTCAATCACCTAGACACCGAACATCAGTGATACCACATACAACCACTAAGAGACTCGCCAACCCCAGGGTGTTACACTAACACCATCTGTGGATGACATTAGCAGGTCTAGGATACAGCTATAGTACTGCTGGAGAAGGATCTCCTGAGCCCTACCCTGGCAGTCTGAGTGGTTCTTCTCTCCTTCCTCTCACTAGTCTGCAATAGAATGGCCAAGCCTGTGCAATAAAGACACTGGGTTAGAACTCTGAAGTTTATTCCTTTGGCGCTTCAATAAGTAAGAGGCAAAATAATTCTCAGTGGGATGCAGTCAGTGTTGGGACAGTATCAGAGACCTCTCCTGGTGTGAGATTTAGACATAGAAAAAGAATACATGTAAGTTATATGTACATGGTGTAGTGGGAGGTAATTTGTTGGATAGCTTAGGTGTCTTCTACTAGATAAATCTGGAATAAGATTCGTGATGAACAGTCAGTAGCTCCTCTGGGAACTGAAAGATGTCTGGCAGTCACAAAAGAACAGCAGCACATAGTAACACATGTATCCAAAGGCAAATGATGATCCACACCAATCTTTCAGATTGATCTGGATGATGTGAGGATTCTCTACATGACCACCTGATGATAAAGATACATTTAAAGGCTTTATTCCACCTGATCAAGGTGAGCTTAGTTACAGAAGACTTTGTTCCTATACTGAAAATATTTGTTGACTGTTATTATTCATCTTTCAGTGCTCTGATTTTTAGACAGAAAATATCCAATGCTTGGCTATCACCCATTTATAATTTCTAGTGGCTTTAATAAGAGAAAATCCAGTAGCTATCAATCTGTGTTTGTGCCTTGTATCATCTATGACTCATAAATTTGTTTTATTAACACTGAGACAGATCTTACTTAAGCTCCTGCAGGGTACAAGCCGGATTTCTCAGTCCCTCACACAGAAGTTTTATTCCAGAGTCCCCCAGAGCATTGTATGACAACTCCAGTGTGATCAGAGAGTGGTTTGTAGTAATAACAGAGCAGAGATGATCACAGCAGGAGGAGGTCAGAGCACAGCTACGTAACCTGATGGGAGATGAGGGATCTGGATTAGTTAATTACTTATAATTTGCAGCCTCACACTCAGCATGACGTTATCCGTGAACAATTACTAACTTTTTATTAAGTCTTACATCATACAAAAATGGCTTTAAATTGTACAAGGATATTCAACAACAAATACATATAGGCGATATTAGAGATTAGAGATTAGAGATAGCTCCTGCATTTTGCAAACTAACGCAGAATACTGCAGATCCAATAATTCCCATTGGTGACTTGGAACTGGAGCTATTTATCAGGCTATAGAAAAATTTAATTTTTCTAGTTTATGCACAGTTTAATAAACCATGCACTTCATTGACAGGGACTGACACTTTTGTAGCTGAAGGGCTTGCTTTGTTTCCAGTTGCTAACACCAGCCCTCATTCAGATGAGGCGTCATGCCTCTTTCTGCATTACTGATTCGGCCTGCATCCTAGGACGCAGCATGAAATCATCTCAGACACCATCGGCTGGCTGCACGATACATGGAGCTATGCAAACTGGCTGCGGTAGCTGCTACATAGAGGCCAGGAAATCTTTGTCCTCTGACGGAGATCCTGTCCTCATCCCTCCCCTGCATAAGTAGCAACACACCTCCATTTGGAGAAATGGAGTCCATCGCTGTCCCCTCCTTGCACCCAAATGGCATCAGACTGTCAATCACTGAAAGTCAAATGCAGTTCAGCAACCATCATCGCAAGACCCATTTGTGCACATGCAGAACGGGACCTGCACAAGCGCAAAATACTGATCATCTGTACTTTTCTATGAATGCAGCAACTCCTACAACATCTGAATGAGGGCCACCATCTGCGCATGATGTTAGAAGGTCTAGGATATACTGTAGCTATAGCACGGCTAGAGATGGATCTCCTGATCCTTTTCTGGGCAGGTTGGATGGATGGATCTCCTCCTTCCTCTCACTAATATATCTGTGTCCATGTGCTAATTGATGACCATGACTGTGCAATATAGGAAACAGGTCATAATTTAAAAGTTAATTCCTTTGCCGCTTTGATAAGCAACTGGCAAAAGAATTAGTGGGATCCAGTCAATGCCAACACAGTTTTAGAGACAATCTCTTGGTGTGAGATATAGCCATATAAAGATAACACTAGTGAGTTATATATACACTGTATAGTGGGAGGTAATTAGAAGAAAAGCATAGGGAGGTTGTATGGATGGAACTGGAATGTTATAAGTTGCCTGAAGAGGAAAGTACTCAGGGAATATATGAAAGTTTGGAGACTAGAGGGAAGTCTTGTTGTGAGAGTGAGGGCATTAAATAGACATACCTACCAACATCCAAGAGCCAGCACCCACTTTGTACACAAAAAGGGGCGCACGTTAGATATAGGTGTTGCACCATGTTAATGCCCTCTTCTTTTACATTCTGGCATGGCCCATGTTCCCCTGACTTCCTCCAACATCTCTGGCACTGTGTGAAAGCTGCACACAGAATTAATTTGTGCGCTGCTCTATTATGATGAGCAGCGGTGCCAGATTACCCCCTCCCAACCTTCCCATTCCGCAGAACATAGTGGCCTGTATGCAGATCAGTGCCTAAAAAGTGGATCTGTCACACCTAAATCAAGATGGTGGGTATGCATTGTGCAGGTGCGGCCCCCAAAAATCCCTGTAACCATCAAATGGGAACAGGTTATGAGTGTGGATGTTTTTCTAGCAAAAATGTATCTGGAATGTGCTAAATGTGTCATAAGTAGAGATGTGTACTGACCCCATGTTTTGGTTTTGCTGTCGGATCAATATCTCCCTCGTGTTTCAGATCTGTATTTGGTTTTGCCAAAACCACCATCGTATGTTTTGGTTTTGGATCTGTACTTTTCTCAAAAAATCATATAAACAGCTAAAATCACAGAATGTCTGCCTATTTTTGATCCTATAGTATTATTAACCTCAATAACATTCTTTTCTAGTAACTTACAGTCAATTTTGACCACCTCACAGCTCTCAATATTGTTTTCATCCCTTTCAGGACAAAGGCTGCAGCAAGGCAGCTGGATACTAACCAACACAGCAGTGGAACAAACATGTGTCAGTTTATAGCACATCTATGAAACATTGCCACACAGCAGTGGAAAGTGGTACATGATGGAATTGTCCTTGGGCCCTCCCTCCCCTTATGTTGGATATTAAAATGGACATGCACAGTTTAATAAACCATGCACTTCATTGAAAGGGACTGACACTTTTGTGGCTGAAGGGCTTGCTTTGTTTGGGCCCCTACAAAACTATTTTTTGGAAGGACTACCTCCGATCACTTATGAGATGGTTGATGATGAGGGTGTTAATAACATTATAATCTTGTACAATAAATTTTGTGAACTCGCCGCAAATGACATAACATGGAAGAGATGCCTAGATGGCTAACATCCCTACCTCTACTAACTTTGGCCTCACAAATGGAGCAAATGCCTTCACAAACATTGTCAGGATCCCACACCTGAGAGGTGGCTTTTTTGGTCTTATTCCCAAGCATCACAAGGCTTTCTTTTTATCAAGGGTAAGAACTGCAGCCACTAGTGGCTGACTTACACAAACAACATCATCAAACTTACACAAACAACATCATCATCAACATTCTCAGTGTCCTCAGTGTCAGATATTAGTATAAACATATCCCATTCATCCTGTCCCACTTCCACACATGAATCCTCAATTTCTTTTATGCCCTCATCATCACCAACTTTAATTGTACTGCTTCCCATACTTGCAGATGGTACAGAAATGGTGGAAGGAGGTGAAGGAGGCTTTTCTATGTGGATAGTATGATAAATGTCAGACTCACACATAGGTGACGTAGACACCCCTAAATGTTCCTCAGGAATGTGTGACGGTTCTGAATGCACAGTTTTCTAACTGCCTTAGTTTTTTTGTTTTTTGACACCTCTTCTAGACTCTGGGTGAATAGTTCATGCATCATCATGAGATGCTGAAGATGCTTCACTGACAGTTGCAGAACCACCATTTAAGTACAAGACCTGAGTCTCTCTGCAGCTAACTTTCCTTTTGATGTTTTTTTTCTTTACCACTGTAAAATTAAATTGCTTCTTTGATTTTACATGCCCTGATTTAAGCTCTCTATGCCCTGGGTCATCAGCTTTAGTTGATGACATTGAGGGACTCGTGGTAGCATCTGTAGCACTAGTATGTTCTTCCTGCTCTCCTCTTAATTATTCATCCACATATAAGAACAAAGTGGGGTACAGCACACAGAAAAAGTTGTACAAAAAATGTTACCACCTACGGTGTCACAATATGTGTATGAGTCAGCAATAGTAATTTAATTTCACCAACAGTGTTGTACATTATGTGTATGAGTATGAAATTAAATATATTACTGTGGTACCACCTTTACCCACAGTGTCATACAATATGTATATGAGTATGAAAATAAAAAATATATTACTGTGGTACCAATTTAACCCACAGTGTCACACAATACGTGTATGAGTAGGAAATAAAAAATATTACTGTGGTACGACCTTAACCCAAAGTGTCACACAATATGTGTATGAGTCAGCAATATTAACCAAACGCTGCGGTTTAATTTCACCAACAATGTCACACAATACGTGTATGAGTATGAAATAAAGTATACTGTGGTACCACCTTCATCCACAGTGTCGCACAATACGCATATGAGTGCAAATTAAATATATTACTGTGGTACCACCTTCATCCACAGTGTCACACAATATGTATATGAGTCAGAAATAGTAATCAAACACTGCAGTTTAATTTCACACACAGGGTCGCACAATACGTGTATGAGATTATGCACTGCAGTCTGACTGGCAGTGTCACAGAAACATAATAGTATAGTACACTGGGGTTTAGCACCAAAAAATAATAAAAAATAATATATATATATATATATATATATATATATATACACGATATATATATACAGATAGATAGATAGATAGATAGATAGATAGATAGATAGATAGAAACACTTTTTAGCTATTACTTTTCCAGAACACCCCTAGATTAGGCAAAGCAGTTTTATAAATATATAAACAGTGAAATGTTGAAAAAGGAGAACGTGGGCCCATTAGAGGATGAATTGGGATCCTTGAAAAATTAAAAGCGGAAATATTGAACAAATTCTTTTTCCGTCAGTATTCACCAGGGAGGATGCACAGGTGACAGTATTGCTTAACGACAGTGAATGTAATGACTCTTGGCTAGATACCTGTTTAAGTTAGGAAGTAGTCCTGGAGAGATTAAGCAAAATAAAGATTAATAAATCACCAGGTCCAGACGGTTTTCATCGGATGGTTATTATGGAGCTTAGGACACAGCTAGCTAAACCCCTATACCTGATTTTCAATAGTTCAATTAGATCAGGCATGGTACCAAAGGATTGGCGCATAGCTGAGTTAGTGCCTTTATTTAAAAAGGGAACTAAAAATAATCCTGAAAACTATAGACCAGTTATTAGAAGGCATTTTGAGGGATAGCATAGAGGAGCACCTACATGCAACTAAGTTTATTACTAAAAGTCAACATGGGTTTGTAAGGAACAGATCATGTCAAACCAACTTAATTAGCTTCTACGAGGAAGTGAGCAAGAATCTTGACCATGGAAAAGCAGTGGACGTGGTTTACTTAGATTTTGCAAAAGCCTTCGATACAGTGCCACATAGGAGACTGGTCCACAAATTAAGTTAACTTGGCCTAGGAAATACTATTTGTACTTGGATAGGTAATTGGTTGGATAACAGGGAACAACGAGTAGTGGTAAATGGGATGTTCTCCAGCATGGACAAAAATAGAGCTCCCTTGGATGGACACTGCAGTGACACGTCTGTTCAATACAACCTCCACAGCCAGAGTCAAATGGCGCAATCATTGGGGGCCTTATATACAGTCCAAAACCCGCTAGAATCCGACAGTGGGAGGATGACATTTTGCCTCAATTTTGGATCTGAGTATGGCGGGAAAACCTCAGCCGGATTTTGATACTGGCTCGGATCGCAATGGTCAGGTTGGTCCGTTCTTGGAGAACCGGACCCGCTCACCTCTAGTCATAAAGATAGTATGAGGCCTGATTTCCATATTTCACTAGCCAGAAACATCAAATTCTTATGAAAGGAGAAAATACCACTGTGCCCTCCTTAATATCCTCACCCTCCCTCAAACTATACCCTTCTTTACCCCTTTATCTCTAATTATGTCAATGCTGGTCTCGTTAACTGAGTATGAAAGTAGAAGAAGTTATATGTCTAATTCCTAAATGGCACAGAACTCCACCCATTCACCAAGTCCTTCTATTGGACATCTACTTGTTCAGCTATACAAAGCATGTTTATGAAGAACATCAATATTAAGTAGAGAATATCAATATTATAAGTTATAGTTTTCATGTTACACTGGGGTGGTCAATTACAGTCAGAAAAATCTTTCAGAATGCCCAATATAAATGTGCATTCACAACGGGTCCTTTTGATCCCAGGATACAGACAGAGGAAGCTTCATTATAATAATAATGAACTCTGGAAGTCCAGAGAGATTGTCAATCTGAATGTACCTTTAATTTTGCTAAATCAGTAAGTAAGAAGAGCCACTTTGCCTGACAGGACAGAGACCTTTTGTCTCTCTTTGACATCTAAAGGAAGCAACCCAGTAGGAGGTAATCATCCCACACATGTATTCAGATGCACACATTGGTAACTACACTAGATTAAAAGCACATCATATTGGATATGGTTTATGTCTTGAAACTACTGTATATGTTCATAATAGCAGAGCCTGTGGACAATAATATGAAACATAGCTAAGGTGGATTTACAGGTGGTGTGTGAAGTGCAAATCTCTAATAAGCATACTTTCCAAGATTTTAAATATTTCAATAATCCCACATCACAAACGCATAATATTTACAATCATGGTAGCTAACATTGCATAGAGTAATATGAACACCCTATATTTTAGGTCATCATTCGCTGGGGAAATTATGCCCAATTATGTGAATTTAAGTTAAAAGTTATATGAACTAGTCAGGGAGTATCTCAGACTTAATTAACTAACCAAACAATCGGCAGAGACTAAGGTGACATCACCCAAGGTGTGATTATCTGCTATTAAAAGGCATGAGCACCTTTGTTCAAGGTTCAAACTGAGGGATCCTTGACACATGGAAGAATAACCTGCTTCACCTCCATTTCTTTATGAATTATGAAGCAATATTTGTATCTTAACAAAGAATAGAAGACTAGTTCCATAAAATATACTCAGATAAAATAAAATTTCCAGTATCTATTTTCCTGTGTTTCTGCCCTGTTTGGTCTATGCCTTGTACTGAGAGACAGTTATATTATTACTAAGACAGATCTTACCTAAGATCCTGCAGGGTACAGGCTGGATGTCTCAGTCCCTCACACAGTTGGTTTATTCCAGAGTCCTCCAGAGCATTGTATGACAGGTCCAGCATGGCCAGAAAGTGGTTTGTAGTAATAACAGAGCTGAGATCATCACAGCAGGAGGAGGTCAGACAACATCTATTTAATCTGATGAAAGATAAGGGATCTTGATAAGTTAATTTCTTATAATTTCTGGTCTCACACGCACCATGATGTTACATATGAACATTCCAAAAATGTCTGTTTCTAAAAGAGTAAAACCTCTGGACACACAGGGAGAGATGTGTGCTGAGCGATCTAGCACAGACCGCTCGGCACACATCTCTAGCCCCACTCAACACAGCGCAATGTGTGCTTAGCGATGGGGGCGGATGGGCGCTCATTTCACCCTGCGGTGAAATGAGCGATGTGCTAGATTGCTAGATTGAGCCTGCATGCAGGCCAATCTAGCACCGGCGATAGCAACACGTGGGGCTGCGCATCGTTATTGCTGTGGGGGCATACACACAAGAGATCCGTGCTTAAGTTCTAAGCAATCTAGTCAGATTGCTTAGAATTTTAGCACTGATCTCTCCGTGTGTACCCCCCTTAAGGCAAAAATCTAAATAACAGGGCTAAATGGAGATGAAGAATTTACAGTATGTAGTGGTATCCAGGAAAAGCATTTATTGATTGATTACTAACAGTCATAAGTATAAAGAAAAGTAAAACAGAAACATGGAACAAACTATTAAAAAGAATATAGGGATCATTAGCACTTCCATCTAAAATAAGTGACCCGGAAATTAAAGTCACCAATGTAATTTTCAATTAACTAATCTGCAAATTGTGAGCACATTTATTTATTATGCCTTAAATTAGTTAGACTATCCACTTCTTAACCCCAATGTTTGACCCTTTGCATTTCTACTTTTTGGAAAAGTGTAGACAGTTGGAAATTTTTGTTTCTATCATCAGTCTGTACATTTATATCAAATTAGATTTGCCACAGTATATTCTAAAAAGGAAAGAGTAACATACTATTCAATATTTTTTGTTTTAGTTCTCTTTTATCTGCGGAGAAAAGCCTAAATTGCACTGGAATTGGTGAGGATATTTTTTAATTGTCACATTATTTCTAATAAACTACAGATGTGGCCACGCTGATCTTACCAGGCATGGCCTTCCCGGCTCTCTGAATGACAGGATTGGCCCATCGGCCCTTCTGGCAGTCCGGCCCTGGCTGCTACTGAAGGCAATACTCCCTCTTAGTGGGCTGTTACAGTCATGTAATGTTTCATTTGACCAGTACCGCTTGTCCACATATCTGTAGTTAAGTGGTTAGTCAGTAAAATGGCATTTTGTAGGCAAAGAAAAACTTTTTGTTTAACATCCTCGAGCAGGCAAGGAATTGCTGTTCTGTTAAATTGGAAGTGAGATGGAATTTGATAGAGTGGACACATGACCTTAAATAATAATCTAAAACCAGATGCATTGATGGTGGATATTGGATACAGATCTAATGCTGTCATAGCCATCAGCCTTCAGTGATTGATTTTCCACATTTTGATAAATGATTTGAATGAACTTGGTACACATGATGTAACAGGGAGGAGGTGCCTAAATGGTTAAAAGCCCTATCTTTGCTTACAAAGGCTAGAGATGCTTTGACCAATGTTGCCAGGATTTGGGTATCAATGTACCCACATGGAAGAGGTGGATTTTTTGCTTTTTTGCCAGATATGGGCTTCTTATCTGGCAAGAACTGCTGGCACTGATGGTTAACTTACATTGACACAAAGAACATCACCCTCCTGAATTTAATCACCGTTAGGAAGATGAAATGTAACATAGGTATTCTTCAGGTGAGAAATAGGAAAATTACATAATTAGAATTTTAATAAACCTCCCCTAAGAGGATGAAAAGGGAGTAGACATGATGACGTCTTTACCATTGCATGGCTTGTGTTGTGTGAACAATAACGCCCAAATTCTGATCGGATAAAAATTTGGATTGCACCTCCAGTGTGAAGAATTTAATAAACTACAAAAATTGTTCTGTCACTTTTTACCGTATCTGCTATGGGGGCTCCTCGGGTAACACCCAGAACCATGGATTAATATTTACTTACATTAAGATGTCTCAAATGTACATCTCTATACATTTACCAAATTTTTAACACTCATTTATATTTACAACCATGAAAATCAGAAACTCCTGTGCAAAGAACTGGTAGAACAGCTAGTATAAACTAAAGGAACAATTTCACAAAGACCTAGATGGGGGCCAACTGCCAACCCATCTGCAAGTACAAGGTTGAGATGGGGGCCAATTGCCAACTGATCACAAGAGTCAATCCTTAGATTGTGGGCAACTCAAAGACTAGATGGGGGCCAACTGCCAGCCCACCAAAGACAACTGAACATATCCATTCTCCCCTCCCAATTACATACATGAAGCCCAACTTGACCAGTAGTGCAGCTGACTCCAGTAAGGTAGATTCAGCCTAACCCGTGTTTTGGCGGTGAGAGATCCTCAAGGCCTAAAGTAAGACAGGAACTGCTACAATTCTTTCCCTCAACAACAAAGTCGACAACCAACAACATAATAATAAAGGTGGTGGTGGGGAAATCTAAAGAAGTAAGAGACCTCTCCTCGAGGAAACAACAGTATAAAGCAATAACTACTCCCAATAAAATCCTCATAGGCCTGAGTAACAACATGCCTTAACTCAAGCCTCAACCTTCTAACAAAATTATCATTGCTGCTTAATGTATGTTGACCCATCTTGGAGGTTTATATTCCACCAGGCATATTAAATACCTTCTGTCTCCTTTCACAGAAACATCAAGTTCTTATGATTGGAGAAATGAATGGTGTGTCCTCCTGAAATCTGTTCCTCTCAAAACTGCACCTTTCTTTAACCCTTTATCTCAAATAAACTGAATACTGCACTACAAATTCCAGATTTGTTAAATTAGTGTGAAAGTGGGAGCAGTTATAGGTCTACAGTAAGTCTTATTCGGCACGGGACACCACAAATTCACCCAAGTCCTTTTATTGGACATCCACTTGTTCAACCATGCAGACATCTGACATTGGAAAGCAGAATTGTGCTGTGTGTTTCCATATGTGTGGTTCTGCTAATTAATTAAATTTTTTCTGTAAAATATGTAAAAAGAATAAAAGCGTCACCTATCTGACCTATCTGTCAGTCTGTGTCTCCAAACATCTGGTGAGAGCTAAAATGTCCTAAATTTATAACATAACAGGTAATAATAGGCTAATAACTCTACTTGTTCTTAAGGAAACACATGATATCAAAACAAAGCAATGGTTCTTATCTTAACAATGTATAAATAATAATTCCATAAAAATATACTCAGATAACGTATGAGAAAATCCAGTAGCTATTTTCCGGTGTCTGTGCCTTGTGTGGTATCTGTACTGTACTGAGAGAACAGTTATATACATACTTAGACAGAACTTACAAAAGAACCTGCAGGGCACAGGCTGGATGTCTCAGTCCCTCACATAGAAGATTTATTCCATAGTCCCCCAGAGCATTATGTGATAGGTCCAGGCTGGTCAGAGAGTGGTTTGTAGTAATAACAGAGCAGAGATCATCACAGCAGGAGGAGGTCAGAGCACAGTCCATTAACCTGGTGAAAGATGAGGGATCAAGGTTAGATAATTTCTTATTATCACAAACCTTGAGCAGTAAGTCATAATTTTTTTAAGTGGGGCCCCAGGTTCCAGGGGGCCACATCTGCACCAATATTCTTTAGCAGTGACTGACAGTAAAACTGGGTGAGGAGGACAGGTAATGTCAGGCATGACACATTGGGCCACCAATTGGTAAGTGTATATGCAATTGTCAGATAGGTTGGCGGATCGGCCAGTGTTTACCCAGCATTGAAGAATAGTCTGTGTAACAAACCAGTGGTCAGGGGTTGGCACTAGAGCCCTTTAAATCTTGTTCTTGTTTGAACTACACCCCCCATACTTAGGGAAGGTACAGTACTGAGTAATGCCAATAAGAAAAAAATACATAAATAGAGATTAAACAAACAAAAAAGTTAAGCGTTCCTAAAATTTATACTTGGATGATCTGAAAGGAAATAAAATAGTAACTTTTCTATGATTTTGTCTCTTGTGCCCTACTGTATGTCTTGTACTGAGATGACAGCTATATAAATGCTAAAACTGTTCTTACTCAAGATTTTTTAGGGTACAGGCGGGGTGATTCAGACCCTCACACAGAATGTTTATTCCACAGTCCTCCAGAGCATTCCATGACAGGTCCAGTGAGATCAGAGAACGATTTGTAGTAATAACAGAGCGGAGATCATCACAGCAGGAGGAGGTCAGACCACAGTCCTGTAACCTATTGAGAGACGAGGGATCTGGATTAGATAATTTTTTATTGTCACAAACCCCTGCGCAGCAAGTGATAAATTAAATTAAAACAAAAATGTATATTATGGGGCAAATTTACTAAGAACCATGTTTTCCCGACATTGCATTCTCAAGCGTGTTTAGGCATTTTTTCAAGCTTAGAAATGTACTAATGGCAAACACAGAAGTCTTGTTTCAAACTGCAAAACTCACCCGAACACTGAAATAGAATTCAATACACCATTGACCAAACTAGCAAGTACTTTCCATAGAAAACAACACAACATGGAAATTTACTAAGAATTATGGGGCCAGGGGTGTATCTACCTATTGGCCAGGATGGCACTCGCCAGGGGCGCCAGGCAAGGAGGGGGCGCCATCTGGCTGTGCCATCCATGGCCAGGGGGTAGAACCAAGTGGTACTGTTAGACTTGCTGACTGTCTGTTAGTGCCGGCGCCACTGTCCGGCAGCAGCGCACTGCACCTTGCTTGTAATCAGACTCAACATAAACTACAGCTCCCAGCAGCCCTTGTTGCTGGGAGCTCCCGGCACCAATGGCTGCTAGGAGCTGTAGTTTACTTTGATTCTGAATGATCACTAGTGCTGAGCTGTGCCACTGGACACTGGCGCCAGCAGTGACAGTCACCAGGTACAGTCAGAGACGGATTATGGGGAGGGTGGGAGCGGGGTTTGATGCACAGGACTACACTGCCCTGCATTGGGCTAGGGCAGTGGACGAAGTGGACTGCCAGGCAGGCCAGCAGCATGGAGTAGAGGGAGAGAGGACAATGAGCTACTAAAGGACATGCAGTCAGCGTACCCTGTCTGTAATGTGGGGGGACACTATATAGTCTGTATGTGTGTCTGTGACTGAATTTATGTATGTATGTGACTATGTATGTATGTTTGTGTGTGTATTAGTGTGTGACTAACTGAGTATGTATGTGAATATGTATGTACAGTATGTATGTGACTGTATTTGTATCTACTGCATTTGTGACTACTGTATATCATATTTATGTGTTTTGTGTGTGACTATGTATGTAAGTGTATATGTGTCTGCCTATGGGCAGGATCAGATATACTAATTGCAAATATGGTTTGACCGCATTCCCCATATAAAATTAGGAATATATTTATTAGCACTGGTCCACATTTCCATTTTCCATTTTCAATCCCCCTATGCCCTGTATAGACTGTGTTTTCTATAGGGGTATGACTGTGTGGCGTAATGTGAATAAGAGACACTACTGTGTGGTGTAATGTGATACTGTGTGGCATCATTTGAATTGGAAGTACTATTGTGTGGCCATGCCCCTTCCCTTCCCCACAAGGCCAAATTTTTTTTTTTGACACGCCACCCTTATTTCAAATATGTGTATGTGTGTGTGTGTGTGTATGGGGGGGGGGGTGTAGAGGGGGGCTGCCCCTGACTTTGCCAGGGCCGCTCGGACACCTAGATACACCCCTGAATGGGGCAGATGTATTAAGCCAGGGTCGTAACTGGGGGGGGGGGAGGGGGCATGTGCCCCGGGTGCAGGATTTGAGGGGGCGCCAAGGAGTTACAGAGGAGCAAGTTTTGTTTGTTTAGTTTTTTACCAGCAGTGCTGTGCTGCTCCACTGAGACAGCAGACAGCTCCCAGGGCACTGTATCTGACTCACCTGTCTGCCCGCAGCTGGCTCCGACGCTGTGCGGGTGAGCTCCAATACCTGGGATCTCTGTCATGTTGGCTACTCTATTCTTTGCCATGCAATGCTGCGACTAGAATGCGGTGCACCATACAAGCTACTATAGAAGCACACTGTGCACCTAGTTAGCAGTATCAACCTACGCTTTGCCTCCCAGATAGGGGGATTTGGTGTAGCTTATAGGGAGGTGTAGTGCAGTGATGTAGTATACCATATAGGGTATGTAGTGTGTTCATGTATTGCAGTATATAGGGGCATGTAGTGCACCAATGTGGTATAGCATATAAGGGGATGTAGTGTAGTGATGTAGTGTAGCATATAAGGGGATGTAGTGTAGTGATGTAGTGTAGCATATAAGGGGATGTAGTGTAGTGATGTAGTGTAGCATATAAGGGGATGTAGTGTAGTGATGTAGTGTAGCATATAGGGTATGTAGTGGAGTGCATAGAGGCATGTAGTGTAGTGATGTAGTTCAGTGTGTAGGGGATGTAGTATAGTGATGTAGTGCAATGGATAGGGGAGTAGCACAGTGATGAAGTGTTATGATATAGTGCAATGTATGGGGACACACAGAAAAGCATGTCATTGAACACGCTGGCAGGGCATGTGACGCATAAGGCATTTGAGGCACAAAGGGGAAAATTGTCCTGTAGTATCCGATTTTTTCAAAATGTTTGATAATCTGATTATTTTAGTCTGATAGTTTTTTTTTGTGGGGGTGGGTGGGGTGGGGGTGGGGTAGGGGGGCTCCAAATTACTGCCTTGCCCCGGGAGATGAAAATCCTAGTTTCGGCCCTGAGAAGTGATAAAGCAGTGATAAGTGCAAGGTGATAACACAGCAGCCAATCAGCACCAATATGTAAATTTCCAGGTAGGTGCTGATTGGCTGGTGTATTATCACCTTGCACTTATCACTGCTTTATCACTCCTCCAGGCTTAATACATCTGCCCCACATGTTTGCAAATATGACCAAGAATAATGCAAACTTGGGCCAAAATAAAAGTTTCAAATACACCACTTCCTCAGCTGCATGTTTGCATGTGTTTTGATGCATTTATTTTTGTGTCAGTCTATATAATGCAGATCCCATTGCTCACCGTGTGTTATACAAAGATTGCTTCACTATCTTGTAGATTGTATAATAAAGTAAGTGTTATGATTCCCGTACTCCAGACCAGAGGAGATCTTATGGCAGAGGTCTGAGTACTGGAAAGATATGCTGGTTACGGGAGCAGGAAAGCCTAGTAACCCCTGGCGCCCTAACTCCGTTGTCTCGCCCGTGTTATCAGAAATCCCCTGCGAGACTATGGTTGCTTGAGCCCATGGCAGCCGCGTTTGAAGGGCGGATTATGTCTGCCCAACTTCGATGCCCCCTCAGGTCTTAATGGGAGACAAAGGGAAATCCGAGACAGGGTGATAACAAGGGGCCCTCTGACTAAGCAACCAGGCCAGGGGCTACAAGCTAACTAACTTAAACCAAAAGTATGTGCGGACAAACCGCCAGGGAAAAGGACAACCAAAGATCCACTGATCCGTTACTCCTATCCAGCACCGCTGGATACCAGAGTGGATTTGTGGGAGCGGAATCCTCCGCAAAAGCTACGGAACACAAAGAAACTAAATAATAAACAGTAAGCGGTCAAGCCGCAACACACGGCTACGCCGCGACTCACGAACACCACAGGATGTAAAAGGTGCTCGGTCGGACTCCAGGAATAGATGACAACTTCCGAGTACTGGACCACTGAGGACAGGAACAACCGGATTGAGCAGGACTGGAAACTCTCTGTAACTGACAAAGCAAACAGGAAGCTATCACCGGCGTCTGTGAGAAGTCCTGAGAGTGCTTAAATTTGGAAGCCCTCCAATCAAGATCCAGACAGGGTAATCACATAATCATGCCGTGCAGCTGCATGCTGCACGGCCAGGATACAATTAAACTGATTAATTAAGACCCAGCAACGGGGAACGCGGTCCGACCGTGGCGTCCCCGTTGCTAGGGTCTGAGCGGCTCCGTGCGCCCGGCGTCTAGCGTTGCTAGGGAGCCGGCGGCTGTCTGCCTGCGGCGTCCCTAGTTGCTAGGCGCCGGGCCGCACTGACGGGCGGACCCTCGGCGCCTAACAGTACCCCCCCTTGAGGAGGGGTCAAGGAACCCCTAAGGCCAGGTTTCTGAGGAAATTCTCGAAAAAATGCCCTTTTGAGCCTCGGGGCATGGAGATCCTCATCCAGGACCCAAGACCTTTCTTCTGGACCATAACCTCTCCAATGTACCAAAAAATAAAGCCGACCCCGGGATAACTTGGAATCGAGAACCTTCTCCACCAAGAACTCCTGCTGACCCTGTACATCTATTGGTGATTTCCCCTGAGAGATCTTGCGAGGAAATCTACTGGACGAAACATATGGTTTCAACAAGGAGCAATGGAAGGTATTTCCGATCCGTAAAGTTTTTGGTAAACGTAACCGGAAAGCAACTGGATTGACTTTTTTGATAATATGAAATGGTCCAATAAATTTAGGACCCAATCTGGCTGAGGTTTGTCGAAGTTTAATGTTGCGAGTCGACAACCATACCCTATCTCCTACTTTAAAAGTGCACGGCCGCCGGAGCCTGTCAGAAAAATTTTTCTCCCGAAATGCCGCTTTTCTGAGAGCCAGGTGCACTTTTCTCCAAATGAGTTTGAGATGAGAGGTCAAGGTCAGTGAGGAGACAGAGGAATGTTGAAAAAAGGAATTAGCTCTGGGGTGAAAACCAAAAACTGTAAAAAATGGAGACACATTGGTGGAGGAATGACAGGCATTGTTGTAAGCAAACTCCGCCAACGGAAGAAACTCAGACCAGTCATTTTGGAGTTTGGCCGAGTACAAACGCAAATATTGTTTTAATGATTGATTAACTCGCTCAGTCTGCCCGTTGGATTGTGGATGGTAGCCAGACGTTAAAGATAATTTCATCTTTAATGAGGCACAAAAAGACTTCCAAAATTGTGCAATGAATTGTGGACCCCGATCAGAAACAATATCAGTGGGTAACCCATGGAGTCTGAAAACATGGCGGAGGAACAAGACTGCCAATCCCTGGGCAGATGGCAATCGGGGAAGAGCAATGAAATGGGCCATTTTGCTAAAACGGTCCACTACCACCCATATGACTCGGCATCCGGCTGACAGAGGGAGGTCCACCACAAAATCCATGGAAATATGAGACCATGGCCTAAGAGGAACATTCAAGGGCATAAGTTGACCGATAGGCAAGGAACGGGGAACCTTATGCTGTGCACAGACCTGACAAGAAAAAACAAACTCCTTAATGTATTTGGAAAGACCAGGCCACCATACTGAGCGGGAAACTAATTCAAAAGTTTTAGCGATCCCCGGATGCCCGGCAACTTTGCTATCATGAAACTCTGTCAAAACAGTTGCTCTCAAAAACTCGGGGACATAAAGACGACCAGCAGGAGTATTTCCAGGAGCTTGATGTTGAAGCTGCTTTAACTGGGTAAATAAATCTTGTGTGAGGCCTGCCCGAATGACTGAAGACGGAAGTATGGGAGTAACAGGACTGTTGTCTTGAACTGGAAGAAAACTGCGTGACAGGGCATCTGCCTTGGTATTCTTGGAACCTGTCCTGAAGGTGATAATGAACTTGAAACGAGTAAAAAATAAAGCCCAACGAGCTTGCCGGGCATTCAGCCGTGTAGCTGATTCAATGTATTGAAGATTTTTGTGATCAGTCAAAACTGAAATGGTATGAGTGGCTCCTTCAAGCCAATGCCTCCACTCCTCGAAAGCCCATTTAATAGCCAGTAATTCCCGATTACCAACATCGTAGTTGGATTCAGCAGATGAGAATTTCCTGGACATAAAGGCACAAGGATGTAATTCTAGAGAATCCGGATCCTTCTGAGATAGGATAGCCCCTACTCCAACCTCCGAGGCATCAACCTCAACAATGAAAGGCAATTCTGGGTTGGGATGTCTGAGGACTGGGGCTGAGACAAAGGCTTGTTTCAAGGCCTGAAAAGATAACTCAGCTTCACGTGACCAGTTGGTAGGATCTGCTCCCTTCTTAGTCAGTGCCACAATGGGAGCAACTAGGTCGGAGAAAGAGTGAATATATCTTCTATAGTAATTCGCAAACCCTAAAAAGCGCTGAATTGCTTTTAAGTTGGTGGGTTGCGCCCAACTAAGGATGGCTTGGAGCTTCTTTGGTTCCATACAGAATCCCCGAGGGGAAATGATGTACCCTAAAAAGGATACCTCCGTGACATGAAATTCACACTTCTCCAGCTTGGCATATAGGTGATTTTCACGTAATTTTTTTAGAACCTGACGCACCTGGGTAACATGTTGTTCTATAGAGTCAGAATATATCAAAATATCGTCTAAGTAGACTACAACGAATCTTCCAAGAAATTCACGGAGCACATCGTTAATGAGATCCTGGAAAACTGCCGGAGCGTTAGACAGGCCGAATGGCATAACCAGATACTCATAGTGACCCGACTGAGTACTGAATGCCGTTTTCCACTCATCCCCTGACTTGATTCGGATGAGGTTATATGCTCCTCTCAGGTCAATCTTAGAAAAAATCACAGCCGAACGTAGCTGATCAAAGAGGACAGAAATCAGCGGCAAAGGGTAAGTATTTTTTACTGAGATCTTATTCAAGGCTCTAAAGTCAATGCAAGGTCTGAGTGATCCATCCTTCTTCTCCACGAAGAAGAAGCCTGCACTTAAAGGGGATTTAGATGGCCTGATAAACCCTTTCCCTAGGCTTTCTTTAACATACTCATTCATGGCCACAGTTTCAGGTCCGGACAATGCATATAACCTTCCCTTAGGCAAAGTGGCACCAGGAATTAGCTCAATAGCACAACCATAAGGCCTATGGGGAGGCAGAATGTCCGCATTGCCCTTGGAAAATACATCAACAAAAGCCTGGTATTCCACAGGAATGGGTGCGGGAATGACAGCAGCTATTCTGATGGGAAACGTAATACATTCCTTATTACAGATGGTACCCCATTGTGAGATCTCCCCCGACTGCCAATCAATGATGGGATTATGAAAGGCCAGCCAAGGGTGACCCAGAACCACTGGAACTGCTGGGCAATGGGTAAGGAAAAACTCAATTTTTTCAGAATGCAGAGCTCCTACCGAAAGTAGAACAGGAGGTGTACAGAGAGAAATAACCCCATTGGACAAGGGACTCCCATCTAAACCATGCATGGTGATACACCTACCCAAGGCTAACTGAGGAATACCTAAGGCCTTGGCCCATGTTAAATCCATAAAGTTCCGTGCAGCTCCACTGTCCACAAAAGCCGAGACCGAGGAACAGAGGCTGCCAAAGGAAACTTTAGCTGGGACTAACAGTGAATTATTTGAGGAGATAAGCTGCAGACCAAAGTGAACCCCCTCACAAATCACTTGGTCGAGGTGTTTCCCGACTTGTTCGGACAATTACGGGCAAAATGTCCCTTACCTCCACAGTATAAACCCAGACCAGAATTTTGCCTTCTGGTTCTTTCTTCAGGAGACAGTTTGGAGAGGCCTATCTGCATGGGCTCCTCTATGTCCACAGGAATGGAAAAAACACAAGGAGTAGACCCGACAGATGCTCCTTTTTCAGCCCTCCGCTCTCTGAGACGACGATCAATCTTAATAGAGAGCTCCATGAGTTTATCGAGAGTCTCAGGAGCGGGATACTGAAGGAGACTGTCTTTTATAGACTCGGATAAGCCGAGGCGAAACTGACTGCGCAGGGCTGGGTCATTCCATCCACAGTCGTTCGACCAACGGCGAAACTCCGTACAATAAATCTCTGCGGGATTCCTACCCTGTCTGAGAGCACGCAACTGACTCTCGGCGGATGCCTCTCTATCAGGGTCGTCATACAATAGCCCTAAAGACCCCAGAAAGGCGTCTACAGACAATAAAGCCGGATCGTCTGTTCTTAAACCAAAAGCCCAGGTCTGAGGATCCCCCTGAAGTAAAGAAATAATAATTCCAACCCGCTGAGATTCCGTACCTGAGGAGACTGGTCTTAAACGAAAATAAAGTTTACAAGACTCTTTAAAATTAAAAAACTGCTTTCTATCCCCAGAAAAACGGTCAGGCAAATGCATTTTTGGTTCAGGAATGACCCTCGGGGAAGTCCGTAACAGATCTTCCTGTGACCTCACCCGAAGGGACAGATCCTGAACCATCTGAGTAAGTTCTTGAATCTGGCTAACTAGAAGCTGGCCAGGATTTGGCCCAACACCGGTGGGATTCATGAGGCCGACAAATCTTCCAACTGAATAAGGGAAAAAATTAAATCCTGTTTAATTTTAAATTTTAGTCTGGCCGGTGATAATGTTATGATTCCCGTACTCCAGACCAGAGGAGATCTTATGGCAGAGGTCTGAGTACTGGAAAGATATGCTGGTTACGGGAGCAGGAAAGCCTAGTAACCCCTGGCGCCCTAACTCCGTTGTCTCGCCCGTGTTATCAGAAATCCCCTGCGAGACTATGGTTGCTTGAGCCCATGGCAGCCGCGTTTGAAGGGCGGATTATGTCTGCCCAACTTCGATGCCCCCTCAGGTCTTAATGGGAGACAAAGGGAAATCCGAGACAGGGTGATAACAAGGGGCCCTCTGACTAAGCAACCAGGCCAGGGGCTACAAGCTAACTAACTTAAACCAAAAGTATGTGCGGACAAACCGCCAGGGAAAAGGACAACCAAAGATCCACTGATCTGTTACTCCTATCCAGCACCGCTGGATACCAGAGTGGATTTGTGGGAGCGGAATCCTCCGCAAAAGCTCCGGAACACAAAGAAACTAAATAATAAACAGTAAGCGGTCAAGCCGCAACACACGGCTACGCCGCGACTCACGAACACCACAGGATGTAAAAGGTGCTCGGTCGGACTCCAGGAATAGATGACAACTTCCGAGTACTGGACCACTGAGGACAGGAACAACCGGATTGAGCAGGACTGGAAACTCTCTGTAACTGACACAGCAAACAGGAAGCTATCACCGGCGTCTGTGAGAAGTCCTGAGAGTGCTTAAATTTGGGAGCCCTCCAATCAAGATCCAGACAGGGTAATCACATAATCATGCCGTGCAGCTGCATGCTGCACGGCCAGGATACAATTAAACTGATTAATTAAGACCCAGCAACGGGGAACGCGGTCCGACCGTGGCGTCCCCGTTGCTAGGGTCTGAGCGGCTCCGTGCGCCCGGCGTCTAGCGTTGCTAGGGAGCCGGCGGCTGTCTGCCTGCGGCGTCCCTAGTTGCTAGGCGCCGGGCCGCACTGACGGGCGGACCCTCGGCGCCTAACAGTAAGGGGTTTATTCATATCAAAATCATAGTGATCAAATTGACAATATCATAAAAAGGATTCAGAGTACCAAACTCTCTAGATATTAAGGGGTCTATTTACTAAGCCTTGGATGGAGACACTGTGTACAGAGATAAAGTACCAGCCAATTAGCTCCTAACTGTCATTTTTCAAACACAGCCTGTGACATGGCAGTTAGGAAATGATTGGCTGGTCATTTACCTCTTTCAATTTTATCTCCATCCAAGGCTTTAGTAAACAGGCTCCTAACTATATTCCTAATACCGTTATACTGACATAAAGGACAAGACAAAACTGGGCATACAGTACAGTAAACGTAACACAATAAAATTGGATTCAATGTCCCAATGGACTAGTGATGCTAGGTTACTGTTATAGTGGCGTAATAAAAAGGAATTTCATTTTGTTTGAAAAGTTCCAGAGTCCTGCAGCACAAGTGAGCATAAAATTGAATCGGTATACCGGGTGATACACCTCTTTGCCGTTTTACTTCCCAGGATCCTGATGGCACTTCCGTCCTGGTGCTGGACACAGGAGTGTTTCCTTCCAAAGTGGGGGAAGGTTATATGTTCTTTAAAACCATTCATGGTTGCTATTCTGTATAATGACTAGCAGCTGATCTCATTGTGATATCCCATCTGCGGCATCCTTCACCTGGGCAGAGAGCTGAGTGTTCCTAGTTATAGGCACTCGTCAGCTGGTGTAGGAAGGTGAGTGTATGCATGTAAAGGTTTAGAGCTTCAGCATGTAGTCCTGATGGTGTACAGGGAGGAGCATGAGATTTGGCAGTCAAGCCTGGTGGAGAACCTGGTGTCCTGGTAATGTTTTATAGATTATGTATTTTTTATTTGGATTGTAGACAAGGATTCCCTTTCAACTTTTTGTGGTGATCTTAATGTGAATGATCTATCTATTAAACTGACTTTTTCATATAGTACAGAGGAGGTATCATTTCTTGATTGAAGTATGTATGTAAAACAGGGTTCTATCAATACTAAAACATTCAATAAGCCAATTGACTCACTTAGTTTTATTGATAAGACTAGTCAACATCATTCCAATTGGCTAGATGGAATACCTTTTTGCACAATTTTCAAGAAATAAAATCTGCGACCATATAGTAACATGTTGGGGGCTGCTCTGACAGAATAAGGTCACCCAGCAAGTGTGGCACCACATGGCAATGCAATTGCAAATCAATTGAGATCATATCGAATAGAGGTTGGCCCCTGCCAATGTAGCCAGGCTGCATAGGCAGGGGTCAAGCTCTATTTGATACAGTCTCATGTTATCTATCGCAGTCGGCCTGCCCCGAAAATAGCCATGACATGCCGGTGCAGCGTTGGGGGGAAGTGGAGCATATTATGCATCATGGCCATTTTTGGGGCAGCCCAATAGTAAACATGGCAGTGGTGCACCTGCATATGCAACCTGGCTACGTATGCAGGGGCTACTACTATTTGCCTATTTCTGCAATGTGATCGCAATTGAATTGCGATCACATAGCTGGGCGGTACTTCACATGCTAGGAAGACTTGCCCTGTGCTGGGCAGCCTCCAGTATGTGGTGGAGTCAGTAGCAGTTTTGCTTTTTTTTTGTTACTGAATCTGAATGAGGGCTTAATATATATATATATATATATAACCCAAAGTCCAACAATATGGAGGTGCACTCATCAGGTTCAAACAGTCAACGGTTCTGGTTTATTCATAACAGCTTTATTGCAGTGTATATTCGGCTCAATTAGTCGACGTTTCGATCCTAATTCGTGGATCTTTCTCAAGACAAGCTTCGATTTTTATACAGTTTTTGAAAGCATCATACATTGATTACTACAAAAGACAAAAGACAATAGATAGAGTAATTCTCTTAAAGGAACAAACACAAAACATATATATATATATATAGACTGCCACACTCCACCAGTATTTGATTATAAGGGTCTCTCAGACACCCATCGTGATTCGAATGTAATCTCGCACCTATGTCTATATTGGCCAAACGTGCTCACCAGTCCCACGTCCAGAAAAATAAAACACCAATGTGAACTAGGACATTTCTCTTATACGTATAATGGCTGTGGTAACAGAACAACATCCACTTACTCAGGGAATCAATGTCTCTTGTTCAGACAATGAACGTGCTGTATGGATGGGTCAGACTTAGTACTAACAGGTTTCTGTGGGAGTAAATAGATATTTACATATAGACATGCATACATATATGGATGCATATGTGCACTCACATATATACACAACAGCATGTGTATGGTCACTTATTCAATAAACTTCAATAAATCCCCTCGTTCCAGTACCACCAGTGTGACAACTTAAATTGCAATACTTACTGGTGTGCTTACTTAGCCACACAACCTCCGAGCAACTCTGACAACATAGGAGATCACTGTAAGGATAGTTTACATAGTTCATCCTCCAATAATCAAAATAATATAGATCTACCAACTGCTCATGCTGATGTAATAACAGTACTCACCCACTCTACAGGAGATGCTGACACCTTCTACAGCCACAACTGTAACTAGCAAACTGACAGGACTTTTATACCCCTTACCCCGGAAGTGCAGGGACGGCCTCAAATGCGTCCCCCTCCTCGATTTTCTTACCTATATACTTTCACCCCCTACATGCTTATTGCCGTGTGGATAGATAAACTAATAGGTTAGCAGTCAGGGCCATCCGCGTCGCTGAGTTCGGCTCAGTGTGATAATTACTTTTACAGCGCCGCTGGTGGAACGCATATGCGTTCCACAGCTCGATTTCCGGAAATGCCTAGTTCATGCAAATAACTCTTAACGGTGGCCGCAATGGGCCAAGCTGAAAACTCGTTTTCCTTCTACAGGCTCTATAAACATGAGGCTTATGTTACCCAGGGGACGTATAAGCTAATTCATTCTTCTGGCTCACCTTGTTGAGCTCAATGATGGGAGGACAATTCAGTGTCCATGGAGCATCTAATAGAAGGATTTCTTTAACACTTCTTATTGACTATGTACACTCTAATCTTGCACACTCATGCAATATTGGGGTTGGGGCAAGTATGTTTACAAATATCAGTCTACTGGTCAGTCTATACTGGTGCTATCTCTCTTGGCCAAATAATATCTCGATATCCATATGGCCCGGTACTTTTAATGGAGTGTGGCAGTCTTAATTAAACAGACTTAGTTAAACTAAACATTTATTAAAAAAATATACATTAGTATATAGAAACATAGAAAATACATGTATTGACAAAGGTCATAGCGACACAAGACGAAATACCCAAGTTTCATATCACAATAGAGGAAACTTCTTAAAATATTGGACTCAAGCTACACTAAGGTAACTAAATGAACCCTATCAGGGTATCTGATGTATTCTACAATTATTTATGTCGGCTTAGGTAAATCCATATTGTGTCGCCAATGGCCTCATTAGTGGTACATCCTATCTGCTAAATCACAGGGCACTGTATTCTACCTATTAATGGAAATTATTGGATAGATGGCCTTTAACTGAAAATTCATAAAAAGACATTCATCGCAGAGTGCTCATTAAGGCCTTTAGGTGAGACAGTATTTAGATGTGAAATCCAAAAACTTTCTCTTTTACGTAGGACTAAAGCACGATCACCCCCATTGGGTAAGGGCGGAACCCAATCAATTAATCTGCATTTTAGATTGGCTACCTGGTGTCCTCTTTGTAGGTAATGTCTGGCTACCGGCTTGTCTGTGGTACCTGTTTGTATTGCTGTTCTGATAGACAGCCGATGGTTTGCCATCCTATCCCGAAAACATCGGGTTGTAAGCCCTACATAGCATAGTCCACAGGGACATATAAGTGTATATACCACAAAGTCTAGTCTACAATGTAAATGGTACTTTATCTTAATCTTCTTCCCTGAATGTGGATGGGGAAAGGTAGAGCCGGTCAATAAAGATCTACAGGTAGTGCACTTCCCACAAGAGAAACAACCAGGTTTACTGCTCATAATCTGCAGGAAATTTTGTTTGGTTTCAGGCTCCATTGTGGGCCTCATAAGCATTTGTTTGAGGTTGGGTCCTCTTTTGTAGGCCATCATAGGGGGATCCATGTATGTAAAGGGTAACTTTTGGTCAGTTTTTAATACTGGCCAGTGTTTGCGCAATGTCTTACGCGTAAAATGTGCGTAGTTATCAAACTTGGTGGTAAAAACCATTCTATTCTCATTGCTGGCTGCCTTAGGCTCAGTCCTACTGTATATTTTTCTGGCTTTTCGAAGACTGTTGCTGATCATTTTAGTTGAATACCCTCTCTGGCTGAATCGCTGTTTCATCTCTACCAGTTGCTCCTCCCTTATATTTGCCTCATTGTTAATGCGCATCACTCGTAAGAACTGCGAAATAGGCAAATTGGATTTTAACGATGGGGGATGAAAACTGCTGGTCAACAACGTAGTGTTCCTATCAGTAGGTTTCCTATAGACTGATGTTACAAAAGCTTGATCCACAATGGATACCTGTACATCAAGGAAATGTATTGAATCATAGGAACTTTCATGAGTGAATTTTACAGGGCTCTGAAGTAAGTTGATGTCGTTCACCATCTCAACAAACGATTCCTGTGTATCCTTCCATATAAGGAAGACATCATCAATGAATCTTTTGTAAAAGGATATTTTAGATCCATATACCGGTAAGATGTATGTCTCCTCAAATTTAGCCATATATAAATTTGCATATGCAGGCGCCAGGTTGGAGCCCATGGCCGTACCTGATACCTGGAGGTAGTATGAATCCTTATACCTGAAATGGTTCTGACTCAATACAAGATTGGTGAGTTCCAATACATATTCAGTTGGTACCTCTCCTTCTCGTTTTCCTCTGAGCGTCTCTCTAATAGCTTCTAATCCATCATTATGTGGTATGATAGTGTACAGTGACTGTACATCCATGGTGGCCAGAAGGCACTTGTCTCTGGGAGCACCATGTAATCCAAGTTGGATAAGGAAATCACTCGTATCCCGTATATAACTACGGCATTCACATACAAATGGCTGAAGTATATAGTCAACCCACTTGGCATGTAGGGGGTGAAAGTATATAGGTAAGAAAATCGAGGAGGGGGACGCATTTGAGGCCGTCCCTGCACTTCCGGGGTAAGGGGTATAAAAGTCCTGTCAGTTTGCTAGTTACAGTTGTGGCTGTAGAAGGTGTCAGCATCTCCTGTAGAGTGGGTGAGTACTGTTATTACATCAGCATGAGCAGTTGGTAGATCTATATTATTTTGATTATTGGAGGATGAACTATGTAAACTATCCTTACAGTGATCTCCTATGTTGTCAGAGTTGCTCGGAGGTTGTGTGGCTAAGTAAGCACACCAGTAAGTATTGCAATTTAAGTTGTCACACTGGTGGTACTGGAACGAGGGGATTTATTGAAGTTTATTGAATAAGTGACCATACACATGCTGTTGTGTATATATGTGAGTGCACATATGCATCCATATATGTATGCATGTCTATATGTAAATATCTATTTACTCCCACAGAAACCTGTTAGTACTAAGTCTGACCCATCCATACAGCACGTTCATTGTCTGAACAAGAGACATTGATTCCCTGAGTAAGTGGATGTTGTTCTGTTACCACAGCCATTATACGTATAAGAGAAATGTCCTAGTTCACATTGGTGTTTTATTTTTCTGGACGTGGGACTGGTGAGCACGTTTGGCCAATATAGACATAGGTGCGAGATTACATTCGAATCACGATGGGTGTCTGAGAGACCCTTATAATCAAATACTGGTGGAGTGTGGCAGTCTATATATATATATATATGTTTTGTGTTTGTTCCTTTAAGAGAATTACTCTATCTATTGTCTTTTGTCTTTTGTAGTAATCAATGTATGATGCTTTCAAAAACTGTATAAAAATCGAAGCTTGTCTTGAGAAAGATCCACGAATTAGGATCGAAACGTCGACTAATTGAGCCGAATATACACTGCAATAAAGCTGTTATGAATAAACCAGAACCGTTGACTGTTTGAACCTGATGAGTGCACCTCCATATTGTTGGACTTTGGGTTAAATATTGTGGATCCACCCTGTTTGGGGAGATTTCCACTAGGGAGCACCCTACTGTTGTTTATAGTACTGATGTGAGTGCAGGAATATACATGGTATAATATGTATGGCTGCCTTAGTGCATCTATATTTTCCTGACACCTATCACCTTAATATCTACCAATTAAGGAATTGAAACTTAAACATATTTTGTTTGGACAGAATTTTAAGTTTTTTTAAAACAAAATTGTATGTTGTCTTTGTATGTAATTCTGTATTGTGGTAAAATCCTCTGTATATCACAGATACTGTAAGTAATGGCCCAAGGAGGCTCATGCCTGTTCAATGAAGGCCTTCTATCTCAGGCAGAGCAAGGTATTATCTCCTTTACCGATGAAGATATTGAAAAAGTTTTATTTGATAAATTGGATTTTGAAACGTTACCGGCTGAATCATCAGCAGACATATTCTATAGGATATTGAGATTAAAACGGCGGGAGGTGGACCTATTGTTACATGGACAGTTTTTGTCTGAATACCACAGACGTAAATTATTACCACGTGGTTTTAGGGTTAATAATGTACCCACCATCGGTAGGAATAACCCAGTATTTTGCAGCAGGTGGTGTTCTATCCTAAATAAATGTTCACTTGATCTTTTAATACTAGTGATAGAAGAGGTGGGAACCGAACTTAAAAAGGTTAAAATAGAGATTGAGCAATTTGAGACTCTCTCCCTATCCACATTACGTGAAGATAAGACCAATAATTGGGTAGACAGACTGCAGACACAAGTCGATACCTATAAGAAGGAACTCACCTCCTTCAAAAGAAAAAAATTAGCCACAGTTACAGCTGACTATCAAAATCATATGGTATATAGATGGTTGTTAGGAAACAGTAATACACAACAGGGTGATCGATCAGGGCGTTTTTTTAGGAAACGCCGGCAAGCCCCATTCTCTCGTGATATTGTTTCCTCCATATCAACCTCAGACACCGATTTGTCTGATGTACAACGGGGTAACACCTCTAATTTTTTAGACAAAAATACCGGACCCAAAGGCCTCCCACCAGCCCAAGGGAACTCACGAAACACAGATCAGTCACACGGAGAGGCGGTTGTAAAAAGAAGAGGCCGCAGGAAACAAACTTAGATCTGGTATTCAACTTATCCCATAGAGGCCTCAATCAGTCTGAGGTCAGTCTTCTTGCTAGAGGATTGTCGTTTGTTCCCACTTTTTCACATCAAGTATTCCAAGGAACCATTGACCAATATAAGTTTGGGAGAAATCTTAGACTGAAGGAACACTTCTCTGGTCAACCTAAAGTGGCTGACAGAAAGATTTTTAAAAAAAGTTCTAAATTTGATCCTATATCCCACAATCCTAGCATAAAGACTTTTCTCAGACTGGTTGAAAATGATGTGCAACATTTTAAGCCAACACGTCTCTATGACAATCTGACCCCTGGTGAGAGAACAGCACTTAAAAACCTGAGAGATGATACCTCAATTGTAATAAGACCAGCGGATAAGGGAGGAGCCGTGGTGGTCCAGGACTGGGTAGAGTATGACCTAGAGATATGTCGCCAGCTGGCAGACACCAATGTGTACAATAGGGTTAATAAGAATCCTATCCCCATGATTAAAAAGACCATTGACTTGAGCTTAAAGAGAGGCATCGAGAGTAATTTGATTGATCAGGATCTTTTTGAATTTTTAAGTGTAGATGAACCTAAATGCCCAATCATCTATACTACTCCAAAAATCCATAAAACAATGACCAAACCACCTGGGCGACCTATAATAGCGGCTGAGGGTTCATTGTTACAGCCCATGCCAAGTGGGTTGACTATATACTTCAGCCATTTGTATGTGAATGCCGTAGTTATATACGGGATACGAGTGATTTCCTTATCCAACTTGGATTACATGGTGCTCCCAGAGACAAGTGCCTTCTGGCCACCATGGATGTACAGTCACTGTACACTATCATACCACATAATGATGGATTAGAAGCTATTAGAGAGACGCTCAGAGGAAAACGAGAAGGAGAGGTACCAACTGAATATGTATTGGAACTCACCAATCTTGTATTGAGTCAGAACCATTTCAGGTATAAGGATTCATACTACCTCCAGGTATCAGGTACGGCCATGGGCTCCAACCTGGCGCCTGCATATGCAAATTTATATATGGCTAAATTTGAGGAGACATACATCTTACCGGTATATGGATCTAAAATATCCTTTTACAAAAGATTCATTGATGATGTCTTCCTTATATGGAAGGATACACAGGAATCGTTTGTTGAGATGGTGAACGACATCAACTTACTTCAGAGCCCTGTAAAATTCACTCATGAAAGTTCCTATGATTCAATACATTTCCTTGATGTACAGGTATCCATTGTGGATCAAGCTTTTGTAACATCAGTCTATAGGAAACCTACTGATAGGAACACTACGTTGTTGACCAGCAGTTTTCATCCCCCATCGTTAAAATCCAATTTGCCTATTTCGCAGTTCTTACGAGTGATGCGCATTAACAATGAGGCAAATATAAGGGAGGAGCAACTGGTAGAGATGAAACAGCGATTCAGCCAGAGAGGGTATTCAACTAAAATGATCAGCAACAGTCTTCGAAAAGCCAGAAAAATATACAGTAGGACTGAGCCTAAGGCAGCCAGCAATGAGAATAGAATGGTTTTTACCACCAAGTTTGATAACTACGCACATTTTACGCGTAAGACATTGCGCAAACACTGGCCAGTATTAAAAACTGACCAAAAGTTACCCTTTACATACATGGATCCCCCTATGATGGCCTACAAAAGAGGACCCAACCTCAAACAAATGCTTATGAGGCCCACAATGGAGCCTGAAACCAAACAAAATTTCCTGCAGATTATGAGCAGTAAACCTGGTTGTTTCTCTTGTGGGAAGTGCACTACCTGTAGATCTTTATTGACCGGCTCTACCTTTCCCCATCCACATTCAGGGAAGAAGATTAAGATAAAGTACCATTTACATTGTAGACTAGACTTTGTGGTATATACACTTATATGTCCCTGTGGACTATGCTATGTAGGGCTTACAACCCGATGTTTTCGGGATAGGATGGCAAACCATCGGCTGTCTATCAGAACAGCAATACAAACAGGTACCACAGACAAGCCGGTAGCCAGACATTACCTACAAAGAGGACACCAGGTAGCCAATCTAAAATGCAGATTAATTGATTGGGTTCCGCCCTTACCCAATGGGGGTGATCGTGCTTTAGTCCTACGTAAAAGAGAAAGTTTTTGGATTTCACATCTAAATACTGTCTCACCTAAAGGCCTTAATGAGCACTCTGCGATGAATGTCTTTTTATGAATTTTCAGTTAAAGGCCATCTATCCAATAATTTCCATTAATAGGTAGAATACAGTGCCCTGTGATTTAGCAGATAGGATGTACCACTAATGAGGCCATTGGCGACACAATATGGATTTACCTAAGCCGACATAAATAATTGTAGAATACATCAGATACCCTGATAGGGTTCATTTAGTTACCTTAGTGTAGCTTGAGTCCAATATTTTAAGAAGTTTCCTCTATTGTGATATGAAACTTGGGTATTTCGTCTTGTGTCGCTATGACCTTTGTCAATACATGTATTTTCTATGTTTCTATATACTAATGTATATTTTTTAATAAATGTTTAGTTTAACTAAGTCTGTTTAATTAAGACTGCCACACTCCATTAAAAGTACCGGGCCATATGGATATCGAGATATTATTTGGCCAAGAGAGATAGCACCAGTATAGACTGACCAGTAGACTGATATTTGTAAACATACTTGCCCCAACCCCAATATTGCATGAGTGTGCAAGATTAGAGTGTACATAGTCAATAAGAAGTGTTAAAGAAATCCTTCTATTAGATGCTCCATGGACACTGAATTGTCCTCCCATCATTGAGCTCAACAAGGTGAGCCAGAAGAATGAATTAGCTTATACGTCCCCTGGGTAACATAAGCCTCATGTTTATAGAGCCTGTAGAAGGAAAACGAGTTTTCAGCTTGGCCCATTGCGGCCACCGTTAAGAGTTATTTGCATGAACTAGGCATTTCCGGAAATCGAGCTGTGGAACGCATATGCGTTCCACCAGCGGCGCTGTAAAAGTAATTATCACACTGAGCCGAACTCAGCGACGCGGATGGCCCTGACTGCTAACCTATTAGTTTATCTATCCACACGGCAATAAGCATGTAGGGGGTGAAAGTATATAGGTAAGAAAATCGAGGAGGGGGACGCATTTGAGGCCGTCCCTGCACTTCCGGGGTAAGGGGTATAAAAGTCCTGTCAGTTTGCTAGTTACAGTTGTGGCTGTAGAAGGTGTCAGCATCTCCTGTAGAGTGGGTGAGTACTGTTATTACATCAGCATGAGCAGTTGGTAGATCTATATTATTTTGATTATTGGAGGATGAACTATGTAAACTATCCTTACAGTGATCTCCTATGTTGTCAGAGTTGCTCGGAGGTTGTGTGGCTAAGTAAGCACACCAGTAAGTATTGCAATTTAAGTTGTCACACTGGTGGTACTGGAACGAGGGGATTTATTGAAGTTTATTGAATAAGTGACCATACACATGCTGTTGTGTATATATGTGAGTGCACATATGCATCCATATATGTATGCATGTCTATATGTAAATATCTATTTACTCCCACAGAAACCTGTTAGTACTAAGTCTGACCCATCCATACAGCACGTTCATTGTCTGAACAAGAGACATTGATTCCCTGAGTAAGTGGATGTTGTTCTGTTACCACAGCCATTATACGTATAAGAGAAATGTCCTAGTTCACATTGGTGTTTTATTTTTCTGGACGTGGGACTGGTGAGCACGTTTGGCCAATATAGACATAGGTGCGAGATTACATTCGAATCACGATGGGTGTCTGAGAGACCCTTATAATCAAATACTGGTGGAGTGTGGCAGTCTATATATATATATATATGTTTTGTGTTTGTTCCTTTAAGAGAATTACTCTATCTATTGTCTTTTGTCTTTTGTAGTAATCAATGTATGATGCTTTCAAAAACTGTATAAAAATCGAAGCTTGTCTTGAGAAAGATCCACGAATTAGGATCGAAACGTCGACTAATTGAGCCGAATATACACTGCAATAAAGCTGTTATGAATAAACCAGAACCGTTGACTGTTTGAACCTGATGAGTGCACCTCCATATTGTTGGACTTTGGGTTAAATATTGTGGATCCACCCTGTTTGGGGAGATTTCCACTAGGGAGCACCCTACTGTTGTTTATAGTACTGATGTGAGTGCAGGAATATACATGGTATATATATATATATATATATATATATTTTTATATATATATATATATATATATATATATATATTTTAACATAGTGTCCGACACTCAAACAGTCAATCACAGTGCCCTGGTGCGCTCCATAATGTAGATGCAATGAAACGATAGAGACTGGTGGCACTCAAAGGGTTTAAAGAACAGTGAAAAATCCCAACTGTGGACACAGCGTGTATATATTATGTAGAATACACTCTGTGGGGATTTTTCACTGTTGTTTAGACACTTTGAGTGCCGCTGTGTCATTATATAAATGATACCCCGCGGGTTCCGCATTAGAAATTGCACGACTATTGGATGCCACAATGTTGCGTTTTGCAAAAGATGGATAGCAGTTTTAAATAAGTGCAGCTATGATCTGATGCTGCTCGTCATTGAAGAGGCGGGCAGGGAGCTGACTGTGACTAGAGAATCCATTAATAAATTTGAAACTGCACACCGGGCCACTTTAACAGCTGATAAAGACACTAATTGGCTTGATAAGCTTGAAAAACAGCTACTGATTTATAAACGCAACCTGATATAATTCAAAAAGATGAAACTCATTAAAGTTACATCAGATTATGAATATAATCAGGTGTATAACTGGGTGGGAGATGGCCGCCGGGAGAACACCAAAAGGCAGTATAAAGCTCCATACAGACAGACAACGGACTCTGACTCTTCACAGGGGCGTGATAATATCAGTGACTCTGATCATATTCCAGGACGGCCCTTCATCCCTTTAGCCGTACGCACCCGCAATCAATTGGCCGACAGAGGAGGTTCACGAGGAGAGGGGGGCAAAACAAGAGGACGAAAACCAGGTCGCCCACCTCTTGCTCGCCGCAAGAGACAGTAATCAATCTATCCTCACGGACATTGACTGAGCTTGAACTTAAGGTACTTGGCCGTGGTCATTCTTTTGTACCCAGTACCCACTTTGATGATTTTAAATGGGAGGTGGAGAAATATCGTCTAACTAGACAACTTAGACTACACGAACACTTTAAAGGCAGTAGGGTACAGTCTGCAGATTTTCCTATTCCCACAGATATACCTGCAGCTGTAAAACGCCTTCAAAGAAAGTCTACGTTTGACCCACCTACAAATAATACCTCTATTAAGACTTTTTAACATATGTTGAACCATGAAGGGGATAATTTAATTGCATCTAGATCTAACTGCAGTTTTTATAATAATTTAACATCTGGTGAATATCAAGCACTAAAAGATTTGTCCTCATACAGGGATATAATTATACGCCCCGCTGACAAGGGCGGGGCTATAGTTATACATAATATTGAGGCATATAGAAATGAAATTGATCGACAACTAGCTAACAGTGTTGTGTATAGGCGACTGTCACAAGATCCGACAGAGATTTTCAGTCAGACTCTTGAGAGATGCTTAAATGAAGCTGTGGATAGGGAGATTATTTCTTCTGAACTCAGCACAGCATTATTATGTAAGAAACCTATTGTGCCATTGTTATATACGTTGCCCAAGATACACAAGGGGTACAGAGACCCTCCTGGCAGGCCCATTATATCCGCGAGGGGGTCTTTGTTTCAACCCATTTCGGTGTACTTGGACTGCTTACTACAGCCATGTGTCATGGGCCATCCTCTATATATTCAGGATACAACAGCATTCCTAAAAAAATTACATGAAATTGTGGACATTCCAAGTAATAGTTTCTTATGCAGTGTAGATGTCTCTAATCTTTACACTGTTATTCCCAACACTGAGGGCATTAAAGCAGTGAGGGACTTAATTATGTCCAATCCGTTATATGTGGGCCCTGACATTGATTTTGTTTTAGAACTATTAGAACTGGTTCTAACGAATAATTATTTTTTTCATGATGGCAATTTCTTCCTCCAGACGTCTGGGTGTGCGATGGGGTCCAATGTGGCCCCGTCGTACGCCAATGCGTATATGTTTAAAGCTGAACAAGACATTTTTTTCAATAGAGTGGAAATAAGTGAGAAGATATTATTCTATGCTAGATACATAGATGATGTGTTTTTGATTTGGACGGGACCAGAAGAAGCCTTTACAGCTTTCATGTCCGAACACAATCTATCTGATAGTCCCATTAAATTTACATATTCTATTGATTGTAAAACAATACATTTTCTGGATGTTCTTATTGAACTAAAAGATGGGATAATTTCCACTAATTTATTCAGCAAACAGACAGATTGCAATACCCTGCTCCACGCAGCAAGCTTTCACCCCAAGCCCCTCAAGTACGGATTACCGTACTCACAGTTTCTTCGCGCTAGACGCATATGTAGTAATGATGAGATGGCCAATAACAATACTGACCTGATGATTCAGAAATTTATCACAAGGGGATATGATGAGCAAACATTATCAGTGTCCAAAGACAAGGTAATGGCTATTCCGAGGGAACAATTGTTAATCCCCAGGAATAAGAAGGCCAATACCACGTATTTACCTTGGGTTAACCACTACAATGATAAAAGCAATGACATTAGGTCAATAACAAAAAAACTGTGGCCTATAGTAGGCACAGATAAAAATTTAAACCTTTCAGATAAAAGAATAATGCCTTGTTATACCAGGGGCAAAAACATTCATGATTGGGTGGTTAGGACCGATATAACTAAAGAAGTAACCCCGGAAACACATTTTTTGGCACGTAAAAATGGGTGCTTTAAATGTTTAAACTGCACCACCTGTCGTTATATGGTAGCTGGTGACAGTTTCAGACACCCATACAGTGGCAAAAAATATCTCATCAAGCACCGGTTAACATGTACCACCAAGTTCATAGTGTACATGATTACGTGTCCGTGTGGCCTAAGTTACGTAGGGAAAACAGACAGAACCCTACGGGTAACGTATGGCCACCCACAGATTGTCTATTAGAAATGCCCTTGAGAAGGGACATAGTGATCAACCGGTGTCTAGACACTTTGTGAAAGCAGGACATAATCTGTCGACTCTTAGATATATGATCATTGATCATATTCCACCTAGAAATCGGGGCGGTGACAGATCACTAGCCCTATTGCGCTGTGAGTCTAGGTGGATACACAGACTGAATACCCTGTCACCTAAGGGGCTTAATGAAAGCTTGGGATTACACTGTTTCCTTTAATATCTGATGGTTAATTAACATTCTCTGGATAGTTTATAAGATGTGTAAATATTGTAATATATTAGGATGATGTATGGATGATACGGATCATCCCCAATTGGTATATATTTTGGTTCTCTTGAACTAAGGAGTTTTACCTTTGTGACTCTAGTTAAATTTATGTCAGTATTTTGGGTAAATTACGATGTATATCTGATTGATTACACACTACTTTGTTATGGGAATGTAACCTCATGATGTCATTTTCATGTGTCACAGTTTTTGTTTATTGCGGCTGTCATGGCAACGGTGGTTAGAATTATGTCGTCATCGGTGGGCGCCGTCTTTCAGCTTCCGGAGCCAGCCGTTGTCACGTGGTGAGGTGCAGGTCTTTAAATGTAAGTTTGTATTTGCTTTTTGTATCCTGATGACGAGGTAATAAATTCCTCGAAACGTTGAACAGCACATATCAGTGTTTGCAATATTTTCTTTGAGTGCCGCCGACTGTACACTACAAATTGGAATACCCCGTGCCGGGGACTCCTACGGAAGGCACCAGTGTCTTGTGATTTCTACATTGGGAGTGCTGCCTACTTGGACTCATATATATATATATATATATATATATATATAATAGAAGTATAGCGCCACTTGTGAGTGTAAAATCACCTAGAGGATTTTATAAAAACACATGTATATAAAAAAAACACTCCCTTACGAATAATAGGGTGTCAGCCGTCCCCTAAAATTTCAGCATTGGTGAGATGCTGTATAGTGTTAGGATGAATACGGATAGGTTGGGGGTTTGGCGACCAAATGGTGTTTATATACAAAAATATTTAGAGGACTAAAATGCGATTTATAAAGGACATGGTAAAAATATTTTTTGTAAAAAATATGAACAATTTATTTGTCAAAATACATAAGAACACTACTTTTAAAAAGAAAATATTTCTCAACACATAATGTAACTTCATATATCATAAAAATGGTAAAATGGTATATGTGAGTAATAAAAAGGGGTTAAATATGTATCGAAAAATATATATAAAAATACTTTCTCAAGACAAAAAAAGGATAAAATATGGAAATAGTAATTAGGTAAAAAAATCGCTTAACTCAAAATGGAGGGTCATACAGGTTTTTATATGTAGTTATGTGTTGAGATATATTTTCTTTTTAAAAGTAGTGTTCTTATGTATTTTGACAAACAAAATTGTTCATATTGTTTACAAAAAATATTTTTACCATGTCCTTTATAAATCGCATTTTAGTCCTCTAAACATTTTTTATATAAACACCATTTGGTCGCCAGAACCCCTACCTATCCGTATTTTTATATATGTATATATATATATATATATATGTATAAAATATATATATATATATATATATGTATAAAATATATATATATATATATATATATATATATGTATAAAATATATATATATATATATATATATATATAAAATATATATATATATATATAAAAAAAATATATATATATATATACGTAAGTTTCTTTCCAGTTCCCCCTGCAAAGACTATCCCACCGAGTTTGTGTTGGAATTGACCTCATTGGTTCTGACGTGTAACCACTTTATGTATAAAAATGACTACTTTCTCCAAATTGCCGGAACGGCGATGGGGTCCAATCTGGCCCCCGCCTACGCAAATTTGTTTATGGCCCATTATGAAAACACGCATCTGTTGCCGAGATATGGGCACAACATCTCTCTCTTTAAACGGTTCATCGATGACGTCTTCTTGCTCTGGGAGGGCACGGAATCTGAATTTATTGACATGGTGAACCAATTGAACACATTGGATAGTCCTATCAGGTTCACATACTCTGTGTCTGCCACTAATATCAATTTCTTAGATGTCAGTATCACTAGAACTGGGGATCGACTGGATACAACGATGTTCCGTAAATCCACAGATCGTAACTTGATGTTACACGCAAATAGTCACCATCCCCCAGCTCTCAAAGAGGGACTACCTATTTCTCAGTACCTCAGAGCAATTAGAATCAATTCCAATGCAACACTCAAAGACCAGCAATGTACTGAGATCACCTCTCGTTTTCTAGAGCGAGGGTATCCTAGAGATGTTCTCAGACGTTGCCTTAATAAAGCTAATAGTATCTCCAATGGACAACACGTTAGAAAGGCCACCTGTCATAACCGTATGATTTGTTCCACCCAATTTGACAGTTCTGCAGATGCCACCAGAAAAGCCTTACGGAAACATTGGCCAATAGTAGCATCTGACACCAACCTGCCCTTCCAAAATACACCAGCGCCTATGGTGGCATATAAACGGGGGGCGAACTTAAAGCAATTGCTAATGAGACCCACGACATTTCCTGAACAGAAAAAGTCCCATATCCAGCTAATGCAGGCCAAACCCGGCAGTTTTTCTTGTGGGGGATGCACTACGTGCAGATCTATGATTACTGGTTCCTTCTTGTATCACCCCCATACAGAAAGAAAGATTCCTATTAGGTACCACCTCCATTGCCGATTGGACTATGTAATCTATCTTTTAAAATGTCCCTGTGGGTTATGCTACGTCGGGTTGACGAACGCCCCTTTCGTGACCGGATGGCCAACCACCGGTCTTCAATCCATACGGCCCTAAATTCAGGTTCTTCTGATAAACCGGTAGCACGACATTTCGTGTCGGCTAGGCACCAAGTATCAGCATTGAAATGTCAGTTGATTGATTGGGTACCTCCGCCTCCAAGTGGGGGGGACCGTACCCTACTACTTAAACAGAAGGAAAGTTTTTGGATACACAAACTCAGTACGGTGGCACCAAGGGGCCTCAACGAGGCCAATCCTCTTAATATTTTTCTGTAAATTTCAAAGCCTATTTTTGTTCTGAGTTTGGATTGTTCACACGAAGTTCTGTCAACTCAGGACGAAGAGCATATTGGCATAACGATCACCTACTGTGTGGCCTTAAATCTATGTTTATATTCATTATTTCATTATAATATTATTTTTTGTCTTTTTTTATGATTATTATTATTTATTATTTATTTTTCCATTCATTCATTCATTTTTTATTTTTTCTATTATAATAATACTTTATTATTTTTTTCAGTTCAGCATGTTTTTCTATGCATAGCAATTATGAAAAATTAGTGCATTCAAACATGTGTTTTTTGTATATCTCTTTCCCGGTGCCATCCCAGGTCCTTGACTTGTCATGAGGGTCCATAGAGCCAATCATCGCACCATCCCCCGTGCTTCTGTCTATGTAATATCTATATTATACTATTGTTGTATCTAATATGTCCCTATGGCATGATGTTAGTTGATTTCTATACACGGGGTGAGTGAGACTATTGACCTATGGGCTCTCCCATGATTTAACAGATGTCCGAATTGCGGACTTAACGATCTGGTGATTGACAGCCTCATACTCCACACTTAAACCCAGTGCAGTTTATGACGTCACTTTCTGCTATGTGGATTTCAGTCTGCATCCACTATTGTTTTTTCAATTATCCCGTGTGAACTTTGTAGTAAAGTTTGGGACCTAAGTGAATCACTATTTCATTAGAAGGCTGTACTCGAATGTGAGTTTAGTAGCGGCAATTCCGCCCCATGGAACGCACGGACTTCTGGCCGCTGGAACGCAGAAGCCGCGTCTCCGGCGTGTGTTCAAGCAGGCACGGATTTTTCTTTGTTTAAATGGTGTAGTGCAGCAGAAACCACCCAGCCAGATCCCTAGGCTGTGTAAAGCTGCTGCAGTAGGTCTGGTTTTCATTTTTTAATAACAGTTCCCTCACTATAGGGTTGGTCATCTGTTAATTACCTCAATTGGTACCTCCTGTGGTTGACTCATAAATAGCTGCCAGCTGAGGCAGAACAGCATGCAGCTTTCATTTGGCTCTGGACACTTGGACCGTGAGTACGATTTGGTTGTAGCTCTCTGCAGATATTCGATTAAGGTTAGTGGTCACGTTTGCTTTTCTTTTAAATTGCAGATCTAGTGTTGGAAATATGCATTGAGCCAGCAGCTGCCATCCTTTGTTTTTAATAAACCACCAGGTACGATTTCCACTGGGTGGCTTCAGGTGAAAGTTTTGTACTATCCTGTGGTGTGGGAGTTTTTTATCTAATGAGTCATATGTTTTATTCCCATGATTATAGTATCTTCTATGTGTTGAAGAAGCCATTTATTACATCAGCATGACCTAGTGTTTTGTCCCGGAAATTATCCATTGAAATGAGGTATAGACTCTATATGAGGTGTTATTTGAGGGTGGAGGCGTCTCTAAATCACACATGGATAGAGTTTGTTGAGCACGGTTGTGTTACTCGGTGACAGTCGTTAGGGCCTGGGAGGCACTGGTGGTGTTGGTGGTGAATAATCTGGTTTTCTATACATATTGATTTTAATTGTTTCTGATTGTTTAGGTGTTATAAGTGCCGATCTTGATAAAGGTCCTCAAATGGACCGAAACGTCGATGAAAAACGGCATCAACAGTGAACTTGATTAAAATAAATTGAACCTACAAGTGATTGCAGAGATTGATTTTTGGGCGTGAGTGCACCTTCCACCCAGGTGGTAGATGCGGTATATATATATATATATATAAAATATATATATATAAAATATATATATATATATATATATAAAATATATATATATATATATATAAAATGTCACTATATATATATATATATATATATATATATATATATATATTAGAGATGAGCGGGTTCAGTTCTCCCAGATCCGACCCCCCCCCCCCCCCCTGAACTTCACCTATTTTACACGGTTCCGAGGCAGCCTCGGATCTTCCAGCCTTGCTCGGTTAACCCGAACGCGCCCGAAACTCATCATCCCGCTGTAAGATTCTCACGAGATTCGCATTCTATATAAAGAGCCGCACGTCGCCGCCATTTTCACTTGTGCATTGGAGACTGAACAGAGAGGACGGGGCTGCATTCTCTCCCTGAAAAACTCCGTAATCTGTGCTCAGTGTGCTGCAAATATCTGTGCTCAGTGTGCTGCAAATATCTACGTTCTCTGCCTGAAAACGCTCCATATCTGTGCTCAGTGTGCTGCAAATATCTGTGTTCAGCTCTGTGTCAAGTATACTATCTCTGTGCTGCATTATTGTGAGCAGTATATAGTAGGACAGTGCAGCATTTTGGTGACCAGCAGTATACATATATAGTACAGAACAGTAGGCCATTGCTGTATCTTGCAGCTCTGTGTCAAGTATACTATCTCTGTGCTGCATTATTGTGAGCAGTATATAGTAGGACAGTGCAGCATTTTGGTGACCAGCAGTATACATATAGTACAGTACAGTAGGCCATTGCTGTATCTTGCAGCTCTGTGTCACTTCTCGTATCCTGATCAGTGCTCAATATCTGCTGCATTGTTGTGACCAGTATGCATACTGTACTGTGCGATGTGTATTATACACCTGGTAATTTTATACTTCCTGTAATCTGTTTCTGAACGATGTGTGAGATACACCTGGGGATTATACACCCTATATACTGTACTGTGTGATGTGTGAGATACACCTGGGGATTATACACCCTGTATACTGTACTGTGCAACGTTTGTGATACACCTGGTGATTATACATCCTGTAATCTGCACTGAGCGATGTGTGAGATACACCTGGGGATTATACACCCTATATACTGTACTGTGTGAAGTGTGAGATACACCTGGGGATTATACACCCTATATTATTATTATTACAGGTTGAGTATCCCATATCCAAATATTCCGAAATACGGAATATTCCGAAATACGGACTTTTTTGGGTGAGAGTGAGATAGTGAAACCTTTGTTTTTTGATGGCTCAATGTACACAAACTTTGTTTAATACACAAAGTTATTAAAAATATTGTATTAAATGACCTTCAGGCTGTGTGTATAAGGTGTATATGAAACGTAAATGAATTGTGTGAATGTAGACACACTTTGCTTAATGCACAAAGTTATAAAAAATATTGTCTAAAATTACCTTCAGGCTGTGTGTATAAGGTGTATAAGAAGCATAAATGCATTCTGTGCTTAGATTTAAGTCCCATCACCATGATATCTCATTATGGTATGCAGTTATTCCAAAATACGGAAAAATCCGATATCCAAAATACCTCTGGTCCCAAGCATTTTGGATAAGGGATACTCAACCTGTATTATCCTTTATTTATATGGCGCCACAAGAGTTCCACAGTGCCCAATTACAGAGTACATAAATAATCAAACAGTAAAACAGCAATTTACAGTTGATGACAGTATAGGACAAGTACAGGGTAAATAAACATAGCAGATGACATTGGAATAAGTATCAGGTGGCAGAAGACTGCTGGATGTGGTACAGTTGAAGATTATTAAAGTAAGACAAAGGATAAGCACATGAGGGAAGAGGGCCCTGCTCGTGAGAGTTTACAATCTAAAGGGGAGGGGTAGACAGAAATGGGTGACACAGATGGGGTACATAGAGAACGTGGAACAGAGGGTTAGGATGAGATTTGGCTGGGTTTGGTGAAGAAGTGGACCCCCAGAAGGCACAAGTCAATACTTAACATTGCAACATTTTATTGGGCTATGCAGAAGAATATTAAAAATAGGGGAAAATAAAAATACAAAAAAAGAATCGATAACTTCTACAGCTTTCAAAAAGGTCAATGGAAGCTGAAATAATGGACAACTACTTCATGGAAGCCAGATACAGTATACCAAACAGTACTTAGCAGAGTTAGGAATGAGTGCTTATGAAATACAGTAACATTTTGTCATAATATTTCAGAAACTGCATGGCTGGTCTCTTGTACTCTTTGTTCTGCTTTAGGATTTATATTCAAAAACATTGTCTCCATAATCCCAAAAACGTCAGTCTTCTTGGAAAGTGGTTTGTTCCTTTGTAAGGGAAAGAGAAAAAGGAAAGAGAACAAACCTTCTCAAACAACGGTTTCTCAATTTCTTTTTCCTCTGAGATGGGATTGTGGATTCGCAGGAATATCTGAGCATTTCTGTATTCAGAAAGCAGCGGCTTTCTACAAATGTTTACAAATAATTCCAGCGATGTTGTCATTTTCTTCCAGTGATTTGGATTAACAATACCATTGATTAGAACGAATAATTCCAGTGATTTTGTCATTTTCTTCCAGTGATTTGGACCAATAATACCATTGATTAGAACGAATAATTCCAGTGATTTTGTCATTTTCTTCCAGTGATTTGAACCAATAATACCATTGATTAGAACGAATAATTCCAGTGATTTTGTCATTTTCTCCCAGTGATTTGGACCAATAATACCATTGATTAGAACAAATAATTCCTGTGATATTGAGGTGTTTGTGTCGCTTAGCTTAGCCATCCAGCGACCACAGTGCACCTCTTTTTCGCTTTCCTTTGCATCATGTGCCGTTTGGGGCCATTTTTTTAAGTGCCATCCTGTCTGACACTGCAGTGCCACTCCTAGATGGGCCAGGTGTTTGTGACGCCCTCTTGGGTCACTTTGCTTAGTCATTCAGCGACCTCGGTGCAAATTTTAGGACTAAAAATAGTATTGTGAGGTGTGAGGTGTACAGAATAGACTGGAAATGAGTGGAAATTGTGGTTATTGAGGTTAGTAATATTATAGGATCAAAATTACCCCCAAAATCTATGATTTAAGCTGTTTTTGAGGGGTTTTTGAAAAAAAAACACCCAAATCCAAAACACACCCGAATCCGGCAAAAAATTTTCAGGGAGGTTTTGCCAAAACACGTCCGAATACAAAACACGGCCGCGGAACCAAATCCAAAATCAAAACCCGAAAAAATTTCGGTGCACATCTCTAATATATATATATATATATATATATATATATGTGTGTATGTGTATATATATATATATATATATATATATGTGTGTATATATTTTGTGTGTATATATATATATATATATATATTTACATATAGATAGATAGATAGATAGATAGATAGATAGATAGAAAGATGGTGTTTGAGAGGGCGCTAATGGGAATGGAGTTAATCAATACAGTATATCGTATACCAAATTATTTTAGTATCCACCCAGTAGATCTTTCAATTAGAATGTCAGAAACATACAGAATTTTTCATTTATTTTCCATAAATACGATACAACGTTTTAAAAATTTCAAAACAAAGGCATCAGTAATCCGACAGATAACAAAGGGAATAAGTATCAATTTCAGTGTAAAACATGGATCTCTTACAGATTAAGCAGTGCCTGAGACCGCAATGTGATTGACAGCGGTGGGCATTTTTGGGGCGGTGACATGGCGTTGGGAGGGCAGATCAAATAGTGGCAGGCAGGAACTATTTTTGGAGCAGCTGTGTGAAGTCACACACAACCGCTCAGATAACAAAAATGGCCACTGACCGCCTGTCAGGGGTCAACCTTAGATCCAATGTGTTCACAATTAGATTGTGAACACATCAGGAGGCTGCCTTAGACATGCTGGGTGGCCTTACCCTGTGCTGGGCAGCCCCCAGCGTGTGTAGAGATGAATGCAGATCTGGCTGCGTATGCAGTCATCTATGTTCATCTCTGAATAACCTCCTCAGTACATACATTATAAAGTATCATTATCATTAGCCAGCCTCAAAACCATCCAGTTCATGGGGTGGATTTACTAAAACTTCTAAAACTGACAATCGGTGGAGTTGCCAATGGCAACTAGGTTCCAGTTACCATTTCTCTATTACAGCCTAGCATATTCTAGCCATAATCTGATTGGTTGCTACAGTATGTCCAACAGCACCACTTTTCATTTTTAGAAGCTTTAGTAAATCTACCCCATGAACTGGATGGTTTGGGACTGGCTAGTGATGTAATGCATTGTTTGGCCATAGGGCTCACAGGGGAGATTCCCGGTGGGCCTGCGCACCCGCGGGGCCTGTTTTGTTTGAGGACATGTGGTCCTATTTATAGACATAATGAATAAGATGCAAAATAATTTGCATATATGAAAATGACTTTGCCACTTAGCCTGTGATTGCAGACGATCTAGTGTATGCTCTGTCTGCCTGCTTGGCTGACATATAAGATTGAGTGAATAGTGATTGGGATACGGTTGGTGTAATAAGCAAGAAAATATATATTTTTAAAGAATTATATAGTTTCCTAAATTCTAAAGATGTATCATATAATGTGCTCATAACATTTAATTTTATTTCCTTTTAAGTTCCCCCTTGATGCTGAACATGCCCACTATCTGGAAAGTCTTGGGGGAAGGGTGTTGCTGACATGGCCAATGGCTAGACCTTACACCTCTGGTGCTGCCCATGTGGGGCCACTAGTACAAAATATTTCCAGGGCCGCTTTTTGTTCCGCCCCTGAATGCATGTACTGTATCTTTAGGACCTTATTCAGGTTTGATAGCAAACCAAAAACCACGCCCATTATTTGTTTGCGTGCCAAAGGCGCACGCGCACATAGTTGTTTTTGTGGGGGGGGGGGGGTGTGTTGGGGTGTGCCTCACTCTTCATCTTGCCCTGGGCTCTGAAAGCCCTAGTTACGCCTCTGTTTCCAGTTCACCTAGCAGTTGAACAGGTGTATTCATTACTCACTGACACATTTTAAAAGACCCACAGGTGGAGCAAATTATTTCACTTGCAATCCTGTGAGGAGAGCTGGAAAACATGAACTGTTGGGGGAACTTGAGGACTGTGGTTGATAACCACTGACATTGGCGTTTTTATAATGGATGTAATGTGCATATGGGCCCATGGCTCCAGGGGGGGAACCACACTGCACACACTGCTCCCATGTTTTTTTACTTACCATTCCAGAGTCCTGTGTTGAGTACAGCAGCCGTGGCAAAAATCACAGCCAAAATGGCTGTGCATGCGTAGTAGTGAAATTACTCTCAATTACTCTCAATTGCACAATGGGGGTTATTCAGACCTGATCGCATGCTGTGAATTTTCGCAGCGCAGCGGTCAGTTCAGTACTGCGCATGCATATGCACCGTAATGTGCAGGCGCGTCGTACGGGTGCAAAGCGGATCATTGCTGAGCAAAGGCTTTAACAAAGAATCCATTCGCACAGCCGATCGCAAGGAGATTGACAGGAAGACGGCGTTTGTGGGCGTCAACTGACCATTTTCTGGGAGTGTTTGGAAATATTGCAGGCGTGTGTGTCCAAGCATTTGCAGGGCAGGTGTCTGACATCAATTCTGGGCAACAACAGGCTGAAGTGATCGCAGCGGCTGAGTAAGTTCTGAGCTACTCAGAAACTGCACAAAACTGTTTTTGCTCTGCTCTGCTGCACATGCGATCACACACTTGCAAAGCAAACATACACTCCCCTATAGGCGGTGACTATCTGTTCGCAGCACTGCAAAAAATTGCTAGCGAGCGACCAACTCGGAATCACCTCCAATGTCAGAGTCTACTGCACCATGGAGAGTAGGTGGCCCATCCCAAGTCTGCACATGGGCCCCCTCCTGTTAAAATGCCCCTGACTTGGAGGGGGTAAAATAGCATAACTAGGTTTCAGATGCAATTCTGTAAACAGCTCAATGATGAGTTAAATGATGCTGGGCAGGTATGCGGAGGTGTTGTATTAATAAGAGAGGGCTTACAGATGAAAATACAAATGTTTAATCTAATAGGGGGTCATTCCGAGTTGATCGCTCGCTGACGTTTTTCGCAGCGAACAGGTTACTACTGCGCATGTGTATGCATCGCAATGCGTAGGCGCATCGTACGGGTACAAAGTGGATAGTTGCTGGGCGATGGATTTAACAAAGAATACATTCGCACAGCCGATCGCAAGGGGATTGACAGGAAGAGGGCATTTGTGGGTGTCAACTGACCGTTTTCTGGGTGTGTTTGGTAAAACGCAGGCGTGTCCAAGCGTTTGCAGGGTGGGTTACTGACGTAAATTCCAGGACCGGACAGGCTGAAGCGATCGCAAGGGCTGAGAAAGTCAGGAGCTTCTCAGAAACTGCAAAAAACTTTTCGTATCGCTCGGCTGCACAAGTGTTCACACACTTACAAAGCGAAAATACACTCCCCTATAGGCGGCGAGTATCTGATCGCTGCGCTGCAAAAAAAAGCTAGCGAGCGATCAACTCAGAATGAGAGCCATTGTACAAACTTGTATAAAAACACTGAAAAACTACTATACAGACATGTTTCTCTTCCCCAAAATTCTGGAAATACTTTAATTTGATGATAAACACTTGCTGGCTATCATTTTTCCACCATTAATCCAAAGTGCAAATATTAACCATTTGACACATTTAAAAAAAATCCAGTATGTACATTCCTTATGGCCAATAACAGCCTTCTGTATGTATGGTCCTGCTATTCCAATTGCCACTTTTTGGGGATACAGGATGGTTTCAACACTTTTTATGCAGTTTCCCCATTTTGTAGGAAAGTTGCACAACATCACCATGAGCAGGGCCGTAACTATGGTGGTGGTGGTGGTGGGGCACGCGTCCCAGGTGCAGGACTTGAGGGGGGCGCTGAGGAGTTACAGAGGAGCATGGTTTTTGTTTTTTTACCGACAGTACTGTGCTGCTCCAGTAAGACAGCAGACAGCTCCCGGGGCAGTGTTTCTGACCCACCTGTCTGCCCGGAGCTGGCTCCGATGCGGTGTGGGTGAGCTCCAGTACCTGGGAACCGGTGGTGCAAGTAGAAAAAATGTCATACAGGTACTGTGTGCGCACGTGCTAAAAAAAATGGGTGTGGCTAAATGCCACATGGGGCATGGCCAATGAAAATGGGGGCGTGATACAAATATGGGGGGAGGGGCAGATACACATATGACCTCAATGGTGCTAGATACACGTTGCCCCACAGTGCCAGATATATATTGCCTCACAGTGCCAGATACACATTGCCCCACAGTGCCAGATATACAAATGCCCCCACAGTGCCAGATATACATTGCCTCACAGTGCCAGATACAGAAATGCCCCCAGTGCTAGATACACATGTCCCCCAGTGCCAGATTTGCCCTCAGTGTCAGATACACATGTCCTCGCAGTGCCAGACATGCCCCCAGTGCCATATGCACATGCCCCCGCAGTGCCAGATATGCCCCCAGTGCCATATATACTCCCAGTGCCAGGCATGGCCACTGAAAATGGGGCATGCCAACATGACTATCATCTACACCCTGTGTCTCCTCTCAGCACACTGTCACCTAGCCCTTGTGTCGTATCTCAGCACACTATCACCTACCCCTTGTGTCGTATCTCAGCACTACTTCAATAAATTTTTGCACAGTATGCATGCAGAGTCCCCTTTTTACGCAGCATGCACACAGAGTCCCCTTTTTACACAGAACGCACGCAGAGTCCCTTTTTTACACAGTACACACAGTGCCGGAAACACAATTGCCCCACAGTGCCAGATACACAATTGCCCCACAGTGCTAGATACATATTGCCCCACAGTGCCAAATACACATTACCCCACAGTGCCAGATATATATTGCCCCACAATGCCAGATATACAAATTCCCCCACAGTACCAGATATACATTGCCTCACAGTGCCAGATACAGAAATGCCCCCAGTGCCAGATACACATGTCCCCCCAGTGCCAGATTTGCCCTCAGTGTCAGATACACATGTCCCCGCAGTGTCAGATATGCCCCCAGTGTCATATGCACATGCCCCCGCAGTGCCAGATATGCCCCCAGTGCCAGATATGCTCCCAGTGCCAGGTATACATGCCCCCCCAGTGCCAGGCATGATCCCAGTGCCAGGTATATATGCCCCCCCAGTGCCAGATATGTTTTCAAAGTCCCAGATATGCTCCCAGTGCCAGGAATACAGTACATGCATCCCCCCCCACGTTGCTCACCGCTGCTGCTGTCCTTTGTGTGTGTGTGTGTGTGTGTGTGTGAGGGGAGGAGAGCGCAGTTTCCGGCGGGTGCGGGTGTTTTAGTTCAATTCAGCGCCAATCCATGAGCCAATCAAAGCTCGCGGTCCGGCAGCCCGCAAGCTCTGATTGGCTCACGGGCGGCGCTGAATTAAACAAAGACACTGAAGGGCAGGAGAGGCGAAGGCTGCGCTCTCCTCCCCTCACATCAGCGGCGGTGCAGCGGTGAGCAGCAGAGGGAGGGAGGGAAGGACGGAGCGGTGGCCCCGTCGGCGTGGGTACGGCATACCCATGGCTAAATTCCAACGGGTACGCCGTACCCACCAGTACCTGCACGCTTGCACCGCTGCTGGCATCTCTCATATGACGGCTACTGTCTTAAACTCTCTTCTTTGCCATGCAGTGCTGCGACTAGCGTGCGGTGCACCGTACAAGCTATAGAAGCAAGCTGTTGGTGCTGTGTTTTTCAGCAAGATATGATCCCAGCTGCCTGTCCAGCACCAACCAATACCAAGCTGCAGGCTACACCACATTGAGAGGACACACTGCCCCAGGCTTATGCTTGTTAACAGGTTACAGAAATAAAAGTTTCACTTTACTAGCTATCCACTTGACAGTGGAAACTAAGAGCCTGGACCATCTCCAAATCTCACCAAGTATCATTACAATTCTCACCGAGTATCACTACAGAAGCTTTGTGGTGAGTTTAAAGACAGAATTTATTATTGCCACTATGCTCCCAGTTAGCAATATCAACCTTCGCTTTGCCTACCAGATGGGGGGATTTGGTGTAGCTTATAGGGGTATGTAGTGTAGTGATGTATGTAGTGTAGTAATGTATAGCAGTATATAGGGGCATGTAGTGCGCTGATGTGGTGTAGCATATAAGAGGATGTAGCGTAGTGATGTAGTGTAGCATATAGGGTATGTAGTGGAGTGCATAGGGGCATGTAGTGTAGTGATGTAGTTCAGCATGTAAGGGATGTAGTATAGTAGTGCAGTGGATTGGGGAATGTAGTGCAGCGATGAAGTGTTATGAAATACTGCAGTGATATATTGCAATGTATGGGGACACACAGAGGAGCATGTATTTGAACACTACTGGAGGTGCATGTGACGCATAGGGCATTTGAGGCACATAGGGGAATATGGTCCAATAGTATCCCCTTTTTTAATTTATTTTTTGATAATCTAATTATTTTAGTCTGACAGGGTTTTTTTATTTGGGGGGGGGGTGGTTTGGGGGGCGGGCCCCTAATTACTGCCTTGCCCAGGGTGACGAAAATCCACGAGTACCCCAAATTGGCATTTCTAAGAGAATCTCGGTCACACAACTGATCTTCGGAATGTCCATCAGAAGTTAGCTACCAGACATTTTAATTGCTGTGTACGAATTTTCAGCTGCAAGCACAGACACGCCCTCAATCAGTCGTGGCATGCTGGCATTTCACTTACAACTCCTCATTACTCACACAAACGCTCCCTGACAGTTACTAGCACTGCATTCAAGTCCTCACTGTGACCGCTGATGGTAACAAAACTTGGAGCATGTGCAGTGTGAATCATAGGAAAGCACATTACAAAAATAATCTGAATCAGGCCATCTGACACTGGGATAATGCACCCAGGGGTAGTTATAGACCTTGTGGAGCTCAGGGCGAAGGTTTCCTTTTGCGCCCCCCAAATTTAGCAAAAATAAAGGGGCATGGTTTCATGGGGAAAGGGCATGTCCAGAAAATACTACAAATTCACATTACACTGCACCGTAGTCCCCCTTATACACATTATGCCACACAGTAGTGCCCTATATATATATATATATATATATAGAGAGAGAGAGAGAGAGATATAGATAGATCAGTCTACACAGTGGAGGCCCTTGTACACATTATGCCACACAGTAGTGCCCCTTATACACGTTACACCACACACTAGTGCCCCTTATACACAATACGCCACAGAGTGGTGCCCCTTATACACTTTACACCATATAGTAGAACCCCTTATCAATGTTACACCACATAGGCCCCTTATACACTTTACACCACAGTAGAGCCCCTTTTACACATTATGCCTTGGTAGAGCGCTTATACATGTTACACCACAGTACAACAACTTATACAGTTAAGACACAGTAGAGCTGTTTATACATTTTTGTTTATATGTAGTGCAGGGTAGCACAATGCAATATAAGGGGGACATAGTGGATCTGGGCTCAGATATATCAATGCTTGGAGAGAGCTAAAGCACCAACCAATCAGTTTCTGTCATTTTTCAGACTATGCTAAAAACAATGACATTTAGAAGCAGATTGGTTGATACTCTGTCCAGTTTATCTCTCTTCAAGTTTGTCTGTAAAGAAGTAAAGGGCAGTATATGGCAGCACAGTAACGCATAAGGTAGTAGAGTGCAGTACAGTATAAATTATAAGTGAAGTACAGTATATGACAGCACAGTACAGCATAAGGCAGTATAGTGCAGTATAGTATAAGGGGATCACTCTCATCGATATACAGCTTGAACTTCTTCTGGGAGATACTCTTCTGTAACTGCATGCTGAATGATGTATTATCGGCTGGCCGGGCGCTTCGCTCTTCCTGTCAATTAAGCAACACACCGGACTGAGGAAGGGAACAGCCAGGGGCCCATCCCTATCCTCTTTAGTGCCGAAGACATTCATTTTGCCATTTGTGTATCAGCCACACATGCCAGGTCTATCCCAGGCACACAGTCACACAGCAGCATCTGGGCTGCCAGCTACCTGACAATGGAAGTTCCACAGAGTCCCCACCATAGGGTCATGATTGAGACAAAGTTGGGCAGCATTTCTTAGGGATACAAAATGGTTTGGGTACGGGATCCTCGCTGTCGGGATGCCGGTGGTCATAATATCAACCTTGCATCCCGACTGTTTGGAATGACAGGGGCGCATGAGGTAGCTAAACTGAATCCTCTCCCTCCTCCTAACCCTTCCTCCCTGCAGCCGAAAACTAACCCTTGATTCCTGAAGCCTAAACCTAACCTACCCTCCTCGCAACCTAACCCTCCCCGGGATACTTACATACCAGCGTCGGTATTCTTACAAGTGTTTGGATTCAAGTGCTGCATTCTGACTGGAGAGATCCTGAGCACCGGGATACCAACTACATCCCATAGAAAATATATGGCTGGCGATGGGCAAGAGTGGGCAGGTTTCTGACGGGGTGACTCTCAGGTCACAGTCCCCCAGGTGGTTGCCCTGCTTGCCTACCCCTAGAACCGCCACTGAATGCATCTGTGATCACATCTCACAGCACAAGGAGCCAGTCACTGACTACATGAAGTATTAGTCATAACCAGCACTGCATAGATAGAGAAGCTATGGGGGTCACCTTCAGAATTTTCCTATGGGGTCCACAAACCTCTAGCTATGTCCCTGCCTTAACAGGTATGACCTCACTGGTTTACATGGCTGTGCCTGCTGTGAAAGATTGTTTGCATTGTCTTACACTATAATTTACTTACTCTAGTTTCTTCATCTGACACTCTCCAAACAATCCACTTAAACTGGATCCAGCCTGACTCACGTCCTCTGTAACAGGAAATCTGCATCTCCTGAACCTGCACAAAACACAGACACAATGCTTACTATAAGAAATTAAATCTTAACGCATATGCCAAGATAATATATCATATATACTTTGAAACCATTAACATATAGGGGGTAATTCAGAGTTGATCGCAGCAGCAAAATTGTTAGAAGCTGAGCAAAACCATGTGCACTGCATGGTGGCAGATATAACATGTGCAGAGAGAGTTAGTACTGAAACCTAAGCACGACAGATCAGAGGAAAATAATTCTTTATTAAAAGGTATTAGAAGAGCAGTGTGAATAATTGGGCTCCAGAAGAGTAATTAAACTTTTTTGGAATCAATTGGGATCATTGATCCTTATAATCAGTCCATGAAAATGATTTGTTTCTGAAGGAACTCAATTCTGGGTAGAACTTTAACACATTATTGGATAAGAGAACAAATATATACGGTATACCACCAAGTACCAGGCAAAGGCTTTGTTATGCTACTGACACCAATTTAACTACAGAACTAGTAGAGAACACAACAACACTAATATTTTGTATTGTAGCACCCCTGATGAAGCCATAGTTGACTAAACGCGTTGGTTGATTAATTTTCTAGAGTCACAAAAGAAAGATGTCTACTAAACATTTGTTGAAAAACGTAATTGTACAATAATTGTCTTGGGATAAGGTTCTATTATTTTTATGAAGTATTTTAATAAAGCATTTTAATAAATATATGTGTATTGCAAGAGCATCATATGTGGTTGTACTCACTAAGTAGCTCGTTAAAAAGGATAAAATTGTTTGGACTACAAATACAAATCCAAAGGGCACTGATCCCCAGAATTTTATTTTTATTAGGTGCCCCTTAAATAAATAATTCCAATATCTATCCAAGAGGTCCATTTAGGTAGAGGACCATTCTGTGGGGTTGCTGCCGTCTATTTAAAAACAAATAGGATTTTGAAAGATTACCTAAAGATCATCTGGCTATAGAAACTTTTACTATAAAATTCCATCATTCAGGTTTGGAAGCGCAGTATTAGTTATTAAATATTCTTCAAATAAATAAATATATATATATATATATATATATACCAAACAGAAAACCCAGCACTCTCCTAAGCAGCTTCATTCACCTTAATGCTTTAATATACATCTAAATAAACAATGGGGTTTTGGTTTATGAATTGTACAAATCATGTAAGCTTGCGGCCCACTACACGGGACCCCATTTCACCGCAAGTCCTACTCTATCACAAACTTTCACATAGATTTTATAGAAACCTGGTTACTGCTGCGTCATAGAGGAAAATGTGCTTATCTGGTTTAAAGCTTACCTGCCACTCTTATGGCTTTTGAAACGTAAGACAGTCACCAACACAAATAACACAACTACACAAGTGTGCTTACCTGGTTTACAGCTCACCTGCCAACAGACTACTGGCTTTCAAAGTGAGACAGTCACCAACACACCTAAATAGCAGCTGATCCAGGTTAAAGGTAAATGAGCTTAGGGGTGCATGAGAGAGAGATATGGTCACAAAAGGGCCAATTAAAAATGAACCCTGTTATACAAACAAACACGAGGAACCACTGCACTCGCCATTCCCAGGGGTTGGGGTGCGGTGGGCTGTGACCACCAAACTCAAATATACCAAACAGAAAACCCAGCACTCTCCTAAGCAGCTTCATTCACCTTAACCTGGATCAGCTGCTATTTAGGTGTGTTGGAGACTGTCTCACTTTGAAAGCCAGTAGTCTGTAAACCAGGTAAGCACACTTGTGTAGTTGTGTTATTTGTGTTGGTGACTGTCTTACCTTTTAAAAGCCATAAGAGTGGCAGGTAAGCTTTAAACCAGATAAGGACATTTTCCTCTATGAGACAGCAGTTGCCAGGTTTCTATAAAATCTATGTGAAAGTTTGTGATAGAGTAGGACTTGCGGTGAAATGGGGTCCCGTGGAGTGGGCCGCAAGCTTACATGATTTGTACAATTCATAAACCAAAACCCCATTGTTTATTTAGATGTATATTAAAGCATTAAGGTGAATGAAGCTGCTTAGGAGAGTGCTGGGTTTTCTGTTTGGTATATTTGAGTTTGGTGGTCACAGCCCACCGCACCCCAACCCCTGGGAATGGCGAGTGCAGTGGTTCCTCGTGTTTGTTTGTATAACAGGGTTAATTTTTAATTGGCCCTTTTGTGACCATATCTCTCTCTCATGCACCCTTAAGCTCATTTACCTTTAACCTGGATCAGCTGCTATTTAGGTGTGTTGGTGACTGTCTCACTTTGAAAGCCAGTAGTCTGTTGGCAGGTGAGCTGTAAACCAGGTAAGCACACTTGTGTAGTTGTGTTATTTGTGTTGGTGACTGTCTTACGTTTTAAAAGCCATAAGAGTGGCAGGTAAGCTTTAAACCAGATAAGCACATTTTCCTCTATGAGACAGCAGTTGCCAGGTTTCTATAAAATCTATGTGAAAGTTTGTGATAGAGTAGGACTTGCGGTGAAATGGGGTCCCGTGGAGTGGGCCGCAAGCTTACATGATTTGTACAATTCATAAACCAAAACCCCATTGTTTATTTAGATGTATATTAAAGCATTAAGGTGAATGAAGCTGCTTAGGAGAGTGCTGGGTTTTCTGTTTGGTATATTTGAGTTTGGTGGTCACAGCCCACCGCACCCCAACCCCTGGGAATGGCGAGTGCAGTGGTTCCTCGTGTTTGTTTATATATATATATGTTTATTGAAGAGAAGGGTGGTTAGAAAGAACTCTATCTCCATCCTTGAGGAAAATAATTGGATCTTCTCCAGAAAATGTATGTAACATGAAGTCCTTACAGTATTTCTCCAAATAAAAAAGCCCCTTCTTATATGATCTTAGGCCAGCTATACTTGGACTGTACATCTGTTGCCAATATAGTTTCATCATATTTTGAAAAGTCATCTTGTTTATCATAGGATAAACAGAGAGGGGGGAGGGTTGCAAATCCCACCCCTACATTTCCCTTCAGCACACTAAAAATGACCTGTAACCATACCTGAACCTATCTGGTAATAGAAATTCAGATAATTAGTTTACACATGTTTAAGCTGCTGAGCCACTTCAAGGCTTCTCCAATGTCAGCAGTCCTAACACAACATAATAGCAATGCCCACATAGGGCCATGTAATTTGTCACAGTAGGCCTCATGATAAAGGCTATTACTAAAACACATACAGACAGAGAGCTAACTTACCCAGGAGCCACCCCCAGTATATCCCATTGGCACTACAAGGAACAGCATGCTTTACAAATACTGCTCCCATTCAATGCCTCTCGCACACAAGCAGACAAACAATGGTAGTTGCTCGGTCATTCCTGGAGATAATTATGTATCAGTTTCAGGTATGGTTACAGGTAATTTTTAGTGTGCTGAAGGGAAATGTAGGAGTGGGATTTGCAACCCCCCCCCCCCTCAGCTCTGTCTGTTTGTCTGTGATCCCTCCCCCTTTCCAGCACCTGATACATAATTATCTCCAGGAATGACCGAGCAACTACCATTGTTTGTCTGCTTCTTGCGAGAGGCATTGAATGGGAGCAGTATTTGGGCACTGCCATTATGTAGTGTTAGGACTGCTGACATCGGAGAAGCCTTGAAGTGGCTCAGCAGCTTAAACATGTGTAAACTAATTCTCTGAATTTAAATTACCAGATATGTTCAGGTATGGTTACAGGTAATTTTTAGTGTGCTGAAGGGAAATGTATGGGTGGGATTTGCAAACCCTCCCTCTGTCTGTTTGTCTGTGACCCCTCCCCCTTTCCAGCGCCTGATACATAATTATCTCCAGTAACGACTGAGCAACTACCATTGTTTATCGTAGGATATACAACATACTACAAAAAGTTTCCTGTTACTCTCTAAGCAGCTAATAAAATGCAGGATAACAGGAATATACCCCTAACTAAGGGGCTGTTTCGGATTAGGCTCAAGCAGTCCTGAAAATGCTGACTCCTTCGATGTTGAAATGGTTCTCCCTGGCCCTGCACTCTGAAGGCTGTACAGTATGCTTACAGCAGTTCAGTAGTGAACTGGACATGACAGAATTGGCAGGTGCAGCCTTGTGACTCTCTGCGCTCAGATGGGTGGGCAGAGGCTGTACAGAGTGGGCTGGGACAAAGTTTTGGGGTTGTCTCAGAATTTTGAAAACTGAGTATCAGTTCTGAGTCCACTTATACTGTCAGCCAATGGCGTTCATGCTTAATAATGACAATGGAAATGACTATGCACAGAAGCCCCTACTTAAATCGTAAAGTTTCTTAGCTAACAGAACTACTCTGTTAAATAGCACACTGGTGAGTCTGGGCAGTCAGCCCATCCTAGGTTTTGCAAAATTGAATGGTGTGTCTTTGGACTGAGGGAAATGTAAGCCAGTCTGGGAAGGGACAGGAAAAGACATTGGAGAAGAGGAGGGTTGCACTGGTTAAGTAACATCAATGAAGGTTGTAGGAGAGTGTTATTGTAGCAGCTCACAGATTGGTGTCTGTACACAAGTTGCAGGTAGTGGTGCAGGATACACAGTAACAAGATGGAGTCATGCATGCACTGTACTATCTCTGGCAGCCATCTTGGTTAGGGGATGAAGCCTCCCTGGAGGAACTATATTGAAGTGTGCACAGTAGTGTTCTCCAATAAAGGTAAGCAACCTAAATAGTATCTCACAACTTATATTAGGATCAAGCCTTTGATTTGCTTCCTGAATATGTACATGCCACAAGAAAACATCAATAATGTATGAAATACGTACCGAAGTTGTGAACACAGAGAAAGTGCTTTAGATAGAATATTCCTTGCCATTGGTCCTATTATGTAGACATTGAATATAACGCTATGTTGTATTGTACTTCTCTCCAAGCAGTAGGCTACAGTTCTGTAACCAATGTTCTCCTGGTTCCCTTTTTTTTCATAAAAGCCATTAATTTTAATGTTATGAAACCGAGACATCATTCTCCCAACAAAGTCCTCATCCTGTGTCTCGTACAGGCAGCTTAGTATTTCATTACGGCAGTCTGATGACTTTCTCTTCATCCATTCCTCCAAGACAGGTTTTCCCCTGAAGGAAAACAGACAACCATTGCTTCTCTGAGTCTCCTGAATTTGTTTGTTGCTTGAAAGACCAAATAAGAATCGTACAGTTAATTTTAGATGTGGTTGGTCTTCTGATGCTGTCAGTAAGTGTTTCACTTTCCTAATCTTAAAGCAATGAAAGTATTTTTTCACAGATTTCTGATCCAGGACATAATAGAGAGCAGCAAAGAACTCCTGCACACTCAGATGGATGAAGCTGTAGCAGGTGTGGGTATCAATGTCCTTGCGGAATATGTTCTCATTCAGAAACCCAGACTCCTGCTCCGACATAGAGAGCTTATGTCTTACAAGATCTGATTCTTCAAATAAAATTCTCTGGTCCCAAATTCCTTCATTGGCCAAAGTACACAGCTTCTTTATAAGGGACTTTGTAGATCGGGCAGAGTCCCTTCCATGATAATTTATTAGTCCCTTTAGGTACAACAGGTAAATGGATGTGGATGTCTTACAATCAATCACAGATAATCCCTCTTTTAGTAGCGGCTTCATAACGGTGCATAAAATCCAACAACTTATAGGGACCGTGCACATGGTGAACAGAGTGTCATTGTCTTTTATTGCACTGAGAGCCAGGTCTGCTTGTTCTTTGGTTTCAAAGAAATGATAGAAATATTCCTCACGGCCTTTACCTGTAAACCCCAGAATTTCCACATAACGAGGACATTCAACAAAATCCATCAATTTCATCAGTGAGAATGGTCTTGTGGTGATGATTTGTGAGCTGTCACTGAGCAGTGTTTTCTTAAACAAACTATTTAGAAGGATTTCTTTTGAGACCTGCTGAAAAGGGTCATAACAAACATCAATGCCATTCATCAATGACCATTTTACTTCATCCAAACCATCAACAATTAAAAGTATATCTTCAGAGTTAAGGAAGATTGAGTGGAACAGATCAGATGGACATGACTTTCCCAAATAGCTGGATAGATATCCAGCCAGGCTTATATTACCAGTGATGCTGTTGATTTCTCTACAACTTATGTAGAACACAAACTGAAACTTGTCTTTATATAGATCCCCAGAGGCCCAGTCCAGCATGATCTTTTGAGATGTCATAGTCTTTCCTATCCCAGCAGGTCCCTGTAACACCACAGTCTTGGGACTACATCCATCATCATCAGGATCAAACAGAGTCTGTATAGTGGTTTGGGAATATTTTTCTGTTGATCTGTCTTCCATAATCTGTAGATGCCTCTGGCCTGAAGCTGTTATTTCACGTTGTCTCTCCCTCTCATTCCGATAACTCTTGATCAGTAGAAGACTGGTGTATTCTTTCTTCAGATTTAGACCTTTCCCTAGTCTTTTATCATGATGTTTAATAACATGGTATTTATTTTTCATAAGATCCATGTATTTTAATCTGTAGCCTGTACAGGATTTAAAAGTATATATTAATAAAATAGTAAACAACTTTATATGCTCAAACTTGATTACATCTCTTTAGTGTCAATGAAAATAGAATTTGTACTTTAAGTAAGAAATGGTCTCAATGTACAAATTATTCTATTACTTTGCGGAACAAAGACAAAAACTAAAAGCATTTCATAAAAATTAAGATACGGTGGATCTGGGTCAGAAGTGATAGCATATAGAGGTATCAGTAATTCTGGCCATTCTTTTAGGCCTGACCATATGTTATCATAATGGGGTAATTCCAAGTTGATCGCAGCAGGAAATTTTTTAGCAGTTGGGCAAAACCATGTGCACTGCAGGGGGGGGGGCAGATATAACCTTTGCAGAGAGAGCTAGATTTGGATGGGTTATTTTGTTTCTGTGCAGGGTAAATTCTGGCTGCTTTATTTTTATACTGCAATTTAGTTTGCAGATTGAACACACCCCACCCACATCTAACTCTATCTGCAAATGTTATATCTGCCTCCCCTGCAGTGCACATGGTTTTGCCCAACTGCAAAAAAATTTCCTGCTGCGATCAACTTGGAATTACCCCCAATGTTTTTTTTTTTTAGCTCTGATAACCTGAGTTGACTTATCCCAATAACCAGTGTGTCTCTTAGAAAATATCGTTTTTTTCCCCTGGCAGCAGTAATTGCAGAAGACACTGCAGCAGGAGGTGTTGTCATGTGCCGCTTGAATTAAAAATTTGCCCACAGGGAACTCTTTATATCTCTTAAGATCTATGTCAGTTGCAAAGAAATATATTACATATGACTTCAACTTGGGAACAAGCATGGCTAACAAAATGTAGTGATCCAAATGCAAAATGTTGACAAAATTTTGGTCCTGGTAAAGGGAATAAAGAACTTGATCTACAAGTCAGACAAACTTTGCAAAATTGTTTTGTTTCATCTCCTCCTTCAATTTCTCTAGCTGTTTTTCCAGCAGTTTAATTAGGGGGATAACCTGACTGAGGCTGTCAGTGTCAGTTACATCTGCCCCACCTACAGTGCAATACGGTTTTGCCCATTAGTGTGCTATTTTGGTTTGCTAACTGCTCTGAATAAACCCCAGTGGATGCAAATTTACAGTAGTACTAGCATAGCCATCATGGCTTCAGTGAACTGCAGTGCACCTAGATGGCAACTTTCATTTTTGCTTCCTCTTGCAATGGATTATTTCAATTGTTTGAAACTACTAGTTTTCTTGGTTCCCTTCTGGGTTGCAGATTCACCCCCAGCTGCAGCACCTGCCCCAGCGCACAAGGATTCTTCTAAGGGATTCTGTATAGGGGAGGAGCCCGTTAACCTCCGCAAATTGGATACAGGAGAACTACCTTCAATCATTAATGAGGCGATTGATGGTGAAGGATTTATAGTGGAGATTGCATGTGCTGGGATCTAGCCAAGAGGTGGTAGTCAGCTTTTGCTGAACTACTTGGTATTATTTACCGGATTTTTTACAATTTCCAAAATTCTTTGCATGAAGCTGCTGCAAATGACGTAAAAAAGAGGAGGTTTCTAGATGGATAATGTCCCTACCTCTATTTATTTTAGCTACGCAAACTGTACATATGGCTTAATTAATGTCAGGATTTGGGTAAAAAGATTTCCACACAAGAGGTCGCTTTTTTGCCCTATGCCCAGGCATGTCAATGGCCTTCTTTTTATCACAGGGAAGAACTACTTCCACTGGTGGTTGACTTACTTTGGCACAAACAACATCTTTATCATCTTCATTCTCATTAGTGTCAGATACACAAATATCCCCCTCATCCTATTGCACTTCCGCAATAGTAACATCCTCAACTACTGTTTCACTATCTTTACTTCTATGGGGGGTATTCAAATACCCGCAGTAATTTATTTATTTATTTATTTATAACTAGTTATTTATATAGCAAACATATTCCACAGCGCTTTACAGAGAATATTTGCCCATTCACATCAGTCCCTGCCCCAGTGGAGATTACACTCTATATTCCCTACCACATGTTCACACACACATTCATACTAGGGTTAATTTTTTTGTTGGGAGCCAATTAACCTACCTGTATATTTTTGGATTGTGGGAGGAAACCGGAGTACCCGGTGGAAACCCATGCAAGTACGGGGAGAATATACAAACTCCACACAGTTAGGGCCATGGTGGGAATCGAACCCATGACCTCAGTGCTGTGAGGCAGTAATGCTAACACTTAAACCATCCGTACTGCAGACAAGCAAAAAATATTTCTGATGTGCGCAATGAATGTTACCCTAGGCAGCCGTCACACATCATTAAGGGAACACCACGTCCCTAATGGCAAGATACAAATAACAGAATTGAAGATGTGTGCATAGACGCCCTTGTAACAAAGATGATGATAACAAAGTGGTTTGTATAAAAACACACAGTACTTTAATATTTTAAAAACAATACATACAGGCCATATATTCATATAAAACAACAATGTGCCAATCCCAAATGAGATCTCACCCTCTAAAGAGTTTGCAGTAGGCAGAGAGCCTCTTAATGAAAAGGCAATCCGGTCCCGGTGGAAAAGTCGTCGCACCACCGCAAAAGGCTTATTCCATTTGGAGGTTTGAGTAGGGAATCAGGCAGTGCAGATGGAAAAGACTACCCATAGTCCGGAAGTTAGGGTAGTCTAATTGGATGATTACTTCAATTGCACGGGGTATAAATATATGAAATGTGATGATCCATGTCATCCAAGCTTGAAAAAGGAGAATATTCTCCGAAACGCATCGTTTGGACGACACGGACATCTTTTCCATCTGCACTGCCTGATTCCCTACTCAAACCTCCAAATGGAATAAGCCTTTTGCGGTGGTGCGACGACTTTTCCACCGGGACCGGATTGCCTTTTCATTAAGAGGCTCTCTGCCCACTGCAAACTCTTTAGAGGGTGAGATCTCATTTGGGATTGGCACATTGTTGTTTTATATGAATATATGGCCTGCATGTATTGTTTTTAAAATATTAAAGTACTGTGTGTTTTTATACAAACCACTTTGTTATCATCATCTTTGTTACAAGGGCGCCTATGCACACATCTTCAATTCTGTTATTTGTACCATCCGTACTGCCCCAAAATGGACTTTTCCCCCACAAAAATTTAAACTTTTCCCACAGATCCCAATTAAAGCCTGTTCAGTTAGCTGGGAAAATTTATCGGTGATCATTTTTTCGCAAATTTTACTTCACCTACTCTGAGCAGTTGAAAAGTTGTGGAAAGTCCCTATTTTAAGGTAAACATGTTTTGATTTGGTTCAGAGCACCTGGGACACCCCTCTTAATGACTTATTAGGCACATTTTTAATTATTTTTAATTGGCCAATAAAGACATGTAATTTTTGGGGTAAAAAGTGCAAAGTGATAAAATTTGGGGTTCAAGGTATAAGAAAAGGTATATAGGGGTGCTTTATGAGTGGGACTTAAATTGTGTGAAATGGCTGTTATAAGCATTTTTTTTAAATGCAAAAAATGATAGAAAGCAAGCTTTTTGTGCAAAATAAATGCTCTAATTAAATTCGGGGTACATGGAAATGGGTATAAGTATGTTTTTGGGTCATTTTAGGTTACTTTAACAAAAAAGTGGAAACAGACTGATTACTCCCGCATACAAGCCTAAAAATACCTGTCCCACTCATAAAGCACCCCAATATACCTGTCCCATACCCTGAACCCCACATACCATCACTGCAATTTTTTACCCCAAAAATGACATGTAATTATTGGCCAATTAAAAATAATAAAAAACTTCAGTGTGCCTAATTAGTCATTAAGGGGTTTGTCCCAGGAGTTCTAAATCCAAACATATTTACCTTAACATAGGGATTTTCCTCAACTTGTCACCTGCTCGGAGTAGGTAAAGTGAAATTTGTGAAAAAGTAATGGGGGTCATTCTGAGTTGATAGCTCGCTAGCTGTTTTTAGAAGCCGTGTATTTTTTCTTTGCAAGTGTGCGATCGCATGTGCACCCGAGCTCTGCAAAAACATTTTGTGCAGTTTCTGAGTAGGTCTGAATTTATCCTAACAGCAAAAACTACAAGGGGGATCTGCACTCTCCAATTATGTATTCAAAGATATTAAAGTGAAGAAGATCACTTCTAATAACCCCAATGTATACTTCAGGGATTCATATACCTCAATCTTGGGGGTGCTACCTAAGACAACCAATTAACAACGTATATTACAGACAAAAAGAGAATGGGGTTGTACAGGTAAGGTGCACATAGGGTCAATTAAAATATAACTTTTATTATCACATTAAGAGACCGTAAATCGGTCAGCATAGCGAAATATATGGTTAAAATTAAGTATGAAGAAAAACTTAAAGTGCTCTAAGATAGAAAAATGGTGAAATTAAAAATATCTCCACTAGATGGATGCAAGAACTACGGATAATAGGAATTTGTTTAATTTGCAATTATCAAATGAGTTTATTATATACTCATATACCTATATCATGCCTATATTTGTTGGCTGCTGTGAAACTTTCTCGGTATTCTATCTAATATGTGTCTCTGTCATAGATTTCAGATATGTCTCACACCTTACACCTTGCACTCAAGGACACGACTAATGGATGCTTCCCGTTCACAGCAGAAATGAACACTGCTTAAGTTATCCTTAATTGTTATGGACTAATTGCGTATTGCCTACTACTACAACATATGCCCAATCTGTACTTGCCCCCCTTATTGCTGCACCTGGTCTTATATTAAACCTGATAAATGCATGCTATAAGGATGGAATGCATGGCATAGTATGTTTCAAAATTAATGTGTGGACATATGATAAGTCCCGTATTTTTCTAATACCATACAACTTTTTTTATCCCTGAATGTCAGGGCCCACATCAAATAAATGAAGTAGGGAGCATAGAGAGTTAGCTCAGTCAGCATGTGTGGAGGCAATACACATATTCTTTTATTAGTCCTATGATCAGTGTCCCAGAGATATAAACAATTTGTGGTTTGTAAAGACTATCATTGATCATTCAATTATTCATATACTGGTATTTCCTTTACTCCTATAGTGGCTAGCTGATATAATTGATATAATCAGTGTAAAGGAAAACACATGTGGCTAAGGATTGCAAAGGTGAGAGTATTGTTGCAGACGTATACAATACACGAGAGATTGGGAGATTGAGACACGCTGCAGTGGCATTTATCACATCGGCGTTTGTCCGGTCTTGGGTGATACCGTTTAGCCGTGCAGTAGTCCTGCTCCCTGATGTATATAGAGTTTGATCAATAGTACACAAGAGATTGGGAGATTAAGACACGCTGCAACGGCACCTATGAAATCGGCATTTGTCCGATCACGGGTAATCCCGTTTAGCCGTGCAGTAGTCCAGCTCCCTGTTATGTGAAAAGAAATTTTTTTAAACAAATAGATTTAAGGTGAACACAATATATAGTAGATAGGGAGACTAAGACAAACTGCATCGGCACCTATGAAATCGGCATTTGTCCGATCACGGGTAATCCCGTTTGGCCGTGCAGTAGTCCAGCTCCCTGTTATATATGGAATTTCACAAATGGATTTAAGGTGGACACAATACACACAAAATTGGGAGACTGAGACACACTGCAACGGCACCTATGAAATCGGCATTTGTCCGATCACGGGTAATCCCGTTTTAGCCGTGCAGTAGTCCAGCTCCCTATTATATCCGAGGTTTCAACAGCTAACGTAGTTATTGCAAAAACATCTCAGTGGAGAGAGATGCCGATGCGCGCATTTCGCATATAGCTTTGTCGAGCCTCGACAAAGCTATATGCGAAATGCGCGCATCGGCATCTCTCTCCACTGAGATGTTTTTGCAATAACTACGTTAGCTGTTGAAACCTCGGATATAATAGGGAGCTGGACTACTGCACGGCTAAAACGGGATTACCCGTGATCGGACAAATGCCGATTTCATAGGTGCCGTTGCAGTGTGTCTCAGTCTCCCAATTTTGTGTGTATTGTGTCCACCTTAAATCCATTTGTGAAATTCCATATATAACAGGGAGCTGGACTACTGCACGGCCAAACGGGATTACCCGTGATCGGACAAATGCCGATTTCATAGGTGCCGATGCAGTTTGTCTTAGTCTCCCTATCTACTATATATTGTGTTCACCTTAAATCTATTTGTTTAAAAAAATTTCTTTTCACATAACAGGGAGCTGGACTACTGCACGGCTAAACGGGATTACCCGTGATCGGACAAATGCCGATTTCATAGGTGCCGTTGCAGCGTGTCTTAATCTCCCAATCTCTTGTGTACTATTGATCAAACTCTATATACATCAGGGAGCAGGACTACTGCACGGCTAAACGGTATCACCCAAGACCGGACAAACGCCGATGTGATAAATGCCACTGCAGCGTGTCTCAATCTCCCAATCTCTCGTGTATTGTATACGTCTGCAACAATACTCTCACCTTTGCAATCCTTAGCCACATGTGTTTTCCTTTACACTGATTATATCAATTATATCAGCTAGCCACTATAGGAGTAAAGGAAATACCAGTATATGAATAATTGAATGATCAATGATAGTCTTTACAAACCACAAATTGTTTATATCTCTGGGACACTGATCATAGGACTAATAAAAGAATATGTGTATTGCCTCCACACATGCTGACTGAGCTAACTCTCTATGCTCCCTACTTCATTTATTTGATGTGGGCCCTGACATTCAGGGATAAAAAAAGTTGTATGGTATTAGAAAAATACGGGACTTATCATATGTCCACACATTAATTTTGAAACATACTATGCCATGCATTCCATCCTTATAGCATGCATTTATCAGGTTTAATATAAGACCAGGTGCAGCAATAAGGGGGGCAAGTACAGATTGGGCATATGTTGTAGTAGTAGGCAATACGCAATTAGTCCATAACAATTAAGGATAACTTAAGCAGTGTTCATTTCTGCTGTGAACGGGAAGCATCCATTAGTCGTGTCCTTGAGTGCAAGGTGTAAGGTGTGAGACATATCTGAAATCTATGACAGAGACACATATTAGATAGAATACCGAGAAAGTTTCACAGCAGCCAACAAATATAGGCATGATATAGGTATATGAGTATATAATAAACTCATTTGATAATTGCAAATTAAACAAATTCCTATTATTCGTAGTTCTTGCATCCATCTAGTGGAGATATTTTTAATTTCACCATTTTTCTATCTTAGAGCACTTTAAGTTTTTCTTCATACTTAATTTTAACCATATATTTCACTATGCTGACCGATTTACGGTCTCTTAATGTGATAATAAAAGTTATATTTTAATTGACCCTATGTGCACCTTACCTGTACAACCCCATTCTCTTTTTGTCTGTAATATAGGTCTGAATTTACTCAGCCCTTGCGATCACTTCACCTGTCCGGTGAAGGCATTGACGTCAGACATCCGCCCGGCAAACTCTTGGACATGCCTGAGTTTTTCCAAACGCTCCCAGAAAATGGTCAGTTGACACCCATAAACACCCTCTTCCTGTCAATCTCCTTGCGATCGCTTGTGCAAATGGATTCTTCTTTAAATCCATCGCCCAGCAATGATCTGATTTGTACCCGTATGACACGCCTTCGCATTGTGGTGCATATGCATGCGCAGTAGTGACCTGATCGATGCACTGCGAAAAACTGCAGCGTGCGATCAGGTCGGAATGACCCCCTATGACCGATAAATGTTCCCCGCTAATTAAATAGGCTGTAATCGCGATTTGCAGGAAAAGCCCATTTTTTGGGGGGTGGCTAGTTGAATACCCCCCTTGGATGCACAGATACACACAAGAGAAGGAGCATGTGTGTATACTACACACACAGTATAGGTTGATGGCTTTCTTATTTTAGTAAGTGTAATGGTGTGGCATACGTAGGTTAGATTTAGATCCTGCACGGCTGTGGTGTTTGCCTCTTTACAGGGATCTGTATGCATGTGAGCAAAGGAAGAACAAGAATAGTCACGGTGAGAATCATCTGTGTCTATTTGTCCATTTGTCATTTCTTATACTCTTTTCCTTCTAGGCAGACAGTGAACCTTGCACTCTGGTGCAGAGGTGTAACTAAGGGGGGGTCGAGCAGGGCACGTGCTCTGGTTGCCTTCCTTGGCCCAGCAGAGGGGGGTCCAGCCAGTGCCAAGGCATCATGTCCACTCGCCCCCGCTATTATTGCTATAACCCCTAGCCAAGCCCGGCCCTATGCATATGCTGACTACGCAGCAGCTTAGAGCACAAGACCGATGAGGGTGCCGCTGGCTAAACCCGTCAACCTGTTTGGGCCCTGTCTCCTGATTTGTACTGCTTCCCCCTCAGCCGCAGACATACAATGTGTCACACTGACTTATTGTATGCCGCCACCGTCAGTGCCGCCCGCAGCCGCAGAATACGGCACAGCGCACACCGATGCTTGGCACTGCGGGCCCGACCGGAGGGGGCAGGAGGGGCCGCTTCCTATTCTCTTCCCCTCTCCTCTCAGCTCCTCCTCCAAAGTGACACAGCCTTGATTAAAAAGTCTGTGCATGGCTGGAGTGGGCGGAGGGGCCGCAGTAGGGCTCTCCAGTCTTCCCCCTTTACACCTTTTGTTGTGTTCAAACCCTGGATCCTCTCTCACTTTGTAGCTCTGCTTGGGTGCCGGGGATCACTTCTTGGTCCGGGCAAGAACACTGAAATATGGTATATTTGTCACCAACTGCTGTAACCCTCTCCCTATCACCCCACTGCTGTCACCTTCTCCCTGTCACCCGTTCCCTATCACCACACTGCTGTCACCTTGTCCCTGTTACCCCACTGCGGTCACCTTCTCCTTATCACCCCATTGCTGTCACTCTCTCCCTATCAGCCCACTGCTTGTCACCTTCTCCCTGTGACCCTCTACCTATCACCCCACTGCTGTCACCTTTCGCCCTGGGCTCCTAAAATCCTAGTTACGCCTCTGCTCTGGTGCAAGGTTGAATTCACACTTGGTGCATGAGTACCCATAGGTGAAATTAAGGCTCTGAGGCCACAAGTGCCAGGGATGACCACCACTAAAGCCCATAATTCCTATTTGGGAAAAGTTCTAAGTTTGTTGGGGCATATCGGTCTGCTCTCAGGAAGGATGGTACTTACATTTCCTTCCTTCTAGGTCATCTTGTACGTGTGCAGTTGGGCAGGGACTGAAGGTAAGAGGATGTGACTCAAAATAAGTAGCAAGACTACACCTGCACTGCAGCAAGCACCGCAAAGCACCCCTTTCACATTAGCAGACTTCTGTATTCCCAAAGTAGCCAGCTCAGTCCCCAGCTAGCCCCCACAGATAAACTGTTTCTAGGACCTTGGGGTGAGATGTCAGAGGAGGAGCTGGTCTGGGGGTCTATTTTCACCTAGCCTTCCTCTACCTAACCTACAGTGGAAGTTTCATGGCTAAAAAATCCATTACTAAACCAAGCCACTGGCGTGAGCAATGGTTTTGCCTTTTAAATGATTGCCCTTAAAAGCATTGGGCAGACTCACTAGAAGCTTGCAAACAAAAACCAAGTGGCGCTTGACAATCAGATAATTGAAAACATTTATTTTAAAATATTAAAGAAATACAACAACCTCCCAGGGGAATATTATAATATTAAAACATCACAATAATATCAATGTACAATGTGTTATGACTAAGTATCCAAAATGTAATTAGAGCACCAATGGAAAACAATATCATAGAAATTCAATTACTAATACCACCAGAGGGGTCATAGAACGTGCAGAGTTCAATGTATGCACTGAGATATATGGCTAAAAGGTACTTGTCAAATAAAAGGATCACTCACGGCTCTGTGCTTGAAAGATATTGCATGTAGCACAAATAAATGGCATTGTTCAGCTGGAACAGAATTGGTGAACTGACAAATGGATAGATATGCACCTGTAGCGCTGGGCAGGAGCTTTTGATGCCTGCTCCCTGGTGCTGTCCCGTTGGCCAGGGAGATGTTAAACACCAGAGCCTCAGCGGTGGATGGAAATAATGCCGCGCGGTACGGGGAGCCCTGGTTGTCTGTCCTCACCCGATCAATGCTGCCTCCGGTAGCTCCGTGTCTCCCAAGCGGGGACAGATGACTGGTGTAGCCGGAGCTATAGCGATGGTCAGGCCGGGTGCACTGGCCGACGGCCGACCTGTCTGTGGTTAGATGAGCACCCAATGTAGTTTCCGTGCGCAGGTCCGCACCGGACCTAATTGGGAACGGCAATTGCTGCTTTTACTGCCCAGACAGGAAGCTTGCAGATGGCTGAATCGTGCAGCCGATGACATTTACCCCAGTGTTTTTTTATGTTTTTTAGGAATATAAATTGTAGCCAAAATGTATCTAAAGTATTCAAAGATAATATTTTACTAACCTTCAAGTGTCTCATTGAAAGATATCTTCTGTGGATTAACTGTAAAGATAAGAGCAGAAAGGGATTACACTCAGTCATGGATGTTGCTCTTGGGCTGCAGCACAAAGGTGATATCCTATTACCCATGGTAAAATATAATTTTTTTCCCGATGTTTCACCAATTATTTTTTACAGGCTATCCTATTAAATCGCCTGTAAAAAAAAAATGTCCGTTTTCGCTTCAAAATGGGACTGTTTCTGGAGATTTGGTTTCTCCTGCCTCAGGAAGGTGAAACAAAATTCCTGAGAAGCCGAAGCTGCAGTGTCCCATGCCTGCCGCAGTAGCAGCAGGCTGGGCCTGCAGTGAGGGTGCAGCTGGCCAGCATAGATAGTTTATGTGTAATTGATGGTTATCACGATAGCTCCATCGATGGCAACCACTGCCCAGCAATGGCCATCCCTAGCAGTCAGTATACTGTGTGTGATGTCTCCTCCTGCAGTCAGTATAAAAGGAAGGGCACAGTGACTGTCCTATGTGTGATGTGTCCTCCTCCAGTCAGTATAAGAGGAAGTGCACAGTGACTGTCCTATGTGTGATGTGTCCTCCTGCAGTCAGTATAAGAGGAAGTGCACAGTGACTGTCCTGTGTGTGATGTGTCCTCCTGCAGTCAGTATAAGAGGAAGTGCACAGTGACTGTCCTGTGTGTGATGTGTCCTCCTGCAGTCAGTATAAGAGGAAGTGCACAGTGACTGTCCTGTGTGTGATGTGTCCTCCTGCAGTCAGTATAAGAGGAAGTGCACAGTGACTGTCCTGTGTGTGATGTGTCCTCCTGCAGTCAGTATAAGAGGAAGTGCACAGTGACTGTCCTGTGTGTGATGTGTCCTCCTGCAGTCAGTATAAGAGGAAATGCACAGTGACTGTCCTGTGTGTGATGTGTCCTCCTGCAGTCAGTATAAGAGGAAGTGCACAGTGACTGTCCTGTGTGTGATGTGTCCTCCTGCAGTCAGTATAAGAGGAAGTGCACAGTGACTGTCCTGTGTGTGATGTGTACTCCTGCAGTCAGTATAAGAGGAAGTGCACAGTGACTGTGCTGTGTGTGATGTGTCCTCCTGCAGTCAGTATAAGAGGAAGTGCACAGTGACTGTGCTGTGTGTGATGTGTCCTCCTGCAATCAGTATAAGAGGAAGCACACAGTGACTGTCCTGTGTGTGATGTGTCCTCCTGCAGTCAGTATAAGAGGAAGCGCACAGTGACTGTCCTGTGTGTGATGTGTCCTCCTGCAGTCAGTATAAGAGGAAGTGCACAGTGACTGTCCTGTGTGTGATGTGTCCTCCTGCAGTCAGTATAAGAGGAAGTGCACAGTGACTGTCCTGTGTGTGATGTGTCCTCCTGCAGTCAGTATAAGAGGAAGTGCACAGTGACTGTCCTGTGTGTGATGTGTCCTCCTGCTGTCAGTATAAGAGGAAGTGCACAGTGACTGTCCTGTGTGTGATGTGTCCTCCTGCAGTCAGTGTAAGAGGAAGTGTACAGTGACTGTCCTGTGTGTGATGTGTTCTCCTGCAGTCAGTATAAGAGGAAGTGCACAGTGACTGTCCTGTGTGTGATGTGTCCTCCTGCTGTCAGTATAAGAGGAAGTGCACAGTGACTGTCCTGTGTGTGATGTGTCCTCCTGCTGTCAGTATAAGAGGAAGTGCACAGTGACTGTCCTGTGTGTGATGTGTCTTCCTGCAATCAGTATAAGGGGAAGTGCACAGTGACTGTCCTGTGTGTGATGTGTCCTCCTGCAGTCAGTGTAAGAGGAAGTGCACAGTGACTGTCCTGTGTGTGATGTGTCCTCCTGCAGTCAGTATAAGAGGAAGTGCACAGTGACTGTCCTGTGTGTGATGTGTCCTCCTGCAGTCAGTATAAGAGGAAGTGCACAGTGACTGTCCTGTGTGTGATGTGTCCTCCTGCAGTCAGTATAAGAGGTAGTGCACAGTGACTGTCCTGTGTGTGATGTGTCCTCCTGCAGTCAGTATAAGAGGTAGTGCACAGTGACTGTCCTGTGTGTGATGTGTCCTCCTGCAGTCAGTATAAGGGGAAGTGCACAGTGACTGTCCTGTGTGTGATGTGTCCTCCTGCAGTCAGTATTAGAGGAAGTGCACAGTGACTGTCCTGTGTGATGTGTCCTCCTGCAGTCAGTATAAGAGGAAGTGCACAGTGACTGTCCTGTGTGTGATGTGTCCTCCTGCAGTCAGTATAAGAGGAAGTGCACAGTGACTGTTCTGTGTGTGATGTGTCCTCCTGCAGTCAGTTTAAGAGGAAGTGCACAGTGACTGTCCTGTGTGTGTGATGTGTCCTCCTGCAGTCAGTATTAGAGGAAGTGCACAGTGACTGTCCTGTGTGTGTTGTTTTCTCCTGCAGTCAGTATAAGAGGAAGTGCACAGTGACTGTCCTGTGTGTGTGATGTGTCCTCCTGCAGTCAGTATTAGAGGAAGTGCACAGTGACTGTCCTGTGTGTGATGTGTCCTCCTGCAGTCAGTATTAGAGGAAGTGCACAGTGACTGTCCTGTGTGTGATGTGTCTTCCTGCAGTCAGTATTAGAGGAAGTGCACAGTGACTGTCCTGTGTGTGATGTGTCTTCCTGCAGTCAGTATAAGAGGAAGTGCACAGTGACTGTCCTGTGTGTGATGTGTCCTCCTGCAGTCAGTATTAGAGGAAGTGCACAGTGACTGTCCTGTGTGTGATGTGTCTTCCTGCAGTCAGTATAAGAGGAAGTGCACAGTGACTGTCCTGTGTGTGATGTGTCCTCCTGCAGTCAGTATTAGAGGAAGTGCACAGTGACTGTCCTGTGTGTGATCTTTCCTCCTGCAATCAGTATTAGTGGAAGTGCACAGTGACTGTCCTGTGTGTGATGTGTCCTACTGCAGTCAGTATAAGAGGAAGTGTACAGTGACTGTGCTGTGTGTGATGTGTCCTCCTGCAATCAGTATAAGAGGAAGTGCACAGTGGCTGTCCTGTGTGTGATGTGTCCTCCTGCAGTCAGTATAAGAGGAAGTGCACAGTGACTGTCCTGTATGTGATGTGTCCTCCTGCAGTCATTATAAAAGGAAGTGCACACTGACTGTTCTGTCCTGTCTTGCAGACTGTCCTGTGTGTGTTGTTTTCTCCTGCAGTCAGTATAAGAGGAAGTGCATAGTGACTGTCCTGTGTGTGATGTGTCCTCCTGCAGTCAGTATAAGAGGAAGTGCACAGTGACTGTCCTGTGTGTGATGTGTCCTCCTGCAGTCAGTATAAGAGGAAGTGCACAGTGATTGTCCTGGTGTGTGATGTATCCTCCTGCAGTCAGTATAAGGGGAAGTGCACAGTGACTGTCCTGTGTGTGATGTGTCCTCCTGCAGTCAGTATACGAGGAAGTGCACAGTGACAGTACTGTGTGTGATGTGTCCTCCTGCAGTCAGTATTAGAGGAAGTGCACAGTGACTGTCCTGTGTGTGATCTTTCCTCCTGCAATCAGTATTAGTGGAAGTGCACAGTGACAGTCCTGTGTGTGATGTGTCCTCCTGCAGTCAGTATAAGAGGAAGTGTACAGTGACTGTGCTGTGTGTGATGTGTCCTCCTGCAATCAGTATAAGAGGAAGTGTACAGTGACTGTGCTGTGTGTGATGTGTCCTCCTGCAATCAGTATAAGAGGAAGCACACAGTGACTGTCCTGTGTGTGATGTGTCCTCCTGCAGTCAGTATAAGAGGAAGGGCACAGTGACAGTCCTGTGTGTGATGTGTCCTCCTGCAATCAGTATAAGAGGAAGCAAACAGTGACTGTCCTGTGTGTGATGTGTCCTCTTGCAGTCAGTATAAAAGGAAGTGCACAGTGACTGTCCTGTGTGTAATGTGTCCTCCTGCAGTCTGTATAAGAGGAAGTGCACAGTGACTGTCCTGTATGTGATGTGTCCTCCTGCAGTCAGTACAAGAGGAAGTGCACAGTGACTGTCCTGTGTGTGATGTGTCCTCCTGCAGTCAGTATAAGAGGAAGTGCACAGTGACTGTCCTGTGTGTGATGTGTCCTCCTGCAGTCAGTATAAGAGGAAGTGCACAGTGACTGTCCTGTGTGTGATGTGTCCTCCTGCTGTCAGTATAAGAGGAAGTGCACAGTGACTGTCCTGTGTGTGATGTGTCCTCCTGCAGTCAGTGTAAGAGGAAGTGTACAGTGACTGTCCTGTGTGTGATGTGTCCTCCTGCAGTCAGTATAAGAGGAAGTGCACAGTGACTGTCCTGTGTGTGATGTGTCCTCCTGCTGTCAGTATAAGAGGAAGTGCACAGTGACTGTCCTGTGTGTGATGTGTCCTCCTGCAGTCAGTGTAAGAGGAAGTGCACAGTGACTGTCCTGTGTGTGATGTGTCCTCCTGCTGTCAGTATAAGAGGAAGTGCACAGTGACTGTCCTGTGTGTGATGTGTCCTCCTGCAGTCAGTGTAAGAGGAAGTGCACAGTGACTGTCCTGTGTGTGATGTGTCCTCCTGCAGTCAGTATAAGAGGAAGTGCACAGTGACTGTCCTGTGTGTGATGTGTCCTCCTGCAGTCAGTATAAGAGGAAGTGCACAGTGACTGTCCTGTGTGTGATGTGTCCTCCTGCAGTCAGTATAAGAGGTAGTGCACAGTGACTGTCCTGTGTGTGATGTGTCCTCCTGCAGTCAGTATAAGAGGTAGTGCACAGTGACTGTCCTGTGTGTGATGTGTCCTCCTGCAGTCAGTATAAGGGGAAGTGCACAGTGACTGTCCTGTGTGTGATGTGTCCTCCTGCAGTCAGTATTAGAGGAAGTGCACAGTGACTGTCCTGTGTGATGTGTCCTCCTGCAGTCAGTATAAGAGGAAGTGCACAGTGACTGTCCTGTGTGTGATGTGTCCTCCTGCAGTCAGTATAAGAGGAAGTGCACAGTGACTGTTCTGTGTGTGATGTGTCCTCCTGCAGTCAGTTTAAGAGGAAGTGCACAGTGACTGTCCTGTGTGTGTGATGTGTCCTCCTGCAGTCAGTATTAGAGGAAGTGCACAGTGACTGTCCTGTGTGTGTTGTTTTCTCCTGCAGTCAGTATAAGAGGAAGTGCACAGTGACTGTCCTGTGTGTGTGATGTGTCCTCCTGCAGTCAGTATTAGAGGAAGTGCACAGTGACTGTCCTGTGTGTGATGTGTCCTCCTGCAGTCAGTATTAGAGGAAGTGCACAGTGACTGTCCTGTGTGTGATGTGTCTTCCTGCAGTCAGTATTAGAGGAAGTGCACAGTGACTGTCCTGTGTGTGATGTGTCTTCCTGCAGTCAGTATAAGAGGAAGTGCACAGTGACTGTCCTGTGTGTGATGTGTCCTCCTGCAGTCAGTATTAGAGGAAGTGCACAGTGACTGTCCTGTGTGTGATGTGTCTTCCTGCAGTCAGTATAAGAGGAAGTGCACAGTGACTGTCCTGTGTGTGATATGTCCTCCTGCAGTCAGTATTAGAGGAAGTGCACAGTGACTGTCCTGTGTGTGATCTTTCCTCCTGCAATCAGTATTAGTGGAAGTGCACAGTGACTGTCCTGTGTGTGATGTGTCCTCCTGCAGTCAGTATAAGAGGAAGTGTACAGTGACTGTGCTGTGTGTGATGTGTCCTCCTGCAATCAGTATAAGAGGAAGTGCACAGTGGCTGTCCTGTGTGTGATGTGTCCTCCTGCAGTCAGTATAAGAGGAAGTGCACAGTGACTGTCCTGTATGTGATGTGTCCTCCTGCAGTCATTATAAAAGGAAGTGCACACTGACTGTTCTGTCCTGTCTTGCAGACTGTCCTGTGTGTGTTGTTTTCTCCTGCAGTCAGTATAAGAGGAAGTGCATAGTGACTGTCCTGTGTGTGATGTGTCCTCCTGCAGTCAGTATAAGAGGAAGTGCACAGTGACTGTCCTGTGTGTGATGTGTCCTCCTGCAGTCAGTATAAGAGGAAGTGCACAGTGATTGTCCTGGTGTGTGATGTATCCTCCTGCAGTCAGTATAAGGGGAAGTGCACAGTGACTGTCCTGTGTGTGATGTGTCCTCCTGCAGTCAGTATAAGAGGAAGTGCATGGTGACTGTCCTGTGTGTGATGTGTCCTCCTGCAGTCAGTATAAGAGGAAGTGCACAGTGACTGTCCTGTGTGTATGATGTGTCCTCCTGCAGTCAGTATAAGAGGAAGGGCACAGTGACAGTCCTGTGTGTGATGTGTCCTCCTGCAATCAGTATAAGAGGAAGCACACAGTGACTGTCCTGTGTGTGATGTGTCCTCCTGCAGTCAGTATAAGAGGAAGTGCACAGTGACTGTCCTGTATGTGATGTGTCCTCCTGCAGTCAGTACAAGAGGAAGTGCACAGTGACTGTCCTGTGTGTGATGTGTCCTCCTGCAGTCAGTATAAGAGGAAGAACACAGCGACTGTCCTGTGTGTGATGTGTCCTCCTACCGTCAGTATAAGGGGAAGTGCAGTGACTGTCCTGTGTGTGATGTTTCCTCCTGCAGTCAGTATAAGAGGAAGCGCACAGTGACTGTCCTGTGTGTGATGTGTCCTCCTGCAGTCAGTATAAGAGGAAGAACATAGCGACTGTCCTGTGTGTGATGTGTCCTCCTACCGTCAGTATAAGGGGAAGTGCAGTGACTGTCCTGTGTGTGATGTTTCCTCCTGCAGTCAGTATAAGAGGAAGAACACAGTGACTGTCCTATGTGTGATGTGTCCTCCTGCTGTCAGTATAAGGGGAAGTGCAGTGACTGTCCTGTGTGTGATGTTTCCTCCTGCAGTCAGTATAAGAGGAAGCAAACAGTGACTGTCCTGTGTGTGATGTGTCCTCCTGCAGTCAGTATAAGAGGAAGTGCACAGTGACTGTCCTGTGTGTGATGTATCCTCCTGCAGTCAGAATAAGAGGAAGTACACAGTGACTGTCCTGTGTGTGATGTATCCTCCTGCAGTCAGTATAAGAGGAAGTGCACAGTGACTGTCCTGTGTGTGATGTATCCTCCTGCAGTCAGTATAAGAGGAAGTGCACAGTGACTGTCCTATGTGTGATGTGTCCTCCTGCAGTCAGTTTAAGAGGAAGTGCACAGTGACTGTCCTGTGTGTGATGTCTCCTCCTGCAGTCAGTATAAGAGGAAGTGCACAGTGACTGTCCTGTGTGTGATGTGTCCTCCTGCAGTCAGTATAAGAGGAAGTGCACAGTGACTGTCCTGTGTGTGATGTATCCTCCTGCAGTCAGTATAAGAGGAAGTGCACAGTGTCTGTCCTGTGTGTGATGTATCCTCCTGCAGTCAGTATAAGAGGAAGTGCACAGTGACTGTCCTGTGTGTGATGTGTCCTCCTGCAGTCAGTATAAGAGGAAGTGCACAGTGACTGTCCTATGTGTGATGTGTCCTCCTGCAGTCAGTATAAGAGGAAGTGCACAGTGACTGTCCTGTGTGTGATGTCTCCTCCTGCAGTCAGTATAAGAGGAAGTGCACAGTGACTGTCCTGTGTGTGATGTGTCCTCCTGCAGTCAGTATAGGAGGAAGTGCACAGTGACTGTCCTGTGTGTGATGTGTCCTCCTGCAGTCAGAATAAGAGGAAGTGCACAGTGACTGTCCTGTGTGTGATGTTTCCTCCTGCAGTCAGTATAAGAGGAAGTGCACAGTGACTGTCCTGTGTGTGATGTGTCCTCCTGCAGTCAGTATAAGAGGAAGTGCACAGTGACTGTCCTGTGTGTGATGTGTCATCCTGTAGTCAGTATAAGAGGAAGTGCACAGTGACTGTCCTGTGTGTGATGTGTCCTCCTGCAGTCAGTATAAGAGGAAGTGCACAGTGTGTGTCCTGTGTGTGATGTGTCCTCCTCCAGTCAGTATAAGAGGAAGTGCACAGTGACTGTCCTGTGTGTGATGTGCCCTCCTGCAGTCAGTATAAGAGGAAGTGCACAGTGACTGTCCTGTGTGTGATGTGTCCTCCTGCAGTCAGTATAAGAGGAAGTGCACAGTGACTGTACTGTGTGTGATGTGTCCTCCTGCAGTCAGTATAAGAGGATGTGCACAGTGACTGTCCTGTGTGTGATGTGTCCTCCTGCAGTCAGTATACGAGGAAGTGCACAGTGACTGTCCTGTGTGTGATGTGTCTTCCTGCAGTCAGTATAAGAGGAAGTGCACAGTGACTGTCCTGTGTGTGATGTGTCCTCCTGCAGTCAGTATTAGAGGAAGTGCACAGTGACTGTCCTGTGTGTGATCTTTCCTCCTGCAATCAGTATTAGTGGAAGTGCACAGTGACAGTCCTGTGTGTGATGTGTCCTCCTGCAATCAGTATAAGAGGAAGCACACAGTGACTGTCCTGTGTGTGATGTGTCCTCCTGCAGTCAGTATAAGAGGAAGTGCACAGTGACTGTCCTGTATGTGATGTGTCCTCCTGCAGTCAGTATAAAAGGAAGTGCACACTGACTGTCCTGTCCTGCAGACTGTCCTGTGTGTGTTGTTTTCTCCTGCAGTCAGTATAAGAGGAAGTGCATAGTGACTATCCTGTGTGTGATGTGTCCTCCTGCAGTCAGTATTAGAGGAAGTGCACAGTGACTGTCCTGTGTGTGATCTTTCCTCCTGCAATCAGTATTAGTGGAAGTGCACAGTGACAGTCCTGTGTGTGATGTGTCCTCCTGCAATCAGTATAAGAGGAAGCACACAGTGACTGTCCTGTGTGTGATGTGTCCTCCTGCAGTCAGTATAAGAGGAAGTGCACAGTGACTGTCCTGTATGTGATGTGTCCTCCTGCAGTCAGTATAAAAGGAAGTGCACACTGACTGTCCTGTCCTGTCCTGCAGACTGTCCTGTGTGTGTTGTTTTCTCCTGCAGTCAGTATAAGAGGAAGTGCATAGTGACTATCCTGTGTGTGATGTGTCCTCCTGCAGTCAGTATTAGAGGAAGTGCACAGTGACTGTCCTGTGTGTGAACTTTCCTCCTGCAGTCAGTATAAGAGGAAGCACACAGTGACTGTCCTGTGTGTGATGCATACTTACCTACTTTCTGGCTGCTCCCTGCGGGAGAGAGCAGCCAGGTCGTCTCAGGGGGCGGGCAGGGAGGCTGTGACGTCGTGGCGGGGGTGGGCTGGACGCGGGACGGGGCGGAGAAAGGGTGGGGCGGGGGCGGAGCTAGGGCGTGACCACAACGAGGCCTCTTCTAGGCCACGCCCCCGCTCTGTAATGCCGCGATCGCGGCATTACACTGCAGGGGGCGTGGCTATGATGACGCGATTCATCAAGAATCGCGTCATCAACTGCCCGGACCGCCCACTTTAAACACTAAGTGGGCGGACGGGCAGGGGGGGGACACCACGAATCGGGAGACTTGCCTGCTCTTCCGGGGGGCCGGGAGGGTCACCCGATTTTCGGGAGCCTCCCGGCCATTCCGGGAGAGTAGGCAAGTATGGTGTGATGTGTCCTCCTGCAGTCAGTATAAGAGGAAGTGCATGGTGACTGTCCTGTGTGTGATGTTTCCTCCTGCAGTCAGTATAAGAGGAAGGGCACAGTGACAGTCCTGTGTGTGATGTGTCCTCCTGCAATCAGTATAAGAGGAAGCACACAGTGACTGTCCTGTGTGTGATGTGTCCTCTTGCAGTCAGTATAAGAGGAAGTGCACAGTGACTGTCCTGTGTGTGATGTGTCCTCCTGCAGTCAGTATAAAAGGAAGTGCACAGTGACTGTCCTGTGTGTAATGTGTCCTCCTGCAGTCAGTATAAGAGGAAGTGCACAGTGACTGTCCTGTATGTGATGTGTCCTCCTGCAGTCAGTATAAGAGGAAGAACACAGCGACTGTCCTGTGTGTGATGTGTCCTCCTACCGTCAGTATAAGGGGAAGTGCAGTGACTGTCCTGTGTGTGATGTTTCCTCCTGCAGTCAGTATAAGAGGAAGCACACAGTGACTGTCCTGTGTGTGATGTGTCCTCCTGCAGTCAGTATAAGAGGAAGTGCACAATGACTGTCCTGAGTGTGATGTATCCTCCTGCAGTCAGTATAAGAGGAAGTGCACAGTGATTGTCCTGTGTGTGATGTGACCTCCTGCAGTCAGTATAAGAGGAAGTGCACAGTGACTGTCCTATGTGTGATGTGTCCTCCTGCAGTCAGTATAAGAGGAAGTGCACAGTGACTGTCCTGTGTGTGAAGTGTCCTCCTGCAGTCAGTATAAGAGGATGTGCACAGTGACTGTCCTGTGTGTGATGTGTTCTCCTGCAGTCAGTATAAAAGGAAGTGCACAGTGATTGTCCTGTGTGTGATGTGACCTCCTGCAGTCAGTATAAGAGGAAGTGCACAGTGACTGTCCTATGTGTGATGTGTCCTCCTGCAGTCAGTATAAGAGGAAGTGCACAGTGACTGTCCTGTGTGTGAAGTGTCCTCCTGCAGTCAGTATAAGAGGATGTGCACAGTGACTGTCCTGTGTGTGATGTGTACTCCTGCAGTCAGTAAAAGAGGAAGTGCACAGTGACTGTCCTGTGTGTGATGTGTACTCCTGCAGTCAGTATAAGAGGAAGTGCACAGTGACTGTACTGTTTGTGATGTGTCCTCCTGCAGTCAGTATAAGAGGAAGTGCACAGTGTCTGTCCTGTGTGTGATGTGTTTTCCTGCAGTCAGTATAAAAGGAAGTGCACAGTGACTGTGCTGTGTGTGATGTGTACTCCTGCAGTCAGTAAAAGAGGAAGTGCACAGTGTCTGTCCTGTGTATGATGTGTCCTTCTGCAGTCAGTATAAGAGGAAGTGCACAGTGACTGTCCTGTGTGTGATGTCTCCTCCTGCAGTCAGTATAAGAGGAAGTGCACAGTGACTGTCCTGCGTGTGATGTGTCCTCCTGCAGTCAGTATAAGAGGAAGTGCACAGTGACTGTCCTGTGTGTGATGTGTCCTCCTGCAGTCAGTATAAGAGGAAGTGCACAGTGACTGTCCTGTGTGTGATGTGTCCTCCTACAGTCAGTATAAGAGGAAGGGCACAGTGACTGTCCTGTGTGTGATGTGTCCTCCTGCAGTCAGTATAAGAGGAAGTGCACAGTGACTGTCCTGTGTGTGATGTGTCCTCCTGCAGTCAGTTTAAGAGGAAGTGCACAGTGACTGTCCTATGTGTGATGTGTCCTCCTGCAGTCAGTATAAGAGGAAGTGCACAGTGACTGTCCTGTGTGTGATGTGTCCTCCTGCAGTCAGTATAAGAGGAAGTGCACAGTGACTGTCCTGTGTGTGATGTGTCCTCCTGCAGTCAGTTTAAGAGGAAGTGCACAGTGACTGTCCTATGTGTGATGTGTCCTCCTGCAGTCAGTATAAGAGGAAGTGCACAGTGACTGTCCTGTGTGTGATGTGTCCTCCTGCAGTCAGTATAAGAGGAAGTGCACAGTGACTGTCCTGTGTGTGATGTGTCCTCCTGCAGTCAGTATAAGAGGAAGTGCACAGTGACTGTCCTATGTGTGATGTGTCCTCCTGCAGTCAGTATAAGAGGAAGTGCACAGTAACTCTCCAGTGTGTGATGTGTCCTCCTGCAGTCAGTATAAGAGGAAGTGCACAGTAACTCTCCTGTGTGTGATGTGTCCTCCTGCAGTCAGCATAAGAGGAAGGGCACAGTCAGGGGTGTATCTACCCATTGGACGGGATGGAATTCGCCAGGGGAGCCAGCCAAGCTGTGCCATCCACGGCCATTGGGTAGATTCACTTTGCAGAGGCTGTGGGATCACCTGTCTGCCCCCCCCCCCCTTCCTTCCGCTCTCCATCCTCTCCTCACCCGCAGTGAAGTAAGTGACAACAGCAGCGGCAGCCACTGTTCTTGATGCTGGTGTCTGGCACTTGCACTACAATCAAGAACATGTGTACAAACTACAGCTCCCAGCAGCCCTTACTGCTGAAAGCTCCCGGCTACAAAGGCTGCTGAAAGCTGTAGTTTTTGCAGAGTTTTTTGTTTGTAGTGTGGTGCAGTGTTGGACGGACACCGGCATCAGGAACAGTTGATGCCGCCGCCACTGCTGCCTGCTGTGCATCACTGTAGATGAGCAACTGACTGGAGGGGGGGAAGACAGGAGAGAAAAAAAATTATAAAAAAAACAACAACAAATATATATATAGAAAACACAAATCCTGAGCGCACTCTGTTTGATGTATAGATATAGCGGAAGTCCTTCAAAGTAGGTGTATCTTATACTATGGATAATTGGATTTCTTGGGTTCCTGCAGTCGATAACCCCTCACCAGAAAGTCACCCAAACAAATGGCCCAAGGCCAATTAGAATAAAATATTTAATACAAAAAGAATTCATAAAAGTCTTTGACATGAGAATTTTTTACCACAGGTTATACATGGATTTTGATAACTCTGACAGTAGAATCCAGTAGGTAGATGTAAACACTCCCTCACCTTAGCAAGGTGTGTGCTTGGCGAAGGGAGTAATTTTCCTAACTGGAATACTGACTATTGACTGATAAAGGTTTATCAGTCATTAGTCAGTATTTCAGTTAGGAAAATATATATATATATATATATATATATATATATATATATATATATAATAAAATAAAAAATTGTGGATGTTCTGTACTCAGCAAAATACGATTAGCTGCCAGTGCCAGGGTGCCCTCCTTGCATAATGGTATAGCTGGTATGGTTTGCTGTGTGAGGTTTGCACCTTCCTGATACACAAAAAATTGCCATCAGCAAAGTTGCAGTGTATTAATTTTCGGCGTGCCGCCATTTGGGACTTCTGCATGACAGGTATTGCCTTTGGCAGCACATATTGGAGGGCACCCGACACAGCAATGTTTGTGAGCATTTGAGTGCCAGAGCTGGGGGAATCATATATATATATATATATATATATATATATATATACGCAATGGTGTACAGGTGTGCTGGTACATCAAAATGAAAGCATCCAGTCCACAGTTTTAAACTCCAGGCTGTAGCACAGGTAGTCTTAATTACTGCACCTACTCTCCCAATAAGTAGTTCCGAAATCCTGGAGCAAATGGATTTCTAAACACAAAGGTGAAAGGAGAATGCGCTCATAGGCCCTCATTCCGAGTTATTCGCTCGCAAGCTGCTTTTAGCAGCTTTGCACAGGCTAAGCCGCCGCCTACTGGGAGTGAATCTTAGCATAGTAAATTTGCGAACGAAAGATTCTCAAAATTGCGATTACACACTTCTTAGCAGTTTCTGAGTAGCTCCAGACTTACTCGCCATCTGCGATCAGTTCAGTGCTTGTCGTTCCTGGTTTGACGTCACAAACACACCCAGCGTTCATCCAGACACTCCTCTGTTTCTCCAGCCACTCCCGCGTTTTTATCAGAAACTGTAGCGTTTTTTCGCACACACCCATAAAACGGACAGTTTCCGCTAAGAAACACCCACTTCCTGTCAATCACATTCCGATCACCAGAACGAAGAAAAAACCTTGTAAAGCTGTGCGTAAAATTCCTAACTGCATAGCAAATTTACTTGGCGCAGTCACAGTGCGGACATTGCGCATGTGCACTAAGCGGAAAATCGCTGCAATGCGAGGAAATTTACCGAGCGAACAACTCGGAATGACCACACTAGTGCAGATTCTTTGTATTATTATAAAAACAATATTTACTATTTACTATTTATTTATTTACTATTTATTTAATATTTACAGTATTAGTAAGTCTCGTACCATGAATACCCACACTGTGGGCTGGTTACCACATGAAAACATTTTGCCATTTGTATTGTATTTTATCATGTGGTAACCAGCCCACAGTGTGGGTATTTATGGTACGAGACTTACTAATACTGTTGACCTGTCCTGAAATTGTTACGCACACCAGTGCTAATAGGAGTATACCGGTGTATGAACAGAGAGGGATGCGAAGCAAACGAACTCACAGACAGTATAACATAACATACACAGGAGGTGATGGACTAACTAATAAACACAAAGTGAACGGAGAAGCCCAAAGGCTCAGGAACTGGGTGTCTCCCTAGTGTCAGGAATGCTCAGATGGAATAGAGCAGACAATGAAGCGAGATGTAGTGATTTAACATGTGGAGCACCCGAAATGATGTTGCTAAGAGCAACGGAAAAAACCCCAAAGGGTTACAATGGGTGTGGGAATAAACTCCTTGGTCAGAGATAGAAATATAGACACAAGGAGAGTATCCACAATCCTAACCCCCACTTGCAGGGCACAGGTTCAGCTTACTGCCACTAAACTGACACCTGGATGCACAGTGAGGGAGGATTAAGCAAGCAGGTCTAAGAGTACAGCCACAAACCTGCTGGGTTCACAGAATAGCAAAAGAACCCCAGCAGGTTAAACAACTGACTCCAGTCTTACTGCTAGGTCCGGATTGGCAGAATGAAGTACCGAATCCCAAGGCCTATTTGCAGTAAACAACAAGTAAATACAAAGTCACACAGTACTAGCTAACTCTCTGGAACTGACTAACAAACAAAGATTCAGCAGCATTTGCCTAGCCTGAGAGGATGGTTTATATAGCAGGTGCTGTCCATGCCCCACTCAGACCTCACAGACTGTGAGCACAAAACCAGCGCCGGATTCCCTGCCGTGCACAGAGCCTGTAACCACTACACAGTAAAAACCCAGGACCGGAGTATCAGCTGCGCTCAGGTTACTTCGCTAACACCTGCCTCCCGGTTGCCATGGCGACGTGGCAGCACAGAGCAGGAGATCCTAACAGTACCCCCCCTCTGACGAGGGGTCAAAGAACCCCTACCACCGGGTTTATCGGGGAACTGCGAGAAGAAAGAGCGTATCAGTCTGGGGGCATGAAGATCACAACTGCGCACCCACGACCGCTCCTCCGGGCCATACCCCTTCCAGTGCACCAAAAATGACAGCCGACCCCGAACCATCTTGGAGTCAAGAACCCTTTCAACCACAAACTCCCTCTGACCCCGTATCAGAAGAGAAGAAGGTCTTCCACTGGAAGAAGGATTACTAACCGCCAGTTTTAAAAGGGAACAATGAAATGTTTTATTGATACCCAATGAACGGGGCAGATCTATCTGAAATGCCACCGGATTGATAACCCTGGTGATCTTATAAGGGCCGATGAACTGGGGCCCAAACTTATGAGATGGCTGTCTCAACTTCAAATTCTTGGTGGACAACCAGACGAAGTCTCCTAATTTGAAGCTGCAGGGTCTTCTCCGCTTATCAAAAACCCTTTTGGTCACTAATGACACAGACACAAGGGCTTTCTTCACTTTCCTCCAAATACCCCTAAGGGATGAAACCACAGAGGAACCACCAGGCGTGGAATCCAGGGGGTCAAAAGAATTGGCCTTAGGATGATGCCCATACACACAAAGGAAGGGAGAGATCCCTGTAGCAGAGTGAGCCGCGTTGTTATAGGCAAACTCCGCCATGGACAGATGAGCAACCCAGTCAGTCTGACACTTGGAGACATAACACCTGAGGAACTGCTCCAAGGACTGGTTCACCCTCTCAGTCTGCCCATTAGACTGTGGATGGTAGCCTGACGACAAGCTCACCGAAATCTGGAGATCAGAACAAAATGCCCTCCAGAATTTGGCCACAAACTGGGATCCACGGTCAGAGACCACATCAAGTGGCAACCCGTGGAGGCGCACAACATGCTGCATAAATTACTCAGACAGGCGTCTGGCCGATGGCAACCCAACCAGTGGAACGAAATGCGCAATCTTCGAAAACCTGTCAACGACAACCCAAATGGCTGTCATCCCCGAGGATTTGGGCAAGTCCACTACAAAATCCATGGAAATGTGGGTCCATGGCTTAGATGGAATGGAGAGTGGATGTAATGGGCCGACAGGAACCACTCTAGGAGTTTTATTTCGGGCACAAACGTCACATGCCCGAACCCACTGATACACATCCCTAGCCACCGAGGGCCACCACACCGCCCTAGACAGCAACTCCCGAGTCCTGGCAATACCCGGATGCCCTGCCGACCTCTTGGCATGGAATTCCAGGAACACTCGCTGTCTTATCCTAGGAGGCACAAACAAGAGACCTACCGGAAGGTCTGGAGGAGCCTGCTCCTGTGCTCTAAGGACTAATAACAAGAGGTCCTGGGTAATGCCCACTTTAATACATGATGGGGACACAATGGGCAATGGCTCCTCGGTGGTCTCTTGGACTGGAGCAAAACTCTGCGAGAGCGCATCAGCTTTGATGTTTTTTGACCCAGGGCGATATGTTATCAAAAAATTAAAGCAAGCAAAAAACAAAGCCCATCGTGCCTGCCTGGCATTGAGCCGCTTCGCTGACTCTAAATATGCCAGATTCTTATGGTCGGTGAGAATTGAGACCACAAACTTAGCCCCCTCAAGCCAGTGTCTCCACTCCCCGAGTGCATCCTTTATAGCCAACAATTCCCGGTTACCCACATCATAATTCATCTCGGCAGATGAAAATTTACGGGAAAAGTAAGCACAGGGATGAAGGCGATTATCAGACACCCCCATCTGAGAGAGCACTGCCCCAATACCTATCTCAGAGGCATCCACTCCTACCACAAAAGGACGCTCTGGATCTGGGTGTCGCAGCACCTTGGCTGAGACAAATGCCCTTTTGAGACGGGCAAAGGCCGCTTTGGCCTCACAAGACCAGTGAGCAACATCTGCCCCTTTCTTAGTGAGTGCCACCAAGGGGGCCACTATAGACGAAAATCCAGCGATAAACCGTCTATAAAAATTCGCAAAGCCCAGAAAACGCTGAAGCGCCTTCAAACTAGTGGGCTGCACCCAATCCAGGACTGCCTTTACCTTAGAACCCTCCATTTGGAAACCTTCTGAGGAGATAATATACCCTAGAAATGCGATTTGCTGGACTTCAAATTTGCACTTCTCCAGCTTCGCCCCTAGCTGGTGGTCTCTGAGTTTCTGGAGGACTAAGCGCACATGCTTCCGATGTTCCTCCAGGGAATGGGAGAAGATTAGGATGTCATCTAGATAAACAACTAAGAATCTATCCAAATATTCCCTGAGCACATCGTTCATGAATTCCTGGAAGACTGCTGGGACATTAGAGAGGCCAAAAGGCATGACCAATTATTCATAATGCCCTGAGTGGGTATTAAAGGCAGTCTTCCATTCATCCCCCTCTCTTATTCGGATTAGATTGTAAGCACCGCGTAGGTCAATCTTAGAAAAAATGGTGGCAGTACGAAGCTGGTCAAACAAAACCGAAATGAGAGGCAGTGGGTACGAGTTTTTAATCGTGATACGGTTCAATTCCCTGAAGTCGATGCAGGGTCGCAACGAACCATCCTTTTTACCCACGAAGAAGAACCCCGACCCAACTGGGGTGAGGGTCTGATAAATCCCTTAGCCAAGTTCTCCTGAATGTACTCTGCCATAGCCTGAGTCTCAGGACGTGACAGGGAGTACAACCTGCTCTTGGGAAGCTTAGCTTCCGGCAACAAATCAATGGCACAGTCATAGGGGCGATGGGGAGGTAGTACCTCCACAACTTTTTTGGAGAACACATCCGCAAAATCTGCATAACATCCTGGCAATCCTGGCAAACTTAGCTGCGAGAGCCTGACTGGAAGGCTCAAGCAACTTCTGAAACAATCACTACCCCAACTAAGAATCTCCCCAGAGACCCAGTCAAATTGAGGGTTATGGGCCCTTAACCAGGGTAACCCCAACACCAATGGGGCAAAAGAACAGGCAGTCACATAGAAAGTCAATTTTTCAGAGTGTGTGGTTCCAATAAACAAAGGAATTTGGCTGGTGCAGGAGGTAATTTTACCCTGGGACAATGGTTCCCCGTTTAACCCACAGATCTCAATCTCTGATGCCAAAGGTACTGAGGGAACAGAGTGTTCCAGGGCGAATTGACGGTCCATGAAAACCCCATCGGCCCCACTGTCAACAAAGGCCTCAGCCTTAACAGTTTGTCCAAGGATCTCCAAAGTCACCGGAATGAGAAAAGTCTTTTTGGGAAATTCTGACTTCTGGCCTGACAGGATATTTCCCATCACCCTCAGGCCCTGAAATTTTCCGGCTTTTCTGGGCATGATACTACAACATGACCTTTATTCCCACAGTACAAACACAAACCCTGCTGTCTCCTCCGCGTCTTCTCACGCGAGGAGAGGCGGGTAGCCCCAATCTGCATAGGCTCCTCGGAATATTCCTCAGAGTCTGAGGTTCCCTTGGGAAAAAAGGAAACTGCGGTCTCCCTTTCAAGCCTACGCTCTCTCAGCCGTCTATCCACCCAGATGGATAACTGCATGAGCTGATCTAAGCTATCAGGCGAGGGATATTGTACCAGTTGGTCCTTTATCTGGTCAGAAAGGCCCCTTCGGTACTGGTTTCTCAGGGCTGGGTCATTCCACTGGGTATCATGAGCCAACCTCCGAAACTCCGTACTATAAACCTCAGCTGGCCGTCGCCCTTGCTTAAGGACCGTAATCTGAGCCTCGGCTGAAGCCATCTTGTCAGGGTCATCATACAAAATGCCCAGTGCCGTAAAAAAAGCATCAACACTTTTAAGCGACGGACAGTCCGGCTGCAACCCATATGCCCAGACCTGTGGGTCTCCTTGCAGCAAGGAAATCACCATGCCCACCCGCTGAATCTCCGATCCAGAAGAATGGGGCCTAAGCCTGAAATATAGCTTACAGCTCTCCTTGAAACAAAAGAACTGCGAGCGATCTCCAGAAAAACGATCCGGGAGATTTACTTTCGGCTCCTTAACCCCTGAACTTGCCGCTGCTGCTGCGGGAGCTTCGCTAGTGGCCTGCGAGGTGTTCATTTTAATGGACATCTCATTAAATTGTCGAGTCAGGACCTGCACCTGATCGACCACCTGTTGCAAAGTATTTTGAGGGGTATGCTCCATAATCCCACAAAATGTCAACAGGAGTAGGGCTGCTGAATATGTTACGCACACCAGTGCTAACAGGAGTATACCGGTGTATGAACAGAGAGGGATGTGAAGCAAACAAACTCACAGACAGTATAACATAACATAACATACACAGGAGGTGATGGAATAACTAATAACCACAAAGTGAACGGAGAAGCCCAAAGGCTCAGGAACTGGGTGTCTCCCTAGTGTCAGGAATGCTCAGATGGAATAGAGCGGACAATGAAGCGAGATGTAGTGATTTAACATGTGGAGCACCCGAAATGATGTTGCTAAGAGCAACAGAAAAACCCCCAAAGGGTTACCAACGGGTGTGGGAATAAACTCCTTGGTCAGAGATAGAAATATAGACACAAGGAGAGTATCCACAATCCTAACCCCCACTTGCAGGGCACAGGTTCAGCTTACTGCCACTAAACTGACACCTGGACGCCCTGCACAGTGAGGGAGGATTAAGCAAGCAGGTCTGAGAGTACAGCCGCAAACCTGCTGGGTTCACAGAATAGCAAAAGAACCCCAGCAGGTTAAACAACTGACTCCAGTCTTACTGCTAGGCCCGGATTGTCAGAATGAAGTACCGAATCCCAAGGCCTATTTGCAGTAAGCAACAAGTAAATACAAAGTCACACAGTACTAGCTAACTTTCTGGAACTGACTAACAAATAAAGATTCAGCAGCATTTGCCTAGCCTGAGAGGATGGTTTATATAGCAGGTGCTGTCCACGCCCCACTCAGACCTCACAGACTGTGAGCACAAAACCAGTGCCGGATTCCCTGCCGTGCACAGAGCCTGTAACCACTACACAGTAAAAACCCGGACCGGAGTATCAGCTGCGCTCAGGTTACTTCGCTAACACTTGCCTCCCGATTGCCATGGCGACGTGGAAGCACAGAGCAGGAGATCCTAACAGAAATATTGTAATATTGCTTTTATAATAATAAAAATAATCTCCACTATGAGCGCATTCTCCTTTCATCTTTGTCCTTAGAAATATATATCTGACGACAGTAAGTATTGCGTGGCTACGCCCCTATTTAAAATATGTGTGTGTGTGTGTGTGTGTGGGGTGGGGGGACGAAAGTCCCCTACTTTGCCAGGGGTGCTCAGACCCCTAGATACACCCCTGGGCACAGTGACTGTCCTGTGTGTGGTGTGTCCTCCTGCAGTCAGTAAAAAAGGAAACGCACAGTAACTTTTCTCTGTGTGATGTTCATTCCAGCAGTAAAAACAGTAAAGTCACTTCGGGATCAGATCAACTGGGAGGATTGCAGATCTTGACTAAACACTACCAAGACTGTCAAGCTTCCAACACCCTCCCTATTCTTCTTAACAGTAATAAACACTGAGGGGTAAATTTACTATCTTCAGTGTTTGCCCAATTTGGCAAACATGATGGTACTTGCCATCTCAAAAAAATACTAGACACCTAACATGGGAGTGTTAGGTGAATTATAAGTAAAAAAACATGGCTGTACAGGGATATTCAACCAAATACACCATTTGACAATCTTGGTTGGATTTCACATAGACATCAATGAAACACAGAAAAACATACCCATGCATTGTGCAAAATTTTCTGTGCTTCTCTGTTTAAACATTAAAAAAAGAGTTAAAAGTGAATTTAAAAAATTATTTGGGGTCCGCCATGCCATATTCTTTTAAATCAGTACTAGGTTTCACTAGCCAAGGAGGTAATGCCAGAGCTTAAGGAAACATTTATACTGGTCCCTGTGACTGTAGCATAACTCTCCAAACTAGTCGGCACTGGCTGGGGTTCACTGGGAGAGTGGGTACTCCCCAATAAGTTTCCCTTCAGGTCACACAAGGGCCACGGCTTAAGCCCGGGGCTATCCCCAGTATCCCTGGGCTATGGATGCCGAGTTGATCGTCCATAAAATCAGTTAAAAGTAAGAATTAATATTGTGTTTAATTGGTGGATCTACAGGTCCCAGCAAATCTCCATTGTATGCTGGTAAATGAGAATTAACCTTGTGGTTTTCTCTTTTCAGCGGTTCCCACAATTCACTTCTATGGGACTTTCTCCCCCTATAGCTGCATATGGGAACTTATGATTGACAGCCCTGTTGCATTTAGTTAATCAGTAGAGCAGCAAGTACATGGAGCTCCCTGATTGGCTGCTGGATCCTCTAGAGATAGAAGTCACATGGAGGCCAGCATTCTGGAGAATGGAAAAAAACCCTACATCTGCTGCTTTAGGATTATTATTTTTTTAACACTTGGATACCTATATGGATTGGAATGAAGAGGACCAATCTCCACAGGAAAAAAGGTGAATATATATGACATTTTTTTTACAGGTGTCCTGGACATCTTTTGCAGAAGAGGACCAAGAGGGCAACGGGGGATGTAGGTTAGTATGTGTGAGTGAGTTTGTGTATATATGTGAGTGTGCATGTATGCTTAATTAAAGTTGTACTTTGTATGGTATGTGTGCCCTTTAATGTCCTGCATGCTTGTACTTGTTGTTCTACAAGTACCTGCATGCGGGGGAGTTTTGCTGGGATCTGTATTTCCACATGTAAAAGACAATATAAAATGTCTTTTTTTTACACGATAAAGCTATCAACTCAGCACCAACAGCCGACAGGTGCCTTGAGTGGCCTGGTGGTGGGGCCCCTTTATTGGGTGGAGCCCCACTCCCCATGGAGTCCCCAGGGAGTGGGGATAACCAGGAGTGCTGGTTATAAACATACGGAGAACCCTTACGTCTTTTGTCCCCCATATTTTTGGAACCAGGACTAACCCAAGAACCAGGTGCTAGTTCTTTAAATTGAGGGGGCTCTCATGCCTTTCCCCCCCTGTAGTTTAGAACCAGGACCGACTCAAAAAGCCTGGGGCTAGTTATTCATAAGGGGGACCCGACACAAGGTTTTTTTACTATATTTTAACTATTTCTACACACTGGGGGTCATTCCGACCCAATCGCTCACTGCAGTTTTTCTCGCAGCGCAGCGATCGGGTTGGAACTGTGTATGCGCCACAGTGCGCCGGCTCATGGCAGCTGTTGTTGCCTAGCAATTGCCTCTGAGGCAGAGGCGGACGCTGGGCGGGAGGGAGCGCGGTCCGGCCAACGCAGGCATGGCCAGACCATTGGGGGGGAGCGGGCAGCTCCCGGCCAGCACGCTAAAGCTGCACTGGTCAGGAGCTACTCTTGAAGTGCAAAGGCATTGCTGTTGTGTGATGCCTTTAAACTTCTGCGGGGATGGAGCCCGGCACTAATATGCAGGGCGGACTAGCCCTGTGCTGGGCATCCCTCCGCATGTTAGTGTGAATAATCATAGCTGTGCTAAACTTAGCACAGCTACGATCAACTCAGAATGACCCCCACTGTCACCAGGAATGCACTGCACATATCTCACTGATCTGTGCAGGCTTCATGTATGGGGGTGTTTGACTGCCAACAAACTCGGCAGCCAAACGCAACCACATAAACCACCGGAAAACACGATTCAGTAAAACACAGGAATGCAGTAAATTCCCGTTTTACTTTTAAAAAGCACCCATGTCTAATTGATTTCACCCGTGTTTGATCCCGGTCAAACACGAGTGAGAAATGATTCTCAGTAATTTTACTGCTAATAGTGCACACAATTGATACGTTATGTGTAAAAGCACAAGTAGGTCACATGAGAGAACTCCCCATTATCTGTATACTTTACTGGAACTTACCATGTTGTATCACTTGGTGTTGGAGATCCTCTGCAGGACCCATAAGATTTATCAGCCAGAGGACCTGTATGGTCACATCCAGAGCAGTCTCTTCTCCATAAACATTTGTGAGAACATTTTTTGCAGTAACATAATCAGCCATGTCCAGGAGCCCACGTGGGATGGGGCCTCGCCCTTCATAGGAGAAATCAGACAACTTGTCCTTAAATCGCTTGAAATCATCATGTGTCAGATTTGCCAGAGCCTCATACAGAATGTCTCCAGGTGTCTTGTTCCAATTACTCTGATCCCCTGGGAAGGACAAAGTAACATCCTATAACTGTTACACAGAGAAACCCCATCACCACTGAGACTTTGAACCTGATTCAGCGATGGACGCTCTGCCAGTGTTTATACAGTTAACCATTTTTTTTTTTGCTATTGCTCACGTGTAAAAATGTCAGACGCACCAAATGATTGAATTCTTAATTTATTCCTGTGTTGATGATTAAATACATATTTTTACTGTTTATAAAAAAAATAATTTCAATTTACACAGTGACCTCATCCCTGCACGGGCCTCGAACCCATGATGCCAGCTACATAGTGCGCTGGCTTTAACCGATTGTCCACACTAACCAGCCGTAGCAGTCTCGACACCTATAGTGTAATGAATGACAGGTTCCATCAGCCAATCGGCAAGCTGTGCTACATAGGCTTCATTGATTATTTGATGCATGCACTATGCAGCTAAGGAAAAGTGACATCTGTTGGACATAAAGTTGTATTACAGTCTCCATCTTTTCCAGCACCTCAGCATGTTATGTTACAATGGCCCTCATTCCGAGTTGTTCGTTCGCACGCTGCTTTTAGCAGCTTTGCACACGCTAAGCCGCCGCCTACTGGGAGTGAATCTTAGCTTATCAAAATTGCAAACGAAATATTAGCAAAATTGCGAATAGACACTTCTTAGCAGTTTCTGAGTAGCTCCACACTTACTCGGCTTCTGCGATCAATTCAGTGCTTGTCGTTCCTGGTTTGACGTCACAAACACACCCAGCGTTCGCCCAGACACTCCTCCGTTTCTCCAGCCACTCCTGCGTTTTTCCCAGGAACGGCTGCATTTTTTCGCACACACCCATAAAACGGCCAGTTTCCGCCCAGAAACACCTACTTCCTGTCAGTCACATTACGATCACCAGAACGAAGAAAAAACCTTGTAATGCCGTGAGTAAAATACCTAACTGCATAGCAAATTTACTTGGCGCAGTCGCACTGCGGACATTGCGCATTAGCGACTAATCGCTCCGTTGCGAAAGAAAAATAACGAGCGAACAACTTGGAATGACCACCAATGTTCTGTTACAGACAACAGCATGGCAAGACGCAACTAGCAAGGCCTGCTACACAGTGTATGAGGCAAAGACATAGCAGGACACATCTGTATCTCCTGCATAGCTCTCTCATTACCCCTTCCAAAGCTATCTTATTGCTAGTTTCCTCCATATCTCACTGCCCACCACACAGCTTACATTGCTCGATCACAGCTCAATCTTCTCCCCTCACAAGCCCACATCACACATCACTACTCACCTTCCCAATCATTGCCTGCTCACTGCTCATACTGCTCTATCACACCTCACTGCTCACCTTGCAACTCACTGCCACTCTCATGCTTCACGCTGTCTCATCACTGGCAGAACTGTGCGGGTGTTGGATGCTAGTTTGTGGGACTCACCTATCCGGGTGCTGGTAAGGCAGTGGAGTGACATGCAAGTTTCTCATGGATGGCAGGTGAGACGTCAGAGGTTTCAGCCATGATGGCAGGCAGCACTGGTTGTATAATGGTGGTCTGTGTTTGGTGTGTCTTCCAGGTGATCAGCATTCCTGTGTGTCTGCATATTGTGCGCCGCCATGTTGGAGACCATCAGATGACCAGAATGTATTCCTGGACCAATCGGTGCGCAATGGTGCCTATAAAGCCTCTCCAGCCAAGAGAGAAAATGCCAGTGCAACAAGTCACTACTCTTAGAGGCTGCTTGTTACCATGCTCTCTGCTGTGGTTATCAGATCAGACTTGTGCCCTTATTTATCAATGAGTGATACATTTCACTGTGAGTGATAAGTTGCACCAGCCAATGAGCTCCTAACTGCCATTTTTCGAACACAGCCTGTAACATGGCATGATAGTACAACATCTACTAAAGGTGGTGCAGGTGGTAGAAAGTTTAGGAAAGGGCACGTGAAATTTAAATCTGGGGAGCAGTACAAGTAAAGATGGTGATGAGTATATATTATAAATAAAGGATGCTTATGTGAAAGTGGAAAAGGTGGAGGGAAATAATTGTTCAATACTATTATCTGACACTAAAGAGTAGCAGGGTTGGCATCAGTAGGGTGCCCAGGTGGCAGTGATGTAGATTGTCGCCGGGCTGCCAGTTTCAGCCTGGAGCAATGGCAGGCAGCCATGTAGACACAAGTCAGCGTTTGCGGGTTGGCAGCCAATCAAGAGCAGCTGCAGCGGCCTAATTGGCTGCAGGCTGCGAGCTCTGACTTGCTCACAGGCTGCAGCCAGCACAATATTTATAATACTGTCTGTACTGTTTCTCTCTGGCTGCCTGCTTAGGCTAGCTGAAATCAACTGGTGGCCCTTGACAATCCCGGACAGGGGCAAGGATGGGCCAGAATATTGCAGAAACCTGAGGATGAAAGAGATTCCAAGGGAGGATGAAAGGGAGATGGGAGGTAGAGGAGGAGATACAGGAAAAGATGAGAGCTGGAGGAGTCAGACCGGATCTTTTGAAACCTTTCAAAATCATTGCATGTCTCCATCCCTGCATGTCTCAAACTGTCCCTCCATCATTGCATGTCTCATAGTTTCTACACCATTACATGAGTGACATGGGCTTGGTGTGGAAGTGATTGGGTGTAGTATGGGAGTGTCAGGGGCATGCTATAGGTATGACATGGGCATAGTATGAGAGTGACATGGGTGTGTAATGGGAGTGACAGGGATGTGTTATGGGAATGATGTGTGTGTGGTATGAGAGTGACATGGGTGTATCATGAGAGTGACTTGGGCGTTGTATGGGAGTGACATGGGCATGTTTTAAAAGTGACATTGGTATGTTCTAGAAGTTACATAAGCGTGCTATGGGAGTGCCAGACACGGGATGTGACTGACACGGGAGTGACATGGAAGTGTTACGGGCAGACCTGACAAGTGTTATGGTAGTGGTTTCAATGTGTTATGGGCTGATGTGGGCATGTTATGGGAGTGTTAGGGTATGTTATGAGGTTTTTGACAGCATGTTATAGGAGAGACATGGGTGTGGTATAGGAGAGACATGGGTATGGTATGGGAGTATCAGGGTGATATTATAGGAGTGACATGTGCATGCTGTGGGATTTTTGTTGGTGTGTTATGGCTGTGATGTGGGCATGTAATGTGAGTGACATAGGCATGTACTGAGAGAGATGTGGGCGTGTTATGGGAGTGTCAGGGCTATGTTATGAGTTTTTTGACAGCAGGTTATAGGAGAGACATGGGTGTGGTATGAGAGTAACATGGGTCTGGTATAGGAGTATCAGGGTCATATTATAGGAGTGACATGAATGTTCTGTCAGATTTTGGTCAGCGCGTTATAGGAGAGACGCGGGCATGTTATGAGTGTGATGTGGGCGTGTTATGGGTTTGGTAGTGAAGTGACATACTGTAGGCGTGTTATGAAATTTTTGTTGGTGTGTTAAAGGAAAGACAGGGACGTATTATATGAGTGACATGCTAGTGACATGGGTATATTACGGGAGTGACATGGGTGTGTTATGGGAGTGACTTGGGCGTGTTATGGAATTTTTATTGGCATGTTATGGGATAGACAGGGGAGTGTTATGAGAGCACCAAGGGCGTGTTATGGGAGTGACATGGGTGTGATTTGGAAGTGAAAAGGTTGTGTTATGGGAGTGATGGTTATGGAGTGATGGGGTGTTATGGGAGTGATGATTCTGTTATTGGAGTGATGGGTGTGGAGTGATGGGGTGTTATGGGAGTGTTGGTTGTGTTATGGGAGTGACATGGGGTATGTTATGGGAGTGACATGGGGTATGTTATGGGAGTGACATGGGGTGTGTTATGGGAGTGACATGGGGTATATGTTATGGGAGTGACATGGACATGCTATTGGGATGCAGTCATGTTCCCGATGCCAGAATCCCAAAGGACGCTGCAAACCTGGCATCTAAACACTGAAAGCCGAAATCCCGAATGTCCATCCAGCAGGACATGCTGGTGTCCTGCTGCAGGATGGGGGGAAGGGGGGATGGCGAGGTTAGGTTTAGGCAGCAGAAGGGGGTTAGGATGCAGTGCTGGGAAGGTTAAGGTTAGGGACCAGGAAAGCATGGTTAGGTTTAGGAACATAGAAAGGGAGCTTAGGTTAAGGCAGGGTTAGGATTAGGCTGTGGGGAAGGCAGGGTTAGGATTAGGCAGTGGGGAAGGCTGGGTTAGGTTTAGGCTGTGGGGAAGGGAGGGTTAGGGAGCATACTGGAGGGTTAGGGTTAGGCACCACCAGGGAGGGTTAGGTTTAGGCACCCACAAGGGAGGGTAGAGAAGGGTTAGTGTACCTTAGAGTGGGTTGACAGGATGCTGATGGACTGGATGGCTCTGACCGCCAGCATCCTGTCCATTGGTAAATTATACTGAACCCATGCTATGGGAGGGACATGGATGTGCTATGGGAGTTACAGTAGTGTGCTACGGGATTTTTGTCAGTGTGTAATAGGAGTGACAGAGGGATGTTATGGGAGTGACATGGGTGTAATATAGGTTTGTCACGGGCTGGGACACATGATGAGGCAAATGGCTCAGGAGGCACTGGCTTTTACCAGAGACAGATTTACACACAATATATAAGTCCAAGGGTTAATGTGGGCATTATACACAGTTGCAGCAATATATACTGCTGGAAATTTGGTGAGTTTTGATTAGAGATGTGTAGAAAAGCTATGTAGGTGTGGCACTATTAATATGGTTTTAATATGGTCTTAATATGGTGGTGGTCAGGTTTTCTAAGGCTGCTCACTTTGTTTCATTAAAGGTATTACCTTAAAACTTAAAGCTGGAGGAAGCATTCATAAAAGAGACCTTTAAGCTGCATGGGTTACCCAAGGACATAGTATCTGGCCAGGAGATGCAGTTTATCTCCCCACCATCATCATGGGTGATTTCACTGTCCCTTTTGATAGCTTATATTCTCCTTGTGAGTCCAAACTACTCTCTTTAATCTCCTCTCTCGGTTTCTCCCAGAGGACTGTGGGGGTAAATCAGACTTGTTCGTAGATGTGCAAAATTTGGCACATCTACAATCACTTTCACAGACATGCGGGGGGGGACCCAGCACAGGGCTAGTCCATCCCACATGTCTGGCTCTGCCCCCCCGCCAAAACAGATACAAAAGCATTGCATGGCGGTGATGCTTTTGTACCTGAAGAGTAGCTCCCTACCTGCGCAGCTCCTGCACGCTGGCAGGGAGCTATCCGTCGCTCTCCGGGTCGCAGTGACTGCATGTGACATCACGCAGCCAATGTGGCCCACCCCCCCACGGTCCGGGCACACCTGCATTGCCCGGACCGTGTCCCCAAAATGGCGGCCCGACGCCGCCGGCCAGCCCCCTTCCGCCCAGCGATCACCTATGCCTGTCAGTCAGACAGAGGCGAGTGCTGGACTGAGATGCCGATCGCATCTCTGACATGCAGTCGCGCACTGCTGCGCCTGTGCATGCGCAGTACAGACCTGATCGCCCTGTGTGAAAACGCACAGCAGCGATCAAGTCTCAAGTAGCCCCTGTCTCCTCTACTCATCAGGAGGGCCACTGCCTTCATCTTGTATTCACCAGGATATGCTCAGTTGTTAAATTCATTAACACTTCTTTGCCTCTCTCAGATCACAACGTTTATCACTTACACACTCTCCTCCTTTACTTCAAGCTTAGTGACACTGAAATCTTCCAAGCCTCATCAAACCCACAGAAATATTAATGTTACTAAGTTTCAAGAACTTTCCACCTCTCTGCAACAACTGCTCTCCCCAATTTATACATTAATTGTTCCAGTGATTGATGTGTCACACCTTATCCAAACTACAGAAATACTGTAGCCCTTGATGAAGTGACTCCAGCTACCTATCACACTCCATGTACTCTTAGAGGTCAAACATGGCATTTTAAAGTAACGAGATCTACTAAAACACTCACATTAAGTAGAGCCCCAGTTGTGTAAATCTCATACTCTTCACTTACTGTGTCAGACTGTCTATCACTTCTATCATATGATTCTGGACAAACAAACATATTTCCAATCTCTCATCTCTGCTCAAGCTTTTGTCCCCAAGTGTATTTTGAATACATTTAAATCACTTCTTACCCCTCTCAAACCCAACCCATCTGCTACTATCAATGCACAAGATCTTGCTTCCTATTTCAAAAAAAAGATTGATCAGATTGAAAATTCATTGGTACACTCTTCCTCAGTCAGCAACCTGCTCAATTTCTTTCTTGAACCCTCTGGCACCTTCTCTTTTTTTGAGTCCACAAAAGAATATGAATTATTTACATTCTTCTTATCTTCTTCATTTTCTTCCTTTCCTTTTGATCCTACAAACTCACAATTCTGTAGAACTGTCTCCTGTGCTCATCCCAACCTAAAATCTGTAATCTCTCTATCATTACATATGCATGCATTGATTACTCCTATTCTGAAAAAACAAAAACAAAACAGAATTCTGATTTTAACCTCTTTCAAATTACCAGCCCATCTTTCAGCTCCCATGCCCCTTCAAACTGCTTGCCTACACTCGCCTCACACACTTTCTTCCCTAGCTAAACTTTTTGGACTCTCATTTCCAATACCCAAAGAGACAGCACTTACTAAGGTAGCAAATAATTTGATCACTGCTAAGTCTAAAGGCCATTGTGAATTCACTTCACACTCTTCTCTTTCTGCTTCACTTGACACTATTGACCACTTTCTCTCCTCGTACAAACACTACAATCCCTAGGTTTTAAGGAAACTGCCCTTTCTTGGTTCTTATCCTTATAATCAAATCACGTAGTGTTCATTTCTCAGAATCCAGCCTCCACCTCACTACCATAAGGCTCAGTCTTAGGTCCTCTGCTTTTCTCAACCTATGTCATCTCTCACCTCAAACTCAGAACAGAATCAATACACCAGTCAATAGTAGTTACCAACCTGATATCACTGTTGATAACTTGACATTCTACCCCACCGCACAAGCTTATTTACTTGGTGTTATCCTTGAGTAAGAAGTGTGCTTTGTTCACCACATTCAATCTTTTTTCCAAATCCTATTACATGCTGTACGTCTAAAAAAAAAGTTCCAGAATATGCCCAAATCGCACACAAGATATTGCAAAAACTCCTTGCTTGTCCACAGGTGACTTAATTAGCACCATAGTCAATTTGAGTTAACCATCTGTGTTGAGCCATGGATACACCTAAAACCTGGACTATCGGGGTACCTTGAGGACTGCACATGTGAACCTCTGCCATAGTGAATGCAGCTGTGATGCTGATCTTCACTTACATGTAACGCTATTAACCAAACTACACCAACATATCTCATTGCTTATCCCAAAATATCTCCCAGATTGATCAGCATAATATCTGCCTCACCCTTCCACATGCATTACTTGCTTTCATTCACAGTAACAGGAGTTTTTAGGGCTATGCCCGCTCCTTGAAATGCCCTACAATGCACATTGAGATTTTTCTTTAGTCTGAGAACCTTCAAATGTTCCCTGAAAACTCTCATCTTCAGACAAGCTTATCAGATCCCGTGCCACCCACATAAACTCCATTAGCTATCCTACCCCTCTGTACAGTCCACACATAACTTTACATATTTTATGTTCTTCACTTTCACATCCTGCTTACTCAAGGCCAGTGGTTCCCAAACTCTGTGCTCAAGGACCATCAACAGTGCACGTTTTCCAGGTCTCCTCACTGAATCACAAGAAATATTAGCTCCACCTGTGACTCTTTCAAAATGTACACCTGCTGGGTGATCTGAAAAATGTGAAGTGTTGGGAATCCTTAAGGACCAAGTTTGGAACCACTGTTCTAGGCGGGTTCACTACGGCTGGCCGGCGGTCGGGCGCCCAGCATACCGGCGCCGGGAGTCCGACCGCCGGCTTACCGACAGCTTGGCGAGCGCAAATGAGCCCCTTGCGGGCTCGCTGCGCTCGCCACGCTACGGGCACGGTGGCGCGCTACGCGCGCCACACTATTTTATTCTCCCTCTATGGGGGTCGTGGACCCCCACGAGGGAAAATAAGTGTCGGTATGCCGGCGGTCGGGCTCCCGGCACCGGTATACTGAGCGCCGGGAGCCCGACCGCCGGCATACAGAATGCCACCCGTTCTAGGCCAATATTGCTGTGTGACTGACTCATACAGCCCACCAAGACGCAATATGTAGCACTTACCCTTGTGTATCAATGCCTGTTTCCTTATTGATTGTAACCTTGTGATCAAGGGATGCGTAGCTCTTTGTCTGTCTGTTATTACCGAGTCTTCTTTTATTACAGTTTGTTCCTAATTGTTTATAACAGAATATGCTGTTTATTTCAGCCCTGTCTTTATATCACGAGTAGACATGTTTATTTTGTGGTGTTCCAGAATTGGACACACAGCAAACAATGTATCAAACTGCTTCTTATCTTAGAGGAAATATACAGTTGCACCTGCTAATATAAATACATGGCTGAAAAGCACTGGAGAAACCTGAAAGAACAAGCAATACACTTTTGGCATGCAGGACACTAAATGAAAGACAAATCCCATACCTCCCAATATGATCCTTTCCAGGAAAGACAAAAGTTCTGTTCCTGGACTACCCTCTTAATCTATAATTGCCGTCACCTGGGTTGAACTAGTTAATGGATAAGAAAGGTGTTTCACCACAGGTGATGGCAATCATAGATTAAGAGGGAAGTCCAGGAACAGAACATTTCTCCTTCCTGGAAAGGGTCATGTTGGGAGGCATGAAATCCATTTAATGACCAAATGAGTAAGTGTAATAAGGAAATAGTAACATTACAAAACATTTTGATGCAAGACAGTCTATACAAGGAAACTATTTCACTATTTATCAGTAACGAGTTATAATAACATACATCCCAACATGACCCATTCCAGGAGGGACAAAAATGCTCTGTTCTAAGACTTCTCTCTTAATTTGTGACTGCCATCACCTGTATTGAACTAATTAGTTGCTATTAAAGGTGTTTCAACACAGGTTATGGCAAACAGAAATTAAGAGGGAAGTCCAGAAGCAGAGCATTCTGTCCCTCCTGGAATGGGTCATGTTGGGAGGTATGCAATAATGCTTGGTCAGAGTATATAACATACCATTTACAGTGGGGGATTCAGTATGATATCAGGATCCCAGCAGTCAGGAGACCGATGCCAGGATACCAACAGCCAGAATACCGGTGGTGAGCACAGCGTGTCCCCTCACAGGCTCGCTGCGCTCACCACACTTTGGGCCCAATGGCGACCTTCGGTCACCACCAGGTTATATTCCTACTTGGGTGGTGGCGTGGAGCACCACCCGAGTGGGGATTCCAGGTGGCAGTCAGGATTCCGATCGCCGGTATTTCATTGGGTGTTGGGATTCCGGTATTGGTATCCTGACTGCCAGGATCCCGGCATGAATATGTGGTGTTTGTATTCTCACAGCAGAAAGGCTATTGTTGCCAATTTTTATCCATGCAAGAAACTGTATCAGATGAACTGTTTCAAATCAAATACAGTGTCTCTTCAATTATAAAACAGACAGCAAATTAATACTTTTTTGTGAGAGAAAAGAGATATTACCGTTTAATAAATGCTGCCACATCTATAAAATGTTTATGGATTGATATTGCAAATCTCTGCTTTTTATAGTATATATTTTTTAATAATACTGTGAGTGTTAACGAAGGTGATACTAATTTGATATAATAGTTATGGTTGGATGTGGGGTAATTATTTGAAAATACCTTTGTGCAGAGGGGCTAGATATATTTTACACCTATATCCAACTAAATTGATCTATGTTGTTTTAACCATTTAATTGCGATACCGGCTGGTGGTTATATATGTACTGATTAATAGAAAGTTTATACTGATGTGTATTGTGCATACATTTTAAATAAATATGAAAAACACCAATTCCTGTCCGCTGTAATATTCTTTTTCTTTTTTTTCTAAACATACTTTCAGGGTTGAGTAACCCCTGCATTACTGGCTGAACAGGAATTGGTTAGGTCAAGCGCTTAATTATTCTGTTGTGTGTGTATATCTTTGCAGGAAAGACTGGGGGAGATGCATAAAATATATAAGAAGACTAGGGCCTAACTAAAGGCCTAATTCAGATCTGATAGCAACAGCAAGTGTGTTAGCTAATGGGCAAACCATGGCCCTCATTCCGAGTTGATCGGTCGCAAGGCGAATTTAGCAGAGTTACACACGCTAAGCCTACGCCTACTGGGAGTGTATCTTAGCTTCTTAAAATTGCGACCGAAGTATTCGCAATATTGCGATCACAAACTACTGAGCAGTTTTAGAGTAGCTCCACACTTACTCTGCCTGTGCGATCAGTTCAGTGCTTGTCGTTCCTGGTTTGACGTCACAAACACACCCAGCGTTCGCTCAGACACTCCCCCGTTTCTCCGGCCACTACTGCATTTTTTCCGGAAACGGTAGCGTTTTCATCCACACGCCCCTAAAACGCCGTGTTTCCGCCCAGTAACACCCATTTCCTGTCAATCACACTACGATCGCCGGAGCGATGAAAAAGCCGTTAGTAAAAATACTATCTTCATTGTTAAATTACTTGGCGCAGTCGCAGTGCGAATATTGCGCATGCGTGCTAAGCGGATTTTCATTGCGATGCGATGAAAAATACCGAGCGATCAACTCGGAATGAGGGCCCATGTGCACTGCAGGGGGAGGGGGGGCAGATATAACATGAGCAGAGAGAGTTAGATTTGGGTGGGGTGTGTTCAAACTGAAATCTAAATAACAGTATAAAAATAAAGCAGGCAGTATTTACCCTGCACAGAAACAATATAACCCACCCAAATCTAACTCTCACTGCACATGTTATATCTGCCCCCCCACCCCCCCTGCAGTGCACATGGTTTTGCCCATTAGCTAACAAATTTGCACTAGGGGGAAATGTGTATCTGGCACTGGGGGCATTTCTGTATCTGGCACTGGGGGACATGTGTATTTGGCTGTGTGGGGGCATTTCTGTATCTGGCACTGGGGGCATATCTGGCACTGTGAGGACATGTGTATCAGGCACTCGGGCATTTCTGTATCTGGCACTGGGGGCATATATGTATCTTGCTTGTGGGCATATCTGGCACTGTGGGGCATTAATGTATCTGGCACTGTGAGGCAATGTATATCTGGCACTCTGGGGGCATTTGTATATCTAGCACTGTGGGGAAATGTGTATCTGGCACTGTGAGGCAATGTATATCTGGCACTGTGGGGGCATTAGTGCATCTGGCACTGTGAGGCAATGTATATCTGGCACTCTGGGGGCATTTGTGCATCTGGCACTGTGGGGCAATGTGTATCTGGCACTGTGAGACAGTGTACTGTGGGGACATTTCTATATCTGGCACTGGGGGCATATCTGGCACTGGGGGGACATGTGTATCTTGCACTGGGGGCATTTCTGTATCTGGCACTGGGGGGACTTGTGTATCTGGTACTGTGGGGGCATTTCTGTATCTGGCACTGGGGGACATGTGTATCTGGCACTGGGGGCATTTCTGTATCTGGCACTGGGGGCATATCTGGCACTGTGAGGACATGTGACTCGGGCATTCCTGTATCTGGCACTGGGGGCATATATGTATCTCGCTTGTGGGCATATCTGGCACTGTGGGGCATTAATGTATCGGGCACTGTGAGGCAATGTATATCTGGCACTCTGGGGGCATTTGTGTATCTAGCACTGTGGGGCAATGTGTATCTGGCACTGTGAGGCAATGTATATCTGGCACTGTGGGGGCATTTCTGTATCTGGCACTGTGGGGCAATGTTTATCTGGAACTGTGGGGCAATGTGTATCTGGCACTGTGAGGCAATATATATATCTGGCACTCTTGGGGCATTTGTGTATCTGGCACTGTGAGACAATGTACATCTGGCACTCTGGGGGCATTTGTGTATCTGGCACTGTGGGGCAATGTGTAACTGGCACTGTGGGGCAATGTATATCTGGCACTGTGGGGTAACGTATATCTGGCAATATTGGGGTCATATGTGTATCACGTCCCCATTTTCATTGGTCATGCCCCATGTGGCATTTGGCACACCCATTTTTTTGATGCGTGCATATTTGGTGCACGCACACAGTACCTGTAAGACATTTTTTCTACTTGCACCACTGGTGAGCAGTGCCATTGCCAAGGGTGCGCAGCTTTGGGTGAAGAATCATAACTCGACCATTCTCATTTGGCTTTCAGAGTGCAATTACAGCCAGTAGTGATTCTGTAGAGCTGCTTACAGCCTAATTGCCACAAAGGTTCTACAGATGAACTACTCTTTATTATGGATACAAATGCTCACGTTGCTAATAATAATAATAATAATTTAATAATAATAATAATAATAATAATAAATTTATCACTCACTTGTTAATGAGAATTCAGCCATCACACAGGAGCCAGTCTGATTCTACCCTGTGTATCCTAGTAGGGAATAAATACCAGGTTATTCAGGATACATCTGATTACAGGAGTCTTTCGTTCACTGACTTGGTGCAGAGGTCATTTTAGAAACCAGTGCCATCATCTACAGTGTTTATACAACTACATTATTTCAATAAATCAGAAAATCAGTCAGAGGATCAGTATTTATAAGATAACTCAGAAAATGTTCTGGCATTAACAATGCCAGGCCACACAGTGACAGTAGGATGACTGTGAAACACTGCGCAGTTCCCTATGGGGGTCATTCCGAGTTGTTTGCTCGTTATTTTTTTTCACTACGGAGCGATTAGTCGCAAACTGCGCATGCGCAATGTATGCAGCGCGCCTGCGCCAAGTAAATTAGCTCAAAAGTTTGGTATTTTACTCACGGCGTAACAAAGTTTTTTCATCGTTCTGCTGAATGTAGTGTGATTGACAAGAAGTGGGTGTTTCTGGGCGGAAACTGGCCATTTTCTGGGAGTGTGCGGAAAAACGCAGGCGTGTCAGGGAAAAACGTGGGAGTGTCTGGAGAAACGCTGAGTGTGTTTGTGACATCAAAACAGGAAGGAAACTGACTGAACTGATCGCAGTGTAGGAGTAAGTCTTGAGCTACTCAGAAACTGCTAAGAAATTTCTATTTGCAATTCTGCTAATCTTTCGTTTAAAATTCTATGCTAAGATACACTCCCAGAGGGCGGCGGCTTAGCGTGTGCAATGTTGCTAAAAGCAGCTAGCGAGCGAACAACTTGGAATCACCCCCTATGCTCTGTGCAGACTTTGCAGTGTAAAAATTGTTAAGTGTTCAAACAAAAATGGTGTGGTGATAAATGATAACCAGACCTGGGCCTCTGAGCCTAGACTGGTATTGAAAAATATAGTTGATTAATGTCATGGGGTCCCCTCAATTTTACAATAGCCCGGACTAGGTTTAACCATCTGTGCTGTGCTATAGCAGGGGTACACATAATGGGAATAAAGGGAATAATCCCCAAACTGGTCTGACCAGCACTCTTCTCCACACCTCCGGGACTTTAATTGCAAAGGTAAGCAGCTGTATATATAAATGTGAATTTTAATAAACCTTCCCTAAGGGGATGAAAAGGGGGTTGACATAATGACATCATTACTGATCCATGGCTTCCGCTGCTTTAAGAATAATGCCCAAACAGACAATCGGATCATACTTCGGATTGCACCTCCAGTATGTAGAATTTAATAAACTACAAAACTGTTCCTGTCACTTATTACCGCATCTGCTAGTGATGAGATCATACAGAGCATGATGCAGATCCGGCATGATACATGCTATATATTATTTACAGAACACAATAACAGGCGCTACGATCGGACTGTATATGATGATCAGCAGACTCCAACTTTAAAGGGAAGACATGCACACGGTTACTCATATGCCTGTATAACAATTAAGGTGCTCTAGTTAATTTACTGTGCATGGTATATGCATGAGGAATTTCACAATTTTTGTAACAGCACAGGGCTATATATATATGCCTGTATAATAAAGGTGCTTTTGTACATCTATTGTGCAAGATACATGCAGGATAAACTCCATAATACTAACAGCATTAAGTAATTGTAATATTTGCAATTATATACATCTATATGTGTATGCACACACAGTTATTGGTAAATAACAATTGTCTAGATGAATAGATATATCAGGGTGGTCCTATGCAACAAATATTCTAGATAGATATGATATAAGCAAGCCATATGATATACCCAATGAAGGTTGTAATTATCACTGTAATAGTAGGAAGACAATTTAATATATAGGGGTAATTCCAAGTTGATCGCAGCAGGATATTTTTTAGCAGTTGGGCAAAACCATGTGCACTGCAGGGTGGGCAGATATAACATGTGCAGAGAGAGTTAGATTTGGGTGGGGTGTGTTCAATCTGCAATCTAAATTGCAGTGTAAAAATAAAGCAGCCAGTATTTACCATGCACAGAAACAAAATAACCCACCCAAATCTAACTCTCTCTGCACATGTTATATCTGCCCCCCCTGCAGTGCACATGGTTTTGCCGAACTGCTAAAAAATATCCTGCTGCGATCAACTTGGAATTACCCCCATAGTGGATTAGGTCAGCCTTTTAATTACTATAAGGATTTTATGCTATCAAATGAGAAGACCCACTGGTGATGCTGTGATATAGCAAACACTCACCAATCTATATGTGAGAGGAAGATGGTCTATACATCTGACACTATAGGTGAGGCATTATCCACTAATACATACTGTGGCAATATGTCAGAGTCGGTTTAGTTTGTGTCCCCGGAGGGGGCGCTAGTGGGTCAGTGGAGGTAGGTGGAATGAAGTGAGGAGGCAGTATTGGATTTCTGCGCATGTGCACAATGTAGTTTTATTAACAACAGAAAGTCCAGATAATAATGCAGCAGAAAGTAAAACAAACGAATGCAATGGAAACGGTAATGGTAACGGCAATGGTAATGGCAAATGGAAATAATACGGCTTGAGAGCTGAAAGTCTATGACAAAGTATGTAATGCAGTAATGGAACCGGAATAGTTAAAACGTGGAGCCAGCAGAGATGGAATAATGGTAGCAAACCTGGTAGCAATGCAGGAGACTTGATGGTAATGTCCACTGTGCTGTTGGAAATGCACAATCAGCATGCAGGCTGAATCACAGGTGAGATGACAGAATGCACCTGGAGAGAGAGTCTCTACTGATGAAGGCTGGAGCACACTGCAGATGGTGAAGGTGAAGCCTGAGAGGTATTGCTGTAGTGCTGGTGCTTGTAGTTCCACGGAGGTAACAGAGGTACAGATGAATATCCAGGAACACGGAGGATCAGGAGAATATCCAGGAACACGGAGGACCAGGAGAATATCCAGGAACACGGAGGAACAGGAGAACAGGTCCAGACACACGGGTCGCAGGAGTGACACAAAGTTCAGGACAACCTCTGACTCACCCTGCAGCTCCTGATATACCCCCTGACCGGCAGGTATTGGCTGGAGTGAGACAAGGGGGTGCGGCCAAGCTCCGGATTGGCTGCCGCACTTACACTGGGGAATACTGTCATGGCGGCGACCCATGCCGCGGCCCGGCAGGAACGCGGCGCGCCCACACGCCCATTGACTCCAGGGGCACCTCCAGGCCTGAGATGGCATCCAAGAGCAGGGCGACAGATGACAGCAACATGCAGAGACCCAGGACGGAGTCCGCTCCGGCGGACAGACATAACAGCGGTGAGTCGATTCCTGACAGTACCCCCTCCCTTATGGGTGGGCATCGAACACCCACGTGGCTTGGAAGGATGAGACCTGTGGAAAACACGGACCAACCTGGGAGCGTGGACATCAGCAGAGTTCACCCAACTCCTCTCCTCAGGACCATAGCCGGCCCAGTCGATGAGATATTGCAGACGACAATACCGGTGATGGGAGTCCAGAATCTTCTCTATCTCGAACTCTATGCCCCGCTGAGTTGGAATTCTGGGGCAAGCTGGAAGAGCTCTTTGAAAGCGATTCAGGACTAATGGTCTGAGGAGAGAGACATGGAAAGCATTAGGAATTCGCAATGAAGAGGGTAACTTGAGCTTGTAAGCCACATGATTAAGAACTCTTTCGATGGGGAAAGGACCGATGAAGCGTGGTGCAAACTTCATCGAAGGCACTTTTAGACGAAGATTCTGGGTGGAAAGCCAGACTTTATCACCAGGTTTCAAGCTGGGAACTGCACGTCTCTTGCGGTCGGCAAAGAACTTGTACCGGGCAGAAGCCTTTTTGGGTGAAGTATGAATCTTCCTCCAAATTGGCGAGAACTGACTGAGGACAGTAGTGGCAGCAGGGACATCGATGCTAGGAAGGTCTTGAAAATCAGGAACACGTGGATGTTGCCCATAAACAGCGAAGAACGGAGTAGTGTCAGTAGCTGTGTGGTAGCGGAAATTGTGAGCGAATTCAGCCCACGGGAGCAAATCCACCCAGTCATCTTGGGAAGATGATACGTACCGTCTCAGGAAAGTTTCCAACTCCTGGTTTACCCTCTCTGTCTGCCCATTCGTGTGAGGATGATAAGCTGACGAGAACTTGAGATGGACCTGCATGGCAGAACAGAGAGCTCTCCAAAACCTTGCCACAAACTGAACTCCACGGTCAGATATTATTTCAGTGGGTAGTCCATGTAAACGGAAAATCTCCCGTAGGAAGATTTGAGCCAGTTTTGGAGCAGAAGGAAGTCCTTGGAGTGGAACAAAATGAGCCATTTTGGTAAATCTGTCGACCACTACCCAGATGGTATTGAATCCTTGGGAGGAGGGAAGGTCAGAGATGAAATCCATAGACAGATGTGACCAAGGACGGCTGGGAATGGATAATGGCTGTAACTGACCTGCTGGAGACTGACGAGGAGTCTTGTGCTGCACACATTTAGGACAAGACGCCACAAAGTCTTTGATGTCGACCTTCATCTTCGGCCACCAGTATGTCTCGGAGAGAAATTTAAAAGTCTTTAGGACACCAGGATGCCCAGTAAATTTAGACTGATGAGCCCAAGACAGCAACTTAGAACGTAGTTCAGGAGTAACAAAAGTCTTACCAGGAGGCAGAGCTGGAGAAACTTGTGAAGAAGCAAATGAAACAGGATCCAGGATGGAGCGTGGTACTGGATCGGACATCTCGTCCTCAGATTCCATGGATCGAGACAAGGCATCTGCTTTGGTATTCTGAGAACCTGGGCGGAAATGGAGTTTAAAATTAAAACGGGAGAAGAACATAGCCCATCGGGACTGGCGAGGATTAAGGCACTGAGCTGCCTTCAAATAGAGCAGGTTTTTATGAACCGTATAGATGTTAAATGGAAACTTCGCCCCTTCCAGGAGATACCTCCATTCCTCATGGGCCAGTTTAATCGCCAGAAGTTCTTGATCTCCGATGGAGCAGTTAACTTCAGCAGGAAGAAATTTGCGGGAAAAGAATCCACAGGGATGAATCTTCCCGTCAGTTCCCATCTGAGAGAGAACAGCTCCCACTCCTACTGTGAAAGCATCCACCTCCAACTCGAATGGCTTATTAACATCAGGCTGTAACAAAACTGGTGCGGTCATAAAAGCTATCTTGATTTTTTGAAACGCAGCCAGGGCATCTTCTGACCAGTTGGAATGATCTGCCCCTTTTCGAGTTAAGCTAGTAATAGGAGCAATGAGAGTTGAAAAGCCTCGGATGAATTTACTGTAATAATTGGCAAAGCCCAGGAATCGTTGAATGGACTTGAGAGTGTTCGGAATGGACCAATTGGCAATAGCTTCCAATTTTGCCGGGTCCATCTGGAGATCCGATCCAGAAATTATATACCCCAGGAAGGGTATGGAGGCAACTTCAAAGGTGCACTTGGATAATTTGCCGTAGAGACGGTTCTCACGAAGACGTCGGAGGACTTCACAGACTTGGAGACGATGAGAAGAGAGGTCTTGAGAGAAGATGAGGATATCGTCCAGGTAAACAACGAGATACTTGTACAGAACGTCACGGAAGATTTCGTTAACAAAGTGCTGGAACACTGCTGGGGCATTGCTCAACCCAAATGGCATTACCAGGTACTCGTAATGGCCATCTCGAGCATTGAAAGCTGTCTTCCATTCATCACCGCTGCAGATTCTGATGAGATTATAGGCACCGCGGAGATCTAACTTGGTGAAGATGCGGGCTCCTTTGACTCTATCAAATAACTCGGTAATAAGAGGTAACGGGTAGCTGTTCTTAATGGTAATATCATTAAGTCCCCGGTAGTCAATACATGGACGTAGTCCTCCATCTTTCTTTTTAACAAAAAAGAAACCCGCCCCAGCAGGTGAAGATGAGGGACGGATGAATCCTTTCTGTAGGTTTTCTTTGATGTATTCACTCATCGCTTCAGTTTCAGGAACAGAAAACGGGTAGGTGCGCCCCCTAGGTGGTTTCTTGCCAGGAATGAGGTCGATGGGGCAATCCCACACTCTATGGGGCGGCAGGACATCAGCAGCCTTTTCACTGAAGACGTCAGCGAAATCTTGGTAGGCCATAGGAAGAGTAGACTGGGTCTTGACTTCAGAAGTCTTGACAGGAACAACTTGGGCTAAACAAGACTGATGGCAATGTGACCCCCAAGCAGTTAGTTGTAATGTGGACCAATCAATCTGCGGGTTATGTAGCTGGAGCCAGGGCATACCTAACACAATCTCCTGAGTTGCCTGAGGAATAACTAAAAACTTTATTAACTCAGAATGCAGGAACCCAACCCCCAGTATCACTGGCCTGGTTTGTTGAGTGATATACCCCTTAGAAATACTGCTTCCATCTACTGCCGTGATGTAGACTGGACATGGAAGTTCATAGACCGGCAGATGAAACTTGTCTACCGCAGCTTGGGTGATGAAATTCCCCGCTGCACCACAGTCTACCAACGCAGTTGCAGATTGGAGTCCAGCCACCGTCTCTAAGGTCACAGGAAGAATGAGATCTTGGGTTGAAGGAGCTTGCCTGAAAGATCCCAACTTGACTCCTCCCTTACAAGTCAGGATCTGGCGTTTCCCGAACGCACTGGACAATAATTAATTTGGTGACCTACTGCCGCACAATAAAGCCACAGTCTCTCACGAAGTCTCCTTGACCGCTCCTCAGCAGTTAAGCGGGACCTATTAATTTGCATAGGCTCATCAGAAGGTGGAGGCTGAAACTGTACAGGAGGTACCATTCTTGGTTTGCGACACTCAGCACGAGCACGCTCACTGTTGCGTTCGCGGATGCGAGAGTCCAACTTGATACATAGGGAGATTAGCTCTGGTAATTGCTCAGGGATATCACGGGTTGCCAGTTCATCGTTTATCCGCTCCGAGAGTCCATGCCAGAAGGCTGCTACCAAGGCTTGGTTATTCCACTGAATCTCTGCGGCTAACGTCTGGAACTGGATGACGTATTGGCCCATACTGCGAGTCCCTTGACGGAGCTGGAGAAGATCTGCGGAGGCTGATGTTGCACGACCCGGTTCATCGAAGTTGCGTCTGAAGATGGAAACAAACTCGGCATAGTTGTTCATCAACGGGTCAGCACGTTCCCACAGAGGAGACACCCAACTCAGGGCTGATCCAGAGAGCAGTGAAATAATATAAGCAACCTTGGATCTTGGCGTGGGAAAATTGTGAGGTAAAAGTTCAAACTGGACTTCACACTGGTTGAGGAACCCACGGCATAACTTCGGACTGCCATCATACCTGCTAGGCACAGGCAGGTGCAAACGAGATACTGGAGCAGATGCAGCCGGAGAAGAAGAACCCCCAACACTTGCATGTGCAGGGGTAACAGGAACTGGAGGTGCAGGCACACTTAGCAGAGATTGTTGTAACGTATCAATCCGGGAGGACATCCCTTGCAGAAACTGGAATATCTGCTGCTGCACAGCCTCTTGTCCATCCAAACGGGAGACCAGATTTTGTAAGGCCCCTGACCCCACACTCTGACCACTGTCCGAGTCCATGGGTCCTGAACTTACTGTCAGAGTCGGTTTAGTTTGTGTCCCTGGAGGGGGCGCTAGTGGGTCAGTGGAGGTAGGTGGAATGAAGTGAGGAGGCAGTATTGGATTTCTGCGCATGTGCACAATGTAGTTTTATTAACAACAGAAAGTCCAGATAATAATGCAGCAGAAAGTAAAACAAACGAATGCAATGGAAACGGTAATGGTAACGGCAATGGTAATGGCAAATGGAAATAATACGGCTTGAGAGCTGAAAGTCTATGGCAAAGTATGTAATGCAGAAATGGAACCAGAATAGTTAAAATGTGGAGCCAGCAGAGATGGAATAATGGTAGCAAACCTGGTAGCAATGCAGGAGACTTGATGGTAATGTCCACTGTGCTGTTGGAAATGCACAATCAGCATGCAGGCTGAATCACAGGTGAGATGACAGAATGCACCTGGAGAGAGAGTCTCTACTGATGAAGGCTGGAGCACACTGCAGATGGTGAAGGTGAAGCCTGAGAGGTATTGCTGTAGTGCTGGTGCTTGTAGTTCCACGGCGGTAACAGAGGTACAGATGAATATCCAGGAACACGGAGGATCAGGAGAATATCCAGGAACACGGAGGACCAGGAGAATATCCAGGAACACGGAGGAACAGGAGAACAGGTCCAGACACACGGGTCGCAGGAGTGACACAAAGTTCAGGACAACCTCTGACTCACCCTGCAGCTCCTGATATACCCCCTGACCGGCAGGTATTGGCTGGAGTGAGACAAGGGGGTGCGGCCAAGCTCCGGATTGGCTGCCGCACTTACACTGGGGAATACTGTCATGGCGGCGCCCATGCCGCGGCCCGGCAGGAACGCGGCGCGCCCACACGCCCGTTGACTCCAGGGGCGCCTCCAGGCCTGAGATGGCATCCACGAGCAGGGCAACAGATGACAGCAACATGCAGAGACCCAGGACGGAGTCCGCTCCGGCGGACAGACATAACAGCGGTGAGTCGATTCCTGACACAATATATGAGAATGGGGAACCGGTCTGAAGATCGAGACTGTCTAGGTCGACAATGTTTAGGTTGACCACTATAGGTCGACAGTCACTAGGTCGACATGGATGGAAGGTCGACAGGGTTTCTAGGTCAACATGTGCTAGCTCGACAGGTCTAAAGTTTGACATGAGTTCTTAACATTTTTTTACTTTTTTTGAATTTTTTCATACTTAACGATCCATGTGGACTACAATTGGAACGGTAATCTGTGCCGAGCGAAGCGGTAGCGGAGTGAAGGCACCATGCCCGAAGCATGGCGAGCAGAGCGAGCCATGCGAGGCGACACGGTGCACTAATTTGGGATCCCGGTCACTCTACGAAGAAAACAACACCAAATAAACAAAAAAAAACTCATGTCGACCTAGAAACCCTGTCGACCTTCCATCCATGTCCACCTAGTGACTGTCGACCTATAGTGGTCGACCTAAACGTTGTCGACCTAGATACTGTCGATTTGATGAACCACACCCATGAGAATGACACCTGACACTATATGTTAGAGATGACATGCCATTTCAACTGACACTGTATGCGTAAATTATAATCATTTTGAAACCTGACACTATGGGGGTAATTCCAAGTTGATCGCAGCAAGATTTTTTTTTAGCAGTTATACAAAACCATGTGCACTGCAGGGGGGGGGGGGGGGGGGGCAGATGTAACATGTGCAGAGAGAGATAGATTTAGGTGTGGTGAGTTCAATCTGCAATGTAAATTGCAGTGTAAAAATAAAGCAGCCAGTATTTACCCTGCACAGAAACAAAATAACCCACCCAAATCTAACTCTCTCTGCAAATGTTATATCTGCCTCCCCTGCAGTGCACATGGTTTTGCCCAACTGCTAAAAAATTTCCTGCTGCGATCAACTTGCAATTACCCCCTATATGTGAGAGGTTTCTAGGATTATACCTCATTATTATCATCATCTTTGGACAGTATAAGTAACTCACTCCCCCATTAGAATCTCCTCATTAATAATAAAATAATAATAATAATAATAATAATAATTATAATAAAAATATAAAAAATAAAAAATATATGGCTTGCTAGTCCTATATCTATTATTGTGGATACAATTGGAGAATCAGGATTTACATATCACGGTAACCTCCCCTGTAAGAATTTGTGGCATGCAACTGTGTTACACTTGTTGCAGGGCGTGAACAATTATTATGTTGCAAAATCACACTCAAACATAATTTCTGGGCAGTGAGCCAGGGACCCAATACTAGCACAAAAGTGACACTGTGTTACAAACTTATGATTGTATAATATACAGCCGTGTCTAATCTTTCTACCAGGCAGTAAATTAAAATCTCAAAAAAGGTACATAAATGATAACATGTTATACAAATATCTATAATATTTATTAAAAATAGATTTATAACAAAAGGGATCTGTACAGAGACATTAAATACGGAGAACGGATTCGAAAGAGACGCTCACTAGTTTTTAAATTTTCATGTTTATTCTATATTTTTTTCTTTTTTCTGTAATTCACAGTCTTGTTACGTCATCACACTAACTACGTGTTTTTTAAATATTTTGCAGAAGTTATCACAGAGGACATGAAATAAAACATGTTGCTACATATATATATTTTTAAGAAATGAATTAAAAGTTATATTTTATTTAAATTCATACGTTTGTGCACCAAAAACAAATCCTTTTTTCCTTTTCCCCCTTCTCTATGTCATATGTACTCTTACATGATCTGTGGTCGCATTATCTGTATGACTAAATGATACAGCATTAAGATTTGGAGCATCTCTCTATGGGGGGTAGTTCCAAGTTGATCGCAGCAGGACATTTTTTAGCAGTTGGGCAAAACCATGTGCACTGCAGGGGGGGGGGGGGGGGCAGATATAACATTTGCAGAGAGAGTTAGATTTGGGTGGGTTATTTTGTTTCTGTGCAGGGTAAATACTGGCAGCTTTATTTTTACACTGCAATTTAGATTGAACTCACCACACCCAAATCTAACTCTCTCTGCACATGTTAAATCTGCCTCCCCTGCAGTCCACATGGTTTTGCTCAAGTGCTAAAACATTTCCTGCTGCGATCAACTTGGAATTACCCCCCATATACGCCGATATGAGATAAACACGACCATTCCAGTGCAAAAGTTTTCCCCTTCTTCCCCCTTCCCTTTATTGCCATTCTGAAACCTACCTGGCCATTTTTGTATAATACATTATAGTACATCATGCATATTAGCGCTTTTTTATATAGTATAATACAGATCATTTATTACATTGCTGTTTGTGTATAAATTCAAGTATACGTTCTATAGTGAAACATAATAATACTTATAATAATATATAATACAATATGTAAAACGGATATTATATTACCTCCTCCAGCTCCGACAACTCCCTGCACTGTGACTTATCAGATGTATTTCTGTATGAATAATAGTTACAGTACATTGTTTATATCACATACAGCTGGATGCCAAGAAAACAAATTGTTGTTTTTTTGTGTCTGTCCTTCCTGTAGGAGATTTGCCATCTGGCAATAGCCCGCCTGTCATCACCCTGCCCACACTAACTAAAGTACTTCACATTTTAACCCTTAATCCCCACCTCATCAGCATTCCCATACTCCAATTCTCATTGCCACAACATCTGAGCTGCCTGTGAACTGTCTCTCACTCGGGTGTGGTATTGAAAGTCGACAGTAACTAGGTCGACAATGTCTAGGTCGACCACTATTGGTCGACAGTAACTAGGCCGACAGGGTCAAAAGGTCGACAGGGTCAAAAGGTCGACATGTTCTAGGTCGACAGGTCAAAAGGTCGACATGAGTTTTTCATGTTATTTTGGTGTCTTTTTCTTCGTAGAGTGACCGGGAACCCCAATTAGTGCACCGCGTCCCCTCGCATGGCTCGCTTCGCTCGCCATGCTTCGGGCATGGTGCCTTCGCTCCGCTACCGCTTCGCTCGGCACAGATTACCGTTCCAATCGTAGTCCACGTGGATTGTTAAGTATGAAAAGGTTCAAAAAAAGAAAAAAATTGGAAAAACTCATGTCGACCTTTTGACCTGTCGACCTAGAACATGTCGACCTTTTGACCTTGTCGACCTTTTGACCCTGTCGACCTAGTTACTGTCGACCAATAGTGGTCGACCTAGACATTGTCGACCTAGTTACTGTCGACTTTCCATCCGAAACCCCTCTCACTCACAGCCTCCTGGCTACCTGGAATACGGCCTGAATCACATTTGTATGGAAACCCGATGGTTTACGTACAAAGCCAATGGTGGGGGAACTGTGCATGATTAACATGCTGCAGTGCTTGGGGGTGAAGCAGTGATAGTGACTAGGACCATTACACAAATTGGGGGTGTATGACACCAGCAGCGGCGCCTATCTGCCGTCTTCAGGGGGCCTGCCAGTGCAGCTACCTTCCGCTGCTCTGCCCAGAGCACACAATTACTTTAACAAGCTAGTTAATGGGATAAATGACGTAGGACAGGTACTGTACATGGAGATATTGGGCCTAATTCTGAGTTAATTGCAGCAGCAAATTTGTTAGCAGTTGGGCAAAACCATGTGCACTGCAGCGGAGACAGATATAACATGTGCAGAGAGAGTTAGATTTGGGTTGGGTGTGTTCATACTGAAATCTAAATTGCAGTGTAAAAATAAAGCAGCCAGTATTTACCCTGCACAGAAACAATATAACCCACACAAATCTAACTCTCTCTGCACATGTTATATCTGCCCCCCCTGCAGCGCACATGGTTTTGCCCAATTGCTAACAAACTTGCTGCTTCGATCAACTCAGAATTACCCCCATTATACTGATTAGAGAGGAGCTTTACTACTTGGAGATTGGAGCTAAAGGTGTTTTTTCCCAACTTTTTACAATCTTATATAAAAACGCTGAATAATCACAATACAGACACGAAGGGACGGACTGGGGTTGCTTTTTGGCCCTGGCATTTATGTGAGCAAGGGTGCCACAGGCACACGTGCTCATGTCACAGGGAGTGTGGCCACTGCACACGGGGGCATGCCTTGAGACAAGGGAGGCGTGGACTCGTGGCACAACCCCATCTTTCTTGGAGACAAGCATGTTGAGCAGGTAGCAGGCAAAATAGAGAGCCAGAAGATGTGCTGCATGCGGCCATCCCGATTCTCTGTGTGGCCAGACCGGTCTACATGCCATCGGCCCTTCTGACATTAGTCAGAATGCTGGAAAGACTTTAATTTGATGAAAAACACTTGATGGCTATAATTTTTTTCACCATTAATACAAAGGGGAAATATCAGTCATTTGACACCTTTTAAGTAACTCCTGCACTTTCCTTATGGTCACTAGTAGCCTTCTTTATGGTGGTGCTATCTCAGTTGCGACTTTTTCATGTCCTTTGTCTAGTTCACATTTTGTAGAAAATGTTTGCGATCTTGCAACAAGTTCTGTGAATTTCTAATTGGATCTCGCATTTCTCACGTGTGCTCTGTATGCTGGTTTGATAAATATTGGGAGTTCACTTACTCAAACTTGTTCGTAATTGTAGTGATCCCCGAGTCCTATTTCAGCTGGTATGCTATTATTATTTATTATTATTACATTTTGTTTATAAGGCGCCACATGTGTTTCGCAGCGCCGTACAAAGGACAGTACAGGGAGACAAAACATTGCATTACAGTAAATAAATAACAGAAATAGTGTACAGGTAACAGAGCACCGCACGTTCTCAAGACATAATACAGCTAAGATGTAAGTATTGATGGAGTGATCATCGTACTACTAGAGGCTGGTGGCCATAGATGGAGATGAGCTTTTACTAGCAGAATAAAGATGGTCGTTGAGTAGGGGAGAGCTGTGAGTGAAAGGTGTCGAGACGAGAGCTTAGATAACAAGACGAAAGTGGCTCCTGCTCTGAAGAGCTAACAATCTAGTGGGGAGGGGCGACAGACAGATGACAAGAGGTGCAGGCAAGTGGGAGGTAGCCAGATGGCAGTATGCGAGCAAAGCTGAGATGTTCACGGCAGGAGGCAGGGGGTTGGAGTCGCGGCTTCAGCACTGGGTTATGCATCGGGAGGGTATGCTTTGATGAATAGGTGGATTTTTAGTGCCCGTTTGAAGCTTTGCGAGGTCGGGGAGAGTCTAATGGAGCGGGGGAGTGCGTTCCACTGAAGGGGTGCAGCATGGGCAAAATCCTGAACTCGTGCATGGGAAGCAGTGACCAGGGAGGTGGAGAGGCGATGGTCATTAGTCGACCGTAGGGGGTGGGAGGGAGTATGAAGGGAAAGGAGGTTGGAGATGTAGGGAGCAGTGGAATTAGAGATGGCCTTGTATGTGAGGGTGAGGAGTTTGAAGAGTATTCTGTAGCGGAATGGGAGCCAGTGTAGATTTTGTCGAAGGGGAGTGGCAGATGTGGTGCGGCGGGAGAGGAAGATAAGCCTAGCTGCGGAGTTCAGGACAGATTGGAGGGGAGCAAGATGGGAGCAAGCGAGGCCAGTGAGGAGGACATTGCAGAAGTCAAGTCGTGAGATGACCAGTGAGTGGATGATGAGTTTAGTTACACTCTGGGAGAGATTTGGCCTGATACGAGCAATGTTGCGTAGCTGGAAACGACAAGATTGTGCCAGATCTTGGATGTGGGGTGCAAAGGAGAGGGAGGAGTCAAGAGTGACGCCCAAGCAGCGGAGTTGGGGAACGGGGGAGATGGTGGTGCTGTCAACAATGATGGAGATATTTGTCGGGGGTCTTGATCTGGATGGGGGGAAGATGATGAGTTCAGTTTTGTCCATGTTGAACTTTAGAGAGCGTTCAGACATCCAGGAGGAGATTGCGGAGAGGCAGCTGGAAACCTAAGAGAGGACAGAGGGGGACAGATCAGGAGATGAGAGGTAGAGTTGTGTGTCATCAGCATAGAGGTGGTATTGAAGGCCAAATGTGTTAATGAGTGCACCCAGGGAAGAGGTATACAGGGAGAATAGAAGGGGTCCAAGGACAGAACCCTGAGGGACACCAACAGGAAGGATGGAAGGGTGTGAGGTGGTGCCAGAGGCAGACACAGAGAAGGAGCGGTTAGTGAGGTAAGAAGTAAACCAGTCAAGGACAGTGCTAGAGAGGCCAGCGTTTTGGAGTGTGCGGAGGAGGAGAGGATGATCTACGGTGTCAAAGGCAGCAGAGAGGTCCAGAAGGATGAGCAGAGAGAAGTGGCCCCTGGATTTGGCCGAGAGCAGGTCATTGGTGACTTTCACCAGGGCAGTCTCAGTTGAGTGGAGTAGGCGAAAGCCAGATTGTAGTGGATCGAGGATGGAGTTGTCAGAGAGGTAGCTTGTGAGACGGCTGTAGACTAGTCGTTCAAGTAATTTGGAGGCGAAAGGGAGAAGAGAGATGGGGTGCTAGTTAGTGGGTGATGAGGGGTCGAGGTTGGGTTTTTTGAGAATAGGCAAGACCAGAGCATGTTTGAATGGTGAGGGGAAGATGCCGGTGGAGAGGGACAGGTTAAAGAGGTGAGCAAGGTGGGAGCAGGCAGTGGGGGAGAGGGAGCGGAGAAGACGGAGGGAAGGGGGTCCAGGGGGCAGGTGGAGGGGGACATAGTTCATACAGTGGGCCCGATTCAGAGGTGGACACTCAATCGGTCACAGCATGGGAGACTGCACCATCCCTATGAAGGCACAGAATATCTGTATGAACATTGCCACCTGTGTCAGTGGAAAGTCACTGACTGTGACACACCCAAGTCTGAATAGCCACCTGCCTGTAACCATTTGGTGAGCGGTGTTGGAATTCTGGCGCTGTACCCAGGGGTGTCCTGGAGAGATGATGGAACTCATTACCCCACCACCTCCCCCCCGCTTGATTCCCTTTCACATTAAGCAGAGCCAGGGCCAGTACTAGTGTTTTCGGAACCCCCTTGCAAACTATAAATTAGTACCCTACTAGAAAGGGGCATTGATCTCACAAGGAAGAAGCGTGGTCACATAATAGTACCCCCAATTCAAATTACAGGACACAGTAACATAATCTTATTCCCATTACACCACATGTTATTATGTTTACATCACTCAGTAGTGTCCTTTATTCACGTTGCACTGCCCAATGGTACCCTTTGTGCACATTATGCCATATAGTAGTGGACATTATATACAATGCCCACAGTAGTGTCCCTTATACAATAGTCCCACAGTAGTAGTGTCCCTTACACATAATGCCCACAGTTATAGTACCCCTTACACATAATAACCACAGTAGTGCTGCTTATACACATAATGCCCACGGAAGTGCCACTTATACACAAAATGTCCACAGTAGTAGTGCCACTTATATACAGAATGCCCACAGGCAATGGAGGAGGTGGAACTAGTTCTCCCTACCATTAGAGGTGTTGGAGCTCAAACCACCTCATGGCTCCCCCCCACTTAAACCCCTTGATGTACCTCTCACTAGTGTCAGTATTCTGGCACTGATATCTCAACTGCTGGCACCCCAAGTACCGTGATGCCAATTACATTCTGATTTCCAGAACTATTATGACCTTACAGTTATAGCTATAACCTTTCCTAAAGCACAGATGCAGTTTTGCCCTGTTTCCCTGTGACGTGCATTAAATGCAGAACTGGAATTGTCTGGGATGTTACAAATTCTCAGTATGTTGCCAAATAAGTTTATATAATAAGGAAGATTAGGTTTCCTCTGGTTTTCTACAGTATGATGAGTTTCATCTGAGAGGTTAATTCTACTAGCTGTGAGTCAGCTCGCAGCATGAGTAAGGGCAGTTATAAACTGCAATTACAGCACTTCTAGACTCACTGACTTTTGTACACAGCCCTATAGGGCTGCATATAAAGGTCTGTGAATCTGGGGTGAGATCAGGCCACAAGGAGGGCAAGTTGTGTTTCCGTTGCTGGAGTTTCCTTGTGGTTGCAAAAGCAACTCACCTCCCACACTCCCTGGCACCCACTAGGCTTGACCCTTAAGAGTTTAAGGAACTTATCTTTCTGATGGATATATGGATGTACAGTACTTTAATAAATCTTAAGACAATCATTGGTGATAGTTTTAAAATGACAAGGGGAAGGCCTGCTAAATCAGAAATGTGTTGGGGCACAAACCGACACCAATCAACACCAACACTGATCGCTATCCCCGCAAGTTTCCTCGCCAGCCAGTGAGTCGAGCGGCTGGTACCTTAGTAACTGACCTTGGGATCAGCACAATCTCGCGATAGCGTGATGTTTCAAAATCCAGTGTAGAGACCGGCGGTTCCCCAGGCAACCAGATGCGTGATAACAAACGCTAACCAGCAAAGCACGGATACCTGGTGGATGTAGGATAACAAATAAGCCATTAATATCCAGGAAACGGACATCCTGTACATCGGAGGGGTAAGTTCTGCTGAGAGTGGAGGGTACATGACGCCGGCCCTCCCACATGGAACCTAAACCACCCACCCTCATAACCATCATTCATTTACGAAAGATAACTACCACCAGCATCATCCTACCTGATTCCAAGCCTGACATTGTAACTTTGAAATTTCCTTTATGAATTTGAAATGGACAAACTTGTTCTTTTGCCATTTTTTTCTTTTTCTTTTTACTTTTACTTTTTTCATTGCTTACCACACCATTTAACTTTGTGTTACTGTGTAAACGTTTGATTTGTTGCACCCAAATAAATTCCTTCCACGCACATACCTATTGTGTATATATCTGTGGAACAGTGATCATAACGCAAGTCACATAGATACAAGTCCCAACGCTGCATAACCAATCATCCTTGTATTCATTTTAATAAATGTGTATAAGATTGAGGGGCACTTTAAGAGAGATGGAAGCCAGTGTGCAGCCTCCTCCATTCGGGGCCCTCTCCTCTCTGCTGGCTGCGCTGAGAGTCTGAGCTCTAGAGGACTCAGTCTCTACTGCGCATGCCCAGATCTCTGGGAAAATGGTGTGACGGCCATTTTCCCAGTGATTTCTCTACTGCCCATGCGCAGAACTCAGTGAAAATGGCCGCTGCACCATTTTCACTGTTATTTAACAGTGCTATTGACATTGGTGTGGGACTCTGGAGAGGTAAGTATTGGAAAAAATGGGTGCAGCGTGTGCGATGTAGGACCCCCACTGCACTCAGGGACTCATGTGCACCGCGCACACTGCACCCATTATAAATACACCAGTGATAAGATTATTCTCTGCACTGACTAGTAATGATTAGGGGTTAACTAAACTCAAAGCAAGAGATATTGTATCTATAAAACTATTATTCATTGGACTTTGGACTGATCCCTGTTAATAAGGAAGCACCTGTTGCAGGTTACAATCCAGGTGGACCATGAACCCTCACATATAGTCATAGGTATCATAAAATCAAGGCATGCTTATTTGAAATGATGCTAAAATCATATATTCTGTAGAATGTCACGTAACTTTCGTTTCAGGGGATGTATATTGTATGTGGTAACAGAGGGAAAAGGGCCCTAATTTGCACACCTTAATTAAGTAGTGAGGTGCTACTCTGCTTGAGACTTAGTAAAGTGTACAAAGAGGAAAAGTAGCAGGTGCACAATCTCACACTAGCTCTACCTGTAGTAACCAGAGGCATTTAGCATATTCCTGGCCAGGGCTATGAGCTTACCCACCGCATCAAGGTAGCCTCTCATTGGGTAAGTCCCTAACACTAACTATGGGGGTTCAGGTCCGGGGGGCAGGACACCCCAGAGCCACCCAACCAGACAACCCCAGGGCATCGCAGGAGTGATAATATTATAGGGTTAAAGTGATAGGAGCAGCTGTTGCTGCATGTGTGAATGATGTGAGCAGTAAAAGAGAATTATGTGAAGGTGTTACATATATATAAAACAAACTAAGTGCCATGGAGTGATGAAATTATGTTAAATTGCGATGCCCCAGGGACACCCAGCTACGGCAGGCACAGGGAGCCCCGCACCCCAGAGAATTCCCCCCATTATGGACTGCCATATTAAACAAAATGTAGGAGTTTTACCACAGTGTGCTCATTCCAAATGTAAAGGCTGGAGTGTTAGACTATTTAAAATCAGAGGGGTGGGTGGGGCAGGGTGCTAAATTAGGATGAAGGCGTCTCCTACCTTCAAAAATGTATGAATACATCGGTAACAGAGGGAAAAGGGCCCTAATTTGCACACCTTAATTAAGTAGTGAGGTGCTACTCTGCTTGAGACTTAGTAAAGTGTACAAAGAGGAAAAGTAGCAGGTGCACAATCTCACACTAGCTCTACCTGTAGTAGCCAGAGGCATTTAGCATATTCCTGGCCAGGGCTATGAGCTTACCCACCGCATCAAGGTAGCCTCTCATTGGGTAAGTCCCTAACACTAACTATGGGGGTTCAGGTCCGGGGGCAGGACACCCCAGAGCCACCCAGCCAGACAACCCCAGGGCATCGCAGGAGTGATAATATTATAGGGTTAAAGTGGTAGGAGCAGCTGTTGCTGCATGTGTGAATGATGTGAGCAGTAAAAGAGAATTATGTGAAGGTGTTACATATATATAAAACAAACTAAGTGCCATGGAGTGATGAAATAATGTTAAATTGCGATGCCCCAGGGACACCCAGCTACGGCAGGCACAGGGAGCCCCGCACCCCAGAGAATTCCCCCCATTATGGACTGCCATATTAAACAAAATGTAGGAGTTTTACCACAGTGTGCTCATTCCAAATGTAAAGGCTGGAGTGTTAGACTATTTAAAATCAGAGGGGTGGGTGGGGCAGGGTGCTAAATTAGGATGAAGGCGTCTCCTACCTTCAAAAATGTATGAATACATCGGTAACAGAGGGAAAAGGGCCCTAATTTGCACACCTTAATTAAGTAGTGAGGTGCTACTCTGCTTGAGACTTAGTAAAGTGTACAAAGAGGAAAAGTAGCAGGTGCACAATCTCACACTAGCTCTACCTGTAGTAACCAGAGGCATTTAGCATATTCCTGGCCAGGGCTATGAGCTTACCCACCGCATCAAGGTAGCCTCTCATTGGGTAAGTCCCTAACACTAACTATGGGGGTTCAGGTCCGGGGGGCAGGACACCCCAGAGCCACCCAGCCAGACAACCCCAGGGCATCGCAGGAGTGATAATATTATAGGGTTAAAGTGATAGGAGCAGCTGTTGCTGCATGTGTGAATGATGTGAGCAGTAAAAGAGAATTATGTGAAGGTGTTACATATATATATAAAACAAACTAAGTGCCATGGAGTGATGAAATAATGTTAAATTGCGATGCCCCAGGGACACCCAGCTACGGCAGGCACAGGGAGCCCCGCACCCCAGAGAATTCCCCCCATTATGGACTGCCATATTAAACAAAATGTAGGAGTTTTACCACAGTGTGCTCATTCCAAATGTAAAGGCTGGAGTGTTAGACTATTTAAAATCAGAGGGGTGGGTGGGGCAGGGTGCTAAATTAGGATGAAGGCGTCTCCTACCTTCAAAAATGTATGAATACATCGGTAACAGAGGGAAAAGGGCCCTAATTTGCACACCTTAATTAAGTAGTGAGGTGCTACTCTGCTTGAGACTTAGTAAAGTGTACAAAGAGGAAAAGTAGCAGGTGCACAATCTCACACTAGCTCTACCTGTAGTAACCAGAGGCATTTAGCATATTCCTGGCCAGGGCTATGAGCTTACCCACCGCATCAAGGTAGCCTCTCATTGGGTAAGTCCCTAACACTAACTATGGGGGTTCAGGTCCGGGGGGCAGGACACCCCAGAGCCACCCAGCCAGACAACCCCAGGGCATCGCAGGAGTGATAATATTATAGGGTTAAAGTGATAGGAGCAGCTGTTGTTGCATGTGTGAATGATGTGAGCAGTAAAAGAGAATTATGTGAAGGTGTTACATATATATAAAACAAACTAAGTGCCATGGAGTGATGAAATAATGTTAAATTGCGATGCCCCAGGGACACCCAGCTACGGCAGGCACAGGGAGCCCCGCACCCCAGAGAATTCCCCCCATTATGGACTGCCATATTAAACAAAATGTAGGAGTTTTACCACAGTGTGCTCATTCCAAATGTAAAGGCTGGAGTGTTAGACTATTTAAAATCAGAGGGGTGGGTGGGGCAGGGTGCTAAATTAGGATGAAGGCGTCTCCTACCTTCAAAAATGTATGAATACATCGGTAACAGACGGAAAGGGGCCCTAATTTGCTCACCTTAATTAAGTAGTGAGGTGCTACTCTGCTTGAGACTTAGTAAAGTGTACAAAGAGGAAAAGTAGCAGGTGCACAATCTCACACTAGCTCTACCTGTAGTAACCAGAGGCATTTAGCATATTCCTGGCCAGGGCTATGAGCTTACCCACCGCATCAAGGTAGCCTCTCATTGGGTAAGTCCCTAACACTAACTATGGGGGTTCAGGTCCGGGGGGCAGGACACCCCAGAGCCACCCAGCCAGACAACCCCAGGGCATCGCAGGAGTGATAATATTATAGGGTTAAAGTGATAGGAGCAGCTGTTGCTGCATGTGTGAATGATGTGAGCAGTAAAAGAGAATTATGTGAAGGTGTTACATATATATAAAACAAACTAAGTGCCATGGAGTGATGAAATAATGTTAAATTGCGATGCCCCAGGGACACCCAGCTACGGCAGGCACAGGGAGCCCCGCACCCCAGAGAATTCCCCCCATTATGGACTGCCATATTAAACAAAATGTAGGAGTTTTACCACAGTGTGCTCATTCCAAATGTAAAGGCTGGAGTGTTAGACTATTTAAAATCAGAGGGGTGGGTGGGGCAGGGTGCTAAATTAGGATGAAGGAGTCTCCTACCTTCAAAAATGTATGAATACATCGGTAACAGAGGGAAAAGGGCCCTAATTTGCACACCTTAATTAAGTAGTGAGGTGCTACTCTGCTTGAGACTTAGTAAAGTGTACAAAGAGGAAAAGTAGCAGGTGCACAATCTCACACTAGCTCTACCTGTAGTAACCAGAGGCATTTAGCATATTCCTGGCCAGGGCTATGAGCTTACCCACCGCATCAAGGTAGCCTCTCATTGGGTAAGTCCCTAACACTTACTATGGGGGTTCACTCCTGCGATGCCCTGGGGTTGTCTGGCTGGGTGGCTCTGGGGTGTCCTGCCCCCCGGACCTGAACCCCCATAGTTAGTGTTAGGGACTTACCCAATGAGAGGCTACCTTGATGCGGTGGGTAAGCTCATAGCCCTGGCCAGGAATATGCTAAATGCCTCTGGTTACTACAGGTAGAGCTAGTGTGAGATTGTGCACCTGCTACTTTTCCTCTTTGTACATATTGTATGTGGTACCCTGGGTGTTAGTGTGGGCACAGATAAGTTAGTTGTACATGGTAACTTACATCTGAGATCGAAAATCCAAGTGATCTTCTTTCTTCTCTGGCCACAACTCAACAAGCGTTATCATCCTCAGGCTGCAGCAGAAAGTATAGCCCCTTACACACAGTACCATGACATAACATGACAGCCTTGATAAATATAATCATGTAGATTTATTAAATGGGAGTAAGAGGACATTAGTCTGGGTAGGCTCCCTGGATGATAAAATAATAGACCACCACATTTACAGTATGACAGAAGATTGCAGCGCAAAAGGAATATAGAAAATAGAATACAATAAATTGCATTACTGTAATGAATAAGGAAAGAACAATAAATCTTTTGGATAGTTAAACGGGCTTGTGTATCTTAACTGCTGTAGCACCTCTTTGGCTATAACTAGGGAATATGCAGTTTCTCAATTAGCTCAACACACTACACTTTAAATGCACAATAATCTTAGCAAAAGACAGATATAAGGTAATAGCAACATGGATTATTACTCTGTACAATTAGCAAAAACAAACAAACAAACTAATCAATGCGTATAAAGTTATGTCATTGGAGTACTCTGTTACCGGATAAATACTGACCTATAACATTCTGCTATTACCCAGACAATTACATAAGACCCCTAGAGTTACACTAGGGAAGTTTTCTGCCTATAACAGCTGCCCATTATTACATTAGAGTATGACACATTCACTGGTACCTAGGATGCCACCAGCAGGGCCAGATTAACAATGGGGTGGATAGAGCTACAGCCAGGGGCGGATTCAGAACTAAAAGTGGCCATGGAAAAATTTGTAGAAGTGGCCCCATGTGGGCGACACCAAATCAATGGTAGGCGGAGCCAACACCAAAGTAGATGGGATCAGTACACAAGGCCATAAATATGGGGTGCGAGCCGTGCCATCGCAAAAGGTTCCTGGGGGCAGCACCGTTGCTGTGCCTTGGATGTACTTAGCATTGAAACTTTTGTTTCTGTTATGATTCCAGTACTTCTGACCTGAGGAGATCTTATGACAAAGGCCAGAGTACTGGAAGGGAATGCTGGTTACGGGAGCAGGAAAGCCTAGTAACCCCTGGCGCCCTAACTCCGTTGTCTCGCCCGTGTTATCAGAAATCCCCTGCGAGACTATGGTTGCTTGAGCCCATGGCAGCCGTGTTTGAAGGGCGGATTACGTCTGCCCAACTCCGATGCCCCCTCAGGTCTTAATGGGAGACAAAGGGAAATCCGAGACAGGGTGATAACAAGGGGCCCTCTGACTAAGCAACCAGGCCAGGGGCTACAAGCTAACTAACTAAAACCAGAAGTATGTGCGGACAAACCGCCAGGGAAAAGGACAACCAAAAATCCACTGATCCGTAACTCCTACCCAGCACCGCTGGATACCAGAGTGGATTTGTGGGAGCGGAATCCTCCGCAAAAGCTCCGAAACACAAAATAACCAAATGATAATTAGTAAGCGGTCAAGCCGCAACACACGGCTAAGCCGCGACTCACAAACACCACAGGATGTTAAAGGTGCTCGGTCTGGACTCCAGGAAAAGATGACAACTTCCGAGTACTGGACCACTGAGGACAGGAACGACCGGATAGAACAGGACTGGAAAACTCTCTGCAACTGACACAGCAAACAGGAAGCTATAACCGGCGTCTGTGAGAAGTCCTGAGAGTGCTTTTAAATGGAAGCCCTCCAATCAGGTGCCAGACAGGGCTAATTACAACATGCCGTGCAGCTGCATGCTGCACGGCCAGGAACCAGTGAGGTTATTAATTTAGACCCAGCAACGGGGAACGCGGTCCGACAGTGGCGTCCCCGTTGCTAAGGTCTGTGCGGCTCCGTGCGCCCGGCGTCCAGCGTTGCTAGGGAGCCGGCGGCTGTCCGCATGCGGCGTCCCTAGTTGCTAGGCGCCGGGCCGCACTGACGAGTGGACCCTCGGCGCCTAACAGTACCCCCCCCCTTGAGGAGGGGTCAAGGAACCCCTAAGGCCAGGTTTCTGAGGAAATTCTCGAAAAAATGCCCTCTTGAGCCTCGGGGCATGGAGATCCTTATCCAGGACCCAAGACCTTTCTTCTGGACCATAACCTCTCCAATGTACCAGAAAATAAAGCCGACCCCGGGACAACTTGGAATCGAGAACCTTCTCCACCAAGAACTCCTGCTGACCTTGTACATCTACTGGTGATTTCCCCTGAGAGACCTTTCGAGGAAATCTACTGGAAGAAACGTATGGTTTCAACAAGGAGCAATGGAACGTATTTCCGATCCGGAGATTTCTTGGTAAACGTAACCGGAAAGCAACTGGATTGATTTTTTTAATAATATGAAATGGTCCAATAAATTTGGGGCCCAATCTGGCTGAGGTTTGTCGAAGTTTAATGTTGCGAGTCGACAACCACACCCTATCTCCTACTTTAAAAGTGCAAGGCCGCCGGAGCCTGTCAGAAAATTTTTTCTCCCGAAATGCCGCTTTTCTGAGAGCAAGGTGCACTTTTCTCCAAATGAGTCTGAGATGAGAGGTCAAGGTCAGCGAGGAGACAGAGGAATGTTGAAAAAAGGAATTAGCCCTGGGGTGAAAACCGAAAACTGTAAAAAATGGAGACACATTGGTGGAGGAATGACAGGCATTGTTGTAAGCAAACTCCGCCAAAGGAAGAAACTCGGACCAATCATTTTGGAGTTTGGCCGAGTACAAACGCAAATACTGCTTTAATGATTGATTAACTCGCTCAGTCTGCCCGTTGGATTGGGGATGGTAGCCGGACGTTAACGACAATTTCATCTTTAATGAGGCACAAAAAGACTTCCAAAATTGTGCAATGAATTGTGGACCCCGATCAGAAACAATATCAGTGGGTAATCCATGGAGTCTGAAAACATGGCGGAGGAACAAAACTGCCAATCCCTGGGCAGATGGCAGTCGGGGAAGAGCAATGAAATGGGCCATCTTGCTAAAACGGTCCACTACTACCCATATGACTCGGCATCCGGCTGACAGAGGGAGGTCTACCACAAAATCCATGGAAATATGAGACCATGGCCTGAGAGGAACATTTAAGGGCATAAGTTGACCGATAGGCAAGGAACGGGGAACTTTATGCTGTGCACAGACTTGACAAGAAAAAACAAACTCCTTAATGTCTTTGGAAAGACCAGGCCACCATACTGAGCGGGAGACTAATTCCAGAGTCTTAGAGATCCCTGGATGCCCGGCAACTTTGCTATCATGAAACTCAGTCAAAACAGTTGCTCTCAAAAACTCAGGGACATAAAGACGACCAGCAGGAGTATTTCCAGGAGCTTGATGTTGAAGCTGCTTTAACTGGGTGAATAAATCTTGTGTGAGACCTGCCCGAATGACTGAAGACGGAAGTATGGGAGTAACAGGACTGTTATCATGAACTGGAAGAAAACTGCATGACAGGGCATCCGCCTTGGTATTCTTGTAACCAGGCCTGAAGGTGATAAAAAACTTGAAACGAGTAAAAAATAAAGCCCAACGAGCCTGCCGGGCATTCAGCCGTTTAGCAGATTCGATGTACTGAAGATTTTTGTGATCAGTCAAAACTGAAATGGTATGTGTTGCTCCCTCAAGCCAATGCCTCCACTCCTCGAAAGCCCATTTAATAGCCAGTAATTCCCGGTTACCAACATCGTAGTTGGATTCAGCAGAAGAGAATTTCCTGGACATAAAGGCACAAGGATGTAATTCTAGAGAGTCCGGATCCTTCTGAGACAGGATAGCCCCTACTCCAACCTCCGAGGCATCAACCTCAACAATGAAAGGCAATTCTGGGTTGGGATATCTGAGGACTGGGGCTGAGATGAAGGCTTGTTTCAAGGCCTGAAAAGATACTTCAGCTTCACGTGACCAGTTGGTTGGATCCGCTCCCTTCTTAGTCAGTGCCACAATGGGAGCAACCCGGTCGGAAAAAGAATGAATAAACCTTCTATAATAATTCGCAAACCCTAAAAAGCGCTGAATTGCTTTTAAGTTGGTGGGTTGCGCCCAACTAAGGATGGCTTGGAGCTTCTTTGGTTCCATACAGAATCCCCGAGGGGAAATAATGTACCCTAAAAAGGATACCTCCGTGACATGAAATTCACACTTCTCCAGCTTGGCATATAGGTGATTTTCACGTAATTTTTGAAGAACCTGACGCACCTGGGTAACATGTTGTTCAATAGAGTCAGAATAGATCAAGATATCGTCTAAGTAGACGACTACGAATCTTCCAAGAAAATCACGGAGCACATCGTTAATGAGATCCTGGAAAACTGCCGGAGCGTTAGACAGGCCGAATGGCATAACCAGATACTCGTAGTGACCCGATTGAGTACTGAATGCCGTTTTACACTCATCTCCTGACTTGATTCGGATGAGGTTATACGCTCCTCTCAGGTCAATCTTAGAAAAAATCACAGCCGAACGTACCTGATCAAAGAGGACAGAAATCAGCGGCAAAGGGTAAGTATTCTTTACTGAGATCTTATTCAAGGCTCTAAAGTCAATGCAGGGTCTGAGTGATCCATCTTTCTTCTCCACAAAGAAGAAGCCTGCACTTAAAGGGGATTTAGATGGCCTGATAAATCCTTTCCCTAAGCTCTCTTTAACATACTCATTCATGGCCACAGTTTCTGGTCCGGACAATGCATATAACCTTCCCTTTGGCAATGTGGCACCAGGAATTAGCTCAATAGCACAATCATAAGGCCGATGGGGAGGCAAAATGTCCGCATTGCCCTTGGAAAATACATCAACAAAATCCTGGTATTCCACAGGAATGGGTGCGGGAATGACAGCAGCAATTCTGAGGGGAAGCGTAATACATTCCTTATTACAGATGGTACCTCATTGTGAGATCTCCCCCGACTGCCAATCAATGATGGGATTATGAAAGGCCAGCCAAGGGTGACCCAGAACCACTGGAACTGCTGGGCAATGGGTAAGGAAAAATTCAATTTTTTCGGAATGAAGAGCTCCTACCGAAAGTAGAACAGGGGGTGTACAGAGGGAAATAACCCCATTGGATAAAGGACTCCCATCCAAACCATGCATTGTGATATGCCTACCCAAGGTTAACTGAGGAATACCTAAGGCCTTGGCCCACGTTAAGTCCATAAAGTTCCCTGCAGCTCCACTGTCAACGAAAGCCGACACCGAAGAACAGAGGCCGCCAAAGGAAACTTTAGCTGGGACTAACAGGGAATTATTCGAGGAGATAAGCTGCAGACCAAAGTGAACCCCCTCACAATTCACTTGGTCGAGGCGTTTCCCGACTTGTTCGGACAATTACGGGCAAACTGTCCTTTACCCCCACAGTACAAACAAAGACCAGAATTTTGCCTTCTGGTTCTTTCTTCAGGAGACAGCTTGGAGAGACCCATCTGCATGGGCTCCTCTATGTCCATAGGAATGGAAAAAACACAAGGGGTAGACCCGACAGGTGCTCCTTTTTCAGCCCTCCGCTCTCTGAGACGACGATCAATCTTAATAGAAAGCTCCATGAGTTTATCGAGAGTCTCAGGAGCGGGATACTGAAGGAGACTGTCTTTTATAGACTCAGATAAGCCGAGGCGAAACTGACTGCGCAGGGCTGGGTCATTCCATCCACAGTCGTTCGACCAACGGCGAAACTCCGTACAATAAATCTCTGCGGGATTCCTACCCTGTCTGAGAGCACGTAACTGACTCTCGGCGGATGCCTCTCTATCAGGGTCATCATACAATAGCCCTAAAGACCCCAGAAAGGCATCTACAGACAACAATGCCGGATCCTCTGTTTTTAAACCAAAAGCCCAGGTCTGGGGATCCCCCTGAAGTAAAGAAATAATAATTCCGACCCGCTGAGATTCCGTACTTGAGGAGACTGGTCTTAAACGAAAATAAAGTTTACAAGACTCTTTAAAATTAAAAAACTGCTTCCTATCACCAGAAAAACGGTCAGGCAAATGCATTTTCGGTTCAGGAACGACCCTCGGGGAAGTCCGTAAAAGATCTTCCTGTGACCTCACCCGAAGGGAAAGATCCTGAACCATCTGAGTAAGTTCTTGAATCTGGCTAACTAGAAGCTGGCCAGGATTTGGCCCTAAACCAGTGGGATTCATGAGGCCGACAAACCTTCTAAACTGAATAAGGGAAAAAATCAAACCCTGTTTAATTTTAAGTTTTGGTCTGGCCGGTTATAATGTTATGATTCCAGTACTTCTGACCTGAGGAGATCTTATGACAAAGGCCAGAGTACTGGAAGGGAATGCTGGTTACGGGAGCAGGAAAGCCTAGTAACCCCTGGCGCCCTAACTCCGTTGTCTCGCCCGTGTTATCAGAAATCCCCTGCGAGACTATGGTTGCTTGAGCCCATGGCAGCCGCGTTTGAAGGGCGGATTACGTCTGCCCAACTCCGATGCCCCCTCCGGTCTTAATGGGAGACAAAGGGAAATCCGAGACAGGGTGATAACAAGGGGCCCTCTGACTAAGCAACCAGGCCAGGGGCTACAAGCTAACTAACTTAAACCAGAAGTATGTGCGGACAAACCGCCAGGGAAAAGGACAACCAAAAATCCACTGATCCGTAACTCCTACCCAGCACCGCTGGATACCAGAGTGGATTTGTGGGAGCGGAATCCTCCGCAAAAGCTCCGAAACACAAAATAACCAAATGATAATTAGTAAGCGGTCAAGCCGCAACACACGGCTAAGCCGCGACTCACGAACACCACAGGATGTTAAAGGTGCTCGGTCTGGACTCCAGGAAAAGATGACAACTTCCGAGTACTGGACCACTGAGGACAGGAACGACCGGATAGAACAGGACTGGAAAACTCTCTGCAACTGACACAGCAAACAGGAAGCTATAACCGGCGTCTGTGAGAAGTCCTGAGAGTGCTTTTAAATGGAAGCCCTCCAATCAGGTGCCAGACAGGGCTAATTACAACATGCCGTGCAGCTGCATGCTGCACGGCCAGGAACCAGTGAGGTGATTAATTTAGACCCAGCAACGGGGAACGCGGTCCGACAGTGGCGTCCCCGTTGCTAAGGTCTGTGCGGCTCCGTGCGCCCGGCGTCCAGCGTTGCTAGGGAGCCGGCGGCTGTCCGCATGCGGCGTCCCTAGTTGCTAGGCGCCGGGCCGCACTGACGAGCGGACCCTCGGCGCCTAACAGTTTCCATGTGCCTCCAGACTGGCACTGCACTGTAAATGCTCAGTATGAGTCCAAATTCACATTAAGCCACACAGTATGAGTCAAATTCAGATTATGCCACACAGCATGAGCCGAAATTCACATTACCCCACACAGTATGAGCCAAAATTCACATAACCCCACACAGTATGAGCTGAAATTTACATTAACCCAAACAGTATGAGACAAATTCACATTACGTCACACAGTAAGAGCCGAAATTCACATAACACAAGAGTGTGAGCCTAATTCACATTACCCCACACAGTATGACCCAAACTCACATTACGCCACAGTATGAGCCAAAATTCACATTACTCTACACAGTATGAGCCAAATTCACATTACGCCATACAGTATGAGCCGAAATTCACATTACGCCACACAGTATGAGCAAAATTCACATTACACCACACAGTATGAGCCAAAATTCACATTAACCCACACAGTGTAAGCCAAATTCACGTTACGCCACACAATATGAGCCGAAATTCACATTACGCCACACAGTATGAGCCAAATTCACATTACGCCACACAGTAAGAGCCGAAATTCACATTACACCAGAGTATGAGCCAAAATTCACATTAACCACACAGTATGAGCTGAAATTCACATTACGCCACACAGTATGAGCCAAATTCACATTACGCCACACAGTATGAGCCGAAATTCACATTACGCCACACAGTATTAGCAGAAATTCACATTAACCCACACAATATAAGCCAAATTCACATTATGCCACACAGTATGAGCCAAATTCACATTACGCCACACAGTAAGAGCTGAAATTCACATTACACCAGAGTATGAGCCAAAATTCACATTAACCCACACAGTATGAGCTGAAAATCACATTACGCCACACAGTATGAGCCAAATTCACATTACGCCACACAGTATGAGCCGAAATTCACATTATGCCACACAGTATGAGCCAAATTCATATTACGCCACACAGTATGAGCCAAAATTCACATTAACCCACACAGTATAAACCAAATTCACGTTACGCCACAAAGTAAGATTCAAGAATTCACATTACGCCACACATTATGAGCCAAAGTCACATTACGCCACACAGTAAGAGCCGAAATTCACTTTACACCAGAGTATGAGCCGAAATTCACATTACCCCACACAGTATGAGCCAAATTCACATTAACCCACACAGTATAAGCCAAATTCACGTTACGCCACACATTATGAGTCGAAATTCACATTACGCCACACAGTATGAGCCAAATTCACATTACGCCACACAGTAAGAGCCGAAATTCACATTACACCAGAGTATGAGCCGAAATTCACATTACCCCACACAGTATGAGCCAAATTCACATTATGCCACAATATGTGCCAAAATTCACATTACGCCACACAGTATGAGCCGAAAATCACATTAACCCACACAGTATATGCGGGTGGCACGGCAGCGTTAGGCCGCTGTTTTGGGGGTGCGGTCCGGCCAATGCAGATGTGGCCGGACCGTGCGGGGGGCGGGCCGTAGATGCTTTGTGACATCACATGCAGCCGCTGCGACCAGGGACAGCGACGAGCAACTCCCGGCCAGCCGCAGGAGCTGCGCTGTCCGGGAGTTACTCAACAAGTACAAAAGCATCGCCGCTGTGCGATGCTTTTGTACTCGTGCGGGGTTGGGGGGCGGACAGACATGTGGGGCGTTCAACCGCATGTTTGGGAACATGATCGTAGCTGTGCTAAATTTAGCACGGCTACGATCATCTCTGTGCTGGATCCTCATAGCTGGCGGTGGAGGAGAGGAATTGGAAATCGTGGGCCGTGGGAGAGGCAGACCCTCAGAAGGGGGCGGAGCCTTAGCTTCTGGATGGTACTGCTGTAACCAGGCAAAAAAAAAAATCCTGGTGGAAGAAGATATGGCCAGGGAAATTGGCACTGAAGGGCCTCCACATTGCTGTTCTGCAGCAGATGATCATTACAGAGCAGAGAGAGCACCTCTCCAACATAGCACCTCCCTGCCCCCCCCCCCTCCTTCGGGCCTCACACAGTGCACACTCCAATCATGTCTCTACCTGAAGGTCTTGTCACACACTGATGCCGTCAAGTGAAGAGCCTCTGCTCAGACTGCCATGCAGGACTATTAAGGCAGTGTGATGTCTCCTTTTCACACACTACCCTCCGGCATTTCTGGACTTGCGGGAGGCTCAGGGAAAAATCTTTTACCCAGACTTGCCTACCCTCCTAGCAGGTGGCTGAATGCGGGAAGGAAGAGCAGCTGACGACGTTTAAGTGGGGGGGCAAGCTGGCTCTCCTGATAGCGTCCAGTGGCTGCAGCAAGACACAGCAGATAATGTGGAGGAGATGTGGGAGGGCGGTTGGCACGGGGCAGCTCTCCCCATAGTGACCGCTGCCTGCAGCACAGCGTGCTCAATTATTTCACGAAACAGTTCACAGGTGATGCAGGAGCATAGGAAAGGTGGCCCCTCACACCGGCCGGCCCACCAGGGAAGCACCCAGCTAATGCAATGGCCAATCCCGGCCTGGCTCCAGCTCCAGGCCTCCACATAAAAATAGGCCCATTATGCTGCAGGATGCTGACCAGGTGCACAGTTGGCCAAACAATCATAAATCATAAGTATTAAAATAGTTTTTTTTCTTTTTTTCTCACAGAATTATCCAATTTTTCTATGTTTATGTATTTAGGGATACATTGGGATATAAAGTGTTTAGGCGTGTACACAGATTAAGTGGGGGATGCAGGGCATACTTTACCCCAGTCCCCACTCTGTCAAGGCCCCCTCCCCCAGGCCAGAGCACACTGACACTGACATCACTAGCATTCCCTCTTATGCAGCAGCAGAACCAGACAGCCAGAATGCGAGCAGAATATTATGCAGTGCAAGCAGAGACACAGGAGTATCAGATTTCATGAACTATTGACAGAGCTTCCCAACATGAGGAGAGATAGGAGGGTGGAGAGAGCTGTAAGTGACACAGGGTGGGATCCCTGTGTCACTTACAGCTCTCTCCACACCTGGGTAGTAGCCCTGTGTAACTTGATATCTAATAAAGGTCTAGAGAGAAAGATAGACACACAAACACACACACACACACACACACACACACACACACACACAGAGTCCTCCTGAGTCCTGTCCCAGTGTGTAAGTAGTACAGAGGCTGTTGCTATTTTTGTATGTGACAAGATATATAGATTTTATTTTTCTATGTGTATTTTAAGGTTAAGTTGTCTTTGTTCCAACACAAGAACATTTTATAAAATAGTTGTCCTTCAATTAGGTGGAGCTGTACACAGTACCCAGGCATTATTAAACTATTTGTTTAAATCTAATATACAGCATTGAGCTAAATTTAATATACACAATCCATACATCCCAACATAACCTATCAAAGGAGGGACAAAATGCTCTCTACTTGGACTTCCTTCCTTAAGTTATTATTGCAATCACCTGTGTTGAAATACCTTTCTTATCAATTAAATAGTTTAACAATCCTATATTAAAAGGGAAGTCCATGTACAGAGCATGTTGTCCCTCCTAAAAGAAGTCATGTTGGGAGATATGCACAATCTTATATACAGACCCCCTCTTCCACTGGGGCCCCCCTGTCTAAAGTGCCCCAGTTACCCCCAAGGCTTAATCCGGCCCTGCTCTGGCCACAGCCGCACAGCATTGGTCACAGCTCCCCTTCTTCTTAGTATAGGCCCTTTAAAAATTTTATCTCAAGGCCTGCGTGGCCCTTAAACTGACCCTGGCCACCATGTCTTTCAACTCAGGACAGTAGGGGCTTTTATAATTGGTGGGTGATCACTGGGTAGTACAGTAGCTAAAGTGGATTAAGTCAAGGATATATTTCACTGGGGTGGGTCAGAGTTTGCCAAGTAAGTATTGTTAAAGTCGAAAAATATAGTAATGAACTAACTCCATGCGCATGCCCGCTGCGTGTGCATGCAGTCTGCCATGCGTGCACATATCCGCAATTTGCGTACGATTGCACCGGCGATCATGCGCGTGATATGAGCATTTACGGTAGGGTTTGTGAGCTCGTAGAGGGTTATTAGAACATTGCATATTTAACCCAAATAGCGTATATTCTAGATATAGTTCCCCTAGACTGCATCAGCGAGTATAAACAGTTTAAACCGTTCCAGGACTAAGGGATTCGCCTTTGCATTATAGGAAGGGTCAGACAAAGGTTGGAAGGTGATGTCTAGTATCCAGCTGTAGGGTATTTTTAGGGTAACATTCCAGTGTTGGTTAGAGAAGGATCGCATGTTCCTGCGTATAGTTATGTACAAAAGTATAATATAGATATTTACTGTATTTACTGTATATTAAGTATGCGGCGGGAATCCAGAGGATACCACCCACAAGAGCAGTTGGGAAAAGACATCGCCCACCTATTCAAATCAACCTATGACCTCTTCTGTAATTCAGAGACACATCCCTGTGTCCAATGGACAATGAGGTTACAGTGACCATTGTATTGTGTATGCATGTTGTGTATAAAAAGACCGTCGTGGCCTGGCCGGTCCTCAGACTCTGAACGCTATCTACTTGACGAGTGGAGGACCGGATCCGGGTTGCGCTTGCGAACATTCTCACGTACGTACATTCTCTGTAGCCATTATTCTGTTTAGACTTATCTTGTTAGCCTGTAGTGTATAAATTGTATTGTTTACCTTTTGGAATCAATCCACAGTGGCCTAGAACCCTGTGGTTTCAACAACAAACCAGTGTGGTGTCTTCACTTTCCTGCAGGGGTTTAAAGAGTATTTTAACTGTTTAAAATATATAAGTATTGATAAGGTGTACGCGCTGCGGTTACTTTGTACCGTCAATGCTACTTAAGGTTTAAGTTATAACATCGTTACAGTACTTTGCTGATAAGGGTTTAAAGTATAAGCACATCGTTACATTGTATCATTAACAAGGTTTAAAGGTTTTCAAGTGTGTGTGCGTGCGCTGTGCGTACTCTGTACTATCAGCGCAGCATGTGTACGCTGAGTACGTACCACGTACGGGACACAGTCCGCAAATAGTGCACAGAGTGCGTAGCATGTGTATTAAGTCTCGCGCCCATAGCGGCTCAACGGTAAAAGTGCATTACGAGGTATAGCTTTGTGTTTTAAGATAATATCGACATTATCAATTGGGAGCTTGTCTGGCTCCTCCTCATTCCCGCAGCCTAGCACATTTACGCAGACATTATCCATTAGCAAAGGGCGGAAGGGTATCCCCTGTAGCCTTCTCTTGGTTGGGGGATACACTAGTGCTGATTAGATAAGCGTCTGCTCTGCAGGTTTTGTTGGGATGCTGGTGGGATCCGTAAGGTAAGAACGCAAAAGCTAATATTTTTACATCTGTGAAATTTCTGTTTTGGCGCCAAATGCGCATACATCACACGCACACACCTGTATTTTGTACTTTGCATATCTGCTCACACTATTGCCATAGTTACTGATTACTAGGTTTATCTTGACCTGTACTGAGAAAATTTGTTGCTATTTAGTTAAAATATAGAGTTAACATTTAAAGGAGTAAGTGTAAGATGCACACACAGCCTGGCCTAGTTGTAAAGGTTGATACAGTGGAAACTGTGTGTAGTGTTAAGTGAGCAATTATAGTTAAATATCGCTTACATTTATAGAAGTGTGGGATTTGTAGTGCTGCGGACGTACGGCCTTTGTACACGTGTCTCGGACAACGTTCGGGACTGGGTACGCAACGCAAAGGTCTACGCACGTGGCGTGTTTGCGCAACGTGCGTACAGGTACGCCCACTAAATACAAATCACACAATAGCATTGTTTCAGTTTAGGCAAGACGGTGGCCACGCGATAATAGCACACATTTGTTCAGTTTCCAATATTTAGTTTAAAAACCTTTTTTACTGTATTACCTCTGGGGAAAGCTATCAGTTAACAGGAAAGGATATTTTTCTGATCAGAAAACTATAGAATGTTAGTGTGGGCTGAATAGGGTGTGAATATATTGAACCCCGCTTGGTGGTCTTGGTGATCTTGGTGAAGCTTGGTGAAAATTGGTGAAGCTTGGTGAAGCACGGCCTAGATAAAAACGTGGTGAGCACGGTCCGGGTGAAAACGTGCAACCGAGTGTGATAAAGTTTTCATGGTATTACGCTCCGGCTGTTTTGGATCACAGTGTGGAGACTCCAGTGAGTGATCCTACCACTTATAGATAGCAAGTGTCTATAAGCGGTACGATTGGACCGCACGGTTGTATGGGTAATACGTGACGCAACGTGATACGAAGTTTTGCATATCTCGTCATCATACGCGTTATAGGAAGCACATGCAAGCGTGATTTGTGTAAAGTAAAGGTTCAGGGAGTTTTCGCTGGTCTCTCAGGAAAATATCCAGAGGTAGGGCCTGCAACGGCTACACGTGTCTGCTACAGAAGGCGGATCCGTGATACTCGGAGCAGAAGAAGTTAGTGGAAGAACTTTGAGGACTTCCACCGGTAGACTACTGTATTTGGTGCATTTTAGGAAGTTTTCCTGTGTTTAAAAGGTCCCCAATGGAAGCCAAGTGCACAACACAGGGACGTTCCTCAGTCAGGGTTCAGACTGCAGATTTCAGACCCAGGGGGTCAGCTCGGTTAGTAATGTGGGGGAAGTATGGTCCCCACACTGAGACCTTTTGTGATGGATGGACAGGAATGACTCTGGGGGATAAAGCACCATTTCCTGGGATAGGTAGTTTTGACTCAGAGGTATTGCATAATCTAAGGCTTAGGATCTGTCTGATAAAGTCCCAAAAACAAAGGATCAGACACACAAACTGTTTACATTTATGGCAACAAGAGAGTGATATGCAGAGGGAACTAGCTTACACAGCTGGTTCCAACCCTAGCAGGAAACTGATAGCAACTGCACAACCACCGTACATTACAGGAGAGAAAGTGGCTACAGAGAATGGCATACTGATATATGATAAGAGTAAAGTTGGTAAATGTATTAATGACTATAAGGGTAAAACTGATAAATGTATTAATTCTAACCCGTGCAAGTTGCACCCCATTTTAAACTTCCCTCAGGACTACAAGCAAGAAGATGAACCCACCATGATATCGGCACTTTCTCTAGCAGCCAACATACAGGACACCCAGGTGGGCACGGCCCAACCGGTAAGAGCAGTAGTAAAGCCCCCTAGCGGAGGGATAAGTGAGGTTGTGTCCACAGGTAAGTACGGTACTGTACATTATGCAGAGATAATAGCACCTCACATTGTAGAGTCAACACAAAATGGTGTAATTGAACTAAATCCTGTCAGGGTGATCGCAGTCCCCAATGGGAAGACTGACGCTCACGGAATCACTCCCGTCAGGAACATTGCTATGCATTGTCCTTGGTCCCGGGCAGAATTGAGGACAATTATGTCTGAATTTCCCGATCCCAGAAAAGATGTAGTCGCATGCCAGAGGTTTATTAAAGAATTAGGTAATGCCACCGAACCCACAAACAAAGATTGGTGAACAGTGCTACGAGTATGTCTACCTTCCAATATTGACCCTGCGAAGTTTATTACTGATTGTAAATTAGACGCAGAAGTACCTCTCACAGAGGAGTACACTCAGGAGAATGTACGACAAATCAATCTGCAATTAGGAGTATATTTCCCAACTGTTGTCAAGTGGAATAAAATCTTCTCCATTAGACAAAAAGAAGGTGAAACGGCAGCTGAATATTTCCACCAAGCACTACAGGAAATGTCTAGATACACTGGGATCGAGGACATTAAGGAAAATATACATCATAGAGAGGTAGCTGTGTACGTATTGATGGACGGGTTAAAAGACACACTAAGAACCAGGGTACAAACCTCTCTACCTAACTGGAGAGGTATCTCGGTGGCTGCATTAAGAGAGTCTGCTATCGAACATGACCGTAATATCCAAAGAATCAGGGAAGCACAGGGAGAGCGGTTGATGGTGATGAGCATCCAAGCACTGGAAGCATCAACTCGACCAAAACCCCAGGCCCCTGGCACATGGAGGAAGCCAAGGGTTTGTTATCTGTGTAAAAGGGAAGGGCATTATGCCAGCAACTGTAACAGCACACATAAATTCAGATAACCTAGACAAGAACACGAGCAAAGTTATGATACACGTAATTGGGATCAGGGATCACATATGAAACATTTTGGGCTGCACCTGTAGTCTGCAGCCAGTGAAGTTGATTTCTAGCCTTGATAGTAAACCTGAGGTCACAGTTGATGTAGTTGGTAGATCATTTCTTGTAGATACAGGGGCGGCCAGGTAAACTCTGTGATTTATCTTTAAAAGTTTCCTTTTCATCTCTGACGTTCACCGACAGAACTACAGCTCAAACGTCACATGTCTACTCAGTCTTTTCAGAGGTCTGCCTAACCCCAGTATATCTCACCAGCATCATTGTGCCTGGCCATGCACAGAGGGTGGAGAGTGGAAATACTGGTGGAGGGAGACTGTGCAGAGATACCGATGGACATGTTAGTGTGACAGCCTGATGGTGAACGCAAATCTGACAAATTTTCTCTATTATTCTCTCTCTCCCTCTTTTTTTCATTTTCCACGGATGGTTTATTTCACACAACAATTAGACACCTTGTAATGCAAGATTTATGCTCCCTACAGAAAGGTCGCTGACTCAGATAGAACATAGTATCACTGGAGTGTCTGTTCCGGGAAGACTGAGATGCGGCACTGTTGAGACGGTACCTGAGCACGGAGAACAACAAGACTAGAGGCGGTTGTCGTATCAGTTTTTCTTTTTCCATTTTATTATTTTCTCCATCACCCATTACCCTCCTTTCCTCCACCCCTTCCTTGCTCCTTTTTCTCTCCCTTAACAAGGTGGGCTTACCCCAAGAGACTGCATTCCGGGTTTTCCTGTTGACCCTGTTGTTGACCAGAGCAGTCTGTTTCGGTGAGTATACCAGAGCGGTCGAGAAAGGATCTGGAGTGGGTTCTGATGACAAGGACGGATTTGTAGAATTCCAAGAGCAACACATTCACTGAGCAAAGGCGAGTATCAGAAAACGATCTGGTAGTCAAGAAACTTGGAGACACTGTGAAGGGTTATTGGCTGAAGAAAATTGTATCTGTAGAAATTGTGAAAACATAGTTGAGGACGGGTGTATCCAGAGATGTCAGTCCAGCCTTAATATTAACATGGACCGTCATCCATTGAGTAACTACCACTCATTAGTGGGTAAGGTTTTAAACCAAACGGAATGCTGGGTGTGCTCAGAAGTACCTTAAGGTCAGAACAAGTCAAGACTAGTACCGTATCCTTTAACAATAGATGAGGTACTTGAATTACGGGGTGGGAGACAGGTGGACAAGAAATGTAATATTTCTAGGCCCCCTAGTCTGAAGGTCCACCAATATCATGTGGATAGGTCCTTAGTATGTTTCAACATTTCCAATCCCCGAAAGCCGGGAAATTGGGAAGTAGCATGGAATAAACAAACCATGGCATTTTCACACAGAGCTGACAGAATGCCCGTAGACCCTGAACTTATACACCAAACAGCCAACAGTGGGAGGTATTTTCGGTACAGGTATACTCTAGGAAGTAGGACCATGCGGGTTGGAGAAGTATCTCCTGGGTAATGTGCGCATATCATACAGCCTGATACGTGTACTGAACGGATGAGAGAGTTAGGGATAGGATTTTTCAGTTGGAAGGTTTGCAATATGGTAATGTCATATTCTGTCCCATATGTTCTCCACGATGATGCATATTTCATATGCGGGAGGAAGGCGTATAAGTGGCTTGCCCCAAACTCAAACCGATTGTGTTACATTGGAAGAGTGTTGCCAGAAGTAATGACCATTACCCATAATAAGATGAAAGACGTTCACCGCAATGCTCAAGCTCCTTACACTCAAACTCACTATGACCACATCGTTAAGAGAAACCCTTATGGATAGGACAGAGCACGCAGCCTCTGATTTGATTCACGAATCCACCGGGATTCATTTCCTACTCGCGTTATATATCACCCGTACCGCCAGAGGAATTATAAATTTTAGGTATATTCATGTGCTAGCTAACCTGATAGATAATATCACCGAGATGTATGATGACACCTTCAGGTATACTGGGAGGGAGTTGCAAGCTTACAAAATTAAACTGATCCAGCACAGGATGGTTCTCAATTACATCACAGCGGTGACAGGCGGGAACTGTGTCACCCTAGCAACTCAGTATGGTGTGAAGTGCTGTACGTATATCACAAACAGCACTGATGAACCAACCGAGGTCATAGACCAAAAGATGGACGATATCTTGCAATTGAAATGGGAGTTCCGAAGGAGACACAACCTTACCCTTACTGCTGTGAGTAATGAACTGACCAGCTGGGTCTCATGGTTGAACCCACGCAATTGGTTCTCAGGTTTAGGAGAATGGGCTCAAAATTTTATCGTGAGTGTAGGAAAGTTTCTCTTGTGTATCCTGGGAGTTGTCATAATGATTGGTTTGATATTTAGGTGTGTTCGAGTTTTAACGCAGTGCAAGCGCAGTACCAAAGTGATGAGTTTGAGGAGCGGGGGCACTGTTAAAACAACTGATTTAATTTATGACCCATCAAGAGACAATGTTGTGATAAGACGTGATTCCACGGTCCGTTTCTTTCACCCGTTTCTCCTTTGTTTTCCCTCAGCGAAAATACATCTATCCAGAAAAGACCTTTTGATGAACACTTAAGACAAAGATACATCGATCCGCAAAAGACTTTAAAGGTCACTTCAAAGACTTTAATGGACACTCACAGCAAAGAAACACCCACACGGACAATACTTCAAATCAACACCCAAGGACAATTGTACAACTGATTATGTGAATATATTTGTGATACGTGTCTTACCTTCATCTCTACAACCTTCAGGTAGTATCACACATAGTCGACAGGTGATATCCACATATTAGCATTCACATATGTCCCCCCCATGTATCATCAACTAAAGGTGCACCCCATTTGTTGGAACAAGAAGCCGAAAAGAGCTCGGTAGTATTTGTTGGCCCAATTACACACCCTTAATACGGGATAAGAAGGATTTAATGTATACTTATCAATACCTCGAAGCTTATCTAGAACATGTACAGCACGATGATACATGCCCCTCAGACATGGACTTCATACATACATGCTTTTATTATCTCACTAGGTTATACATTTCCCACCTATACCTATCCTCCTAACCATCCAAATTTTTTTATATATTGATACGTGAAAAGAAAGAGATCACAAAACGGAGACCGTTTGTGATAACCCGGCGCTGTAATAGTGTAAATAGTTATATATTTGAGATGTTTCAGCAGCTAAGCATAAACAACTTGCCAGGTTGCAACGTTAAAATCTAGAGAGAAAAAAAGGAGGGGAGTATGCTTTGCGCTTGAAACAATATATCAAAAATTAGATGTGCAGTCGGACAAAGAAGATAGACTCAGTACAACTTCAAAATGATAATAAAAAAACACTTTTATGGTATCAATTAAAGCAGAGTATGCCACATATAGAATGAATTAAAATAATGACAGTTTTACAATTTGTTAGATAAACTAAACTGAAAATAAAAATAAACATAAGAATAAAAATAAAACAGTTAAATGATTATATTCAAATGGTGATAATAAAAAAATCACAACACTGGCGTCCCAGTGTATTATTTTGGGTTTGTAATTCCCGCAGGGATAATTGACAGTCTCACAGTCTCAGATATTAATATAGTTCTTTAAAGGAAAGGTGCAATCTGTAATTAATGCTCCCGTGCTGGTTCCTGCGTTAGTGTAGAAACAGGGTCCTCATTAAATGAAATACACGAGGAGTAATAATGTGTGCTTTATTTCCTGTTATAATTACAGCTGGTAGTTGCCGTCTTTCCCGGTAAGGTTTTGTTAATTATAAATATAGCAGCAATGTTCAATTTAGATGGATTTAGCCGCCGTGAACAAACTACTGGGAACGGTTGTTAGGCCCCACAGCGGGGGTCACACAGAACTCACCCGACCAGTGTTTGTACAGCCGTGCGGCAATGATGAATCCAGCGTGCGGCAAAAAGCTGTGACCGAAGCTGTCACGGTTATGCTGAGCTGCGGACTGGGTCCTTTCGGCGGGTATCACCAAGTGAGAAGTGTATCGAGAGTGGGCGTCAACGCGTTTCGTCTCCTAGCAACGGAGACTTCCTCAAGACGGATACTTCCCCTCTCCATGATCACAAATATATACCTGTCTGATTGCTTTCATGGCAATCAGTTGTGGTTAATTGATACTTAAAGTTATTATAAACGATTAAACACAAAATAAGAAACATACTGGAGGTATAAATGTAATAAAATTCATATACAAGTAATATTCTAAGATACTAACCATATGTACTGAGTCAATCTTGTATAGTTTACTAAAATGTAGACTTAATGATTTAATTAGGATCAATTTGGACTTCAATTGTCAAAGTCCATCTGGGTTTTTGTATCACTTAGTATCTGCATGCTTTGTAGCTTCTGATAGTAAACCCACGGATCATGTGTAGATGTTTGTTTTATATTGATATAGTACTTAATGAATAAATTGTGAATAGAGCTACAATAGCCAGTATTTTATTTTAAAAGACCAGACAAAAAAGATGAAAGAATAATGAAAAACTAATAAATAAAAAATAAACAATATATAAATGTATAGTTTACTAAAATGTAGACTTAATGATTTAATTAGGATCAATTTGGACTTCAATTGTCAAAGTCCATCTGGGTTTTTGTATCACATAGTATCTGCATGCTTTGTAGCTTCTAATAGTAAACCCACGGATCATGTGTAGATGTTTGTTTTATATTGATATAGTACTTAATGAATAAATTGTGAATAGAGCTACAATAGCCAGTATTTTATTTTAAAAGACCAGACAAAAAAGATGAAAGAATAATGAAAAACTAATAGATAAAAAATAAATAATAAAGAGATGATAAAAACCAATGAGGATTTTTTATGCAAAAAAAACATTTATGCTTGGATAATTTGTTGTCTTTGAGGGATCTTTTAAATTGTTCACAGAAAACACATATAAAAAAAAATTTACAGCCAATAATAGTAATGAAATATGATAATAAAGTAAAATAAAAAATGAAAAATGAAAAAATGAGATGATGAAGGATGAAAAAATACTTTTTAAGCTTTGAAATCAAAAGTGAAAAGTATTCTTTGTTGCTCAGGAAAATATCTATGCTAAAAAAATATATATATTAAACGGGACAGACTAATCTAATAAATTCCGCATATAGCTATAGAAAGTCTGACCTATTTTTATATATATGAGCAAAGATAAGAATTTTTGGACTATTACAGATGAAGGGTTACCTATAAATTTAATCTAGACATGTATAATCTAAAGCTTCATTAAGACCATTTGGATAAAGGGAATCCAATTTAAAAATCCATG